>NW_027509208.1:36717500-37107500 GCF_051911475.1 Siphateles boraxobius | reverse complement strand
TTGATACAATTGACTTATTGTGTACATACATGTTTTTATATTTGTACATATATTTTGAAAATAGCTGCATGTAATTAAAAGACTCATTAATGTCACTTGTTTGGGAATCGATTGTCCTGGACTGGTTGTGTTGTATGCGTTTGATTCACTGAAAAGAACCGACTCAGAGTCAGTCATTTAGGAATCAGGCTACATTAATCCTGCTTGATGCGTTTGATTCACATAAAATAACTTTTCGTTCTGTTATTGGACTGCAGTGGTTTCGTTTCTGTTTGCTCACTGAAAAGAACCGACTCGTCAGAGTTATTTGTTTAGATTCAGACTACTGGTTTCCACTGGTTGTACTGTATGTTTTGTCTTCTCACTGCTCTGTCTCACTCTCTCGCTGCATGACTCACACTTCATATATTCTCTCTCTCTCTCTCTCTCTCTCTCTCTCTCTCTCTCTCTCTCTCTCTCTCTCTCTCTCTCTCTCTCTCTCTCTCTCCCACTCTCCCCCCTGTGGCCCGTCTCACTTTCTCTCTCCTCATCCTTTCCATCACTCTTTCTTTGATTCGATCTTGATCCGGCCAGTACCTGAACTTCTGCATGTGTTTTGCTTTTGATCAACTTTAAGAATTTTATTTTGGGTTAATTAGTCCCATTGCTGTTTTAGTGTTTTATTTAGTATTTTTTTAAATTTTACACATTCATATACTGTTCAGTACTGATATCCCCTCTTCTCTGTTTCTCTCTTTTTTCCTTTACTCCTTCACTAATGGCATTCACGCGTGCCGCTGAACGTCGCTTCTAATCATCAGGCTCCCCGTCAGGAACCTGCACTCACATCTGTCCAAAAAAATAATACACTCGCCTGCCTTGTTCTGCCTCCATCGTCCCATTAAAAGCATTACATGTTTACAATTGAAATGTCAGTCGATTCTATATTGGCTGCTCTTCTTTACGTCTCTCTCTCTCTCTCTCTCTCTCTCTCTCTCTCTCTCTCTCTCTCTCTCTCTCTCTCTCTCTCTCTCTCTCTCTCTCTCTCTTATATTAACTGGATTTCTTTTACCTTGATTCAAATGTGTTTACGAAACTACGAAACACTAGTGCACTGTATGTCTGCGGAGAAGGGCTGCATGATATATCGAAATATCTCAAATGTAACAGTATATTGGATCCGTGCAGCTCTTAAAGTGACGGCAGCCTAATAAACCTGCTTCTGTCTGTGTGCTTAATGTTAATCAAACAACAATAGACAATGAGAAAATCACTCATTGCTCTTGACTGAATAACTTTCGTAGCTTTAATAAGAATTGGTATATTTTTAATCCATTTGATGTCAAAGCTGGGGTTTCAGGGTTTTCCATTACTCACAGCATTAGGAGCCAATTATATCATGGTTAAATTAGTCTATCTAGAGCAGTTTTTACACTGCGGCCACCCATATGAAGCTGCAAGTATACTTCGTGTTTACACAGAGGACAGTGGATCAACAGCGGATCACATGTGAATGTTGATTCGTGTGCACAGCAGACTGAAAATAAGCCAGAGCTGCTGCAGTTTGTCAGTGTAAATACGCTGTATGAGTTGTTTTTTCCAGGTCAACTGCTTTATTGTGATCTGAATGGTTTGCTGATAAAATGCCCATCAGATTTACCCTTCATGATTGATAGAAATCTAGGAAGATAGTATTCATATTTGTAAAAAAAGTATTTAATCACCAATAAGATGCAATAAAAAAGGAAAAAATATCAAATAGATGGCTAATTTGGACAAAATAACTTAACATATCTCCATCAGCAATAGACTACACCTCAGATATTATGTCACTGCTCCCAATTTTTGCAGTGATTCAAAGCAAAAGCTGATCTTTCTGTTCTGCTTTTCAGTGCATTGCATGTAGAGAATAAGGCAATGCTCAGATATGAGTATGATCTATACATGTGTCTGTGAATCTACAATGTTAGAGGCGTCTATATAACAGTGCCAATCTGTTATAAGCCATGAATAATTAATGTGTTGTTTTAGCCTGCAACACAATTATGGCGGTGGTGTCATTAGTGGGTACTGTCCTCCATTTGTGTGTGCTTATGTGTGTGATTTAGTTTAGTGTAATTAAAAGGGATGGATTCAAGATCTCATTTGCTGTAGAAATGCAGTCATGTGTTGTGAATAGTGGGCTGCTCTCTGTCACCAGACCATTGTTGTTTCTGGAATTATTCTTTAATTATTATTTTTTATTATCTTATATCTATTGAATTATGGGAAATATACAGACACAGCAAGCAAGAAGAATAGAGTGGCTTTGACAATTAAAGCACATTAGTGACAAATATATATAGTTTGCATGTTAGGAGGATGTTTGACTTGTTTTTATGCGTTCTGTGGCAGAAGAGATGATGGTGATATGTATATGTGGAATGTATATACAATGTACATTATTTAAAGTAACATGTAATGCATCATTTAATATTTGTGTGTGTGTATATATGTATATAATATATATATATATATATATATATATTATCATTGTATCATTTATGATATAAATTTAGATGATATCAATATCATTTAATATATCTATCTATATATATATATATATATATATATATATATATATATATATATATATATATATATATATTAAATTATATTGATTTCAGAATATATGATCAACATTTGTAAATGAGTAGTTTTATGATTCCAGTATTATCGGTTTTAGCAACCACCCAAAACACCCTAGCAACCACCTAGCAAACACCCAGAATACCCCAGCAACACCATAGCAACCGCCTAGCAACTCTATAGCAACCACCCAGAACACCCTAGCAACTGCCTAGCAACCACCTGAAGACATGAATAAGCCATTTCTCAGCACCAGAACATCATACAGACATGTTTGTTTGCTCGTCATGTACCACACCCTAGCAACCGAGTGGCGAGTTTTGCCACTGCAAGCACCACTTCACATTTTCTTCTGGAAATGTACATTCTAGTTTGATTATGCTGTTTGCAATGGTTCATGGGATTATAGTTCCTACACTAAAGCCGGTAAACACAGTCTTGAACCTTTGTATTTTTGTTCAATTTTAAAAACTTTTTGCTTTTGCAATCAAAGTTTGTCATGTTACGATTCAGCTCGTAGCCGATTTTCTTGGTTCATTGCTTATAACACTTTAACGAAGACTTCCTGAAAATCCCTATGGGAGAAATGAATGGGGAAAAATACTTCCGGGACCAACGCCACTGAAAAGTGGGCTTACTCTTTTGCACTATTTAGTTTTGACTTATTTGTATAAGTACTTATATACATGTTTTTATTTACTTATATGTAGTCCACAGCCTCTTGTTTTAATTGGCAATATGCTAAATCTGTGCTGACAATTCAACATTTGTTTCATTCCTTACGGTTCCCTTCCATATTGATAAGCTAATATTAATAGACGTCTATATATTTCATGCTTACTTCTAGCTCATGCTGTGTAGTCTACTCTTTTTGGTCGAAAGCCACAATACTGAACAACAGCGCTGGTAAACCTCATTCCACACTTCTGTCTTGTTTAGCTGACTCCAATATAAAACAGCTAGCCAAGGCACAATAAATCCTGAATTTGTTGCAGAACAGCAGAACGGCCAAAAGTGGCTTATTTTACTAACAGCTTAATCTGTTCCCGTACAAAGAGAGAAACGAATAACGCCACTCTCGACCTCAGGTCTCCAGAGTTATTACACAAAATAAAGAAGAGACTGCAAATAACGGAAAACGAGGTTAGCACAGTGTCTAACACATGCAGCGCTAAAGCCAAAGCGCTGCTGGTTCATTGTTTTCTCATATCGTGTCCTGCACAGCTATCAGCAATAAAGCTCAATAAAACTGCTGATTAGATTAATTAAAATCATGAGGCCTTGGAGCTGTACAAGTTTACTCATTAAGAACACTAAGGATAGTTGGACGGATCTCTTACCCATCTGGAAGAGTGCAAGTTTTCCTGTAAAATTGTGCTTTTCCTTGTGGGTCTTGTAAGTAAACACACATTTTTCCTCTTGTAAAAGCTGGTAGAGTCTGGATTATAATAAGTAGATGGGCTATTTTTCATGTGTGAAAACAAATAAGCCATGTGCATGTGCTTGATCATATGCGAAAACGTTTGTCTGTATTACAGGCTCGTTATTTTTAAACCAGACTAAAATGGAAGTTATGCAGCAACAGGATAGTCATAATTTTTGTACAAATAGTTTGAAATAGTTTTTTTTTTTTCAAACAAATTGTTTGAAAAAGTGGTTTAGGATTAGTTTTCTCTTTCTCTTTGTATAGGTTATCATAGTTTAAAACGATACATATTTTAAGAGTTATAGAACTTGTTTTTATTTGATTAAAATGTATTTGTTCATTTAATCAATAATTTATTCCCCTTTTTAAAATTTAGTTAGGTTGTTTGTTTTATTAAATTATTATGTATTTGTTTATTTATTAAATTAATATAATTAATTTAATTTGTGTTTTTATTTTAATTCTAATTTATTTATTTAATTGGAATTTGTTTCATTTTCTCAATTCATATTTTTTTTATTTAGTTTTCATTTACTCTTATTTGTTAAGTTATTCTTTTAACATTCTCATGTATTCATTTATTTATTAATGGATTAAGCTAATTAATTAAATTCTTAATTTTTTTTTATTGTTTTAATTGTTTATTTAATTGGAATGTTTATTTAGTTTCATTTTTTCAAATCTTTTTTTAAAAATCGTATTTATTTATTTAAAGATGTTGAAAAATGTAAAGTAAAAAAAAAAAAAAATCTTTCTTTATTCAGTCTGAAAAGTGACCAAAAATGTCTTCAACTGTTTGTCCTAACACAAAGGAGCTGTACTCATATCAGTATTAAATGCTCGTGTTATTTTTTACACGCAGCTGAAGTGATGCCTTTTTTAACTACTGTCTGGCAGATATTGGGATGTTTGCAGCAAGTTTTGTTGTGTTGCACGTCAAACCAGCCAAGATGCTCGATTTTGTTTCCTGCATTCTCTTTCTATCTGTGTTTTGACAGGGTATAATCAATACTATTGCTCTCTTTGTGTTCTCTGTTGCAGACAGCGACACGTATCCTCTAAGAGGAAGTGATGTCAAGACACCACCACCGTTTTGAGAGAGACTATCGAGGCCCCTGGGATCGTCGTGACCGAACTGGCGGCCTTCACAATGGTGTGGGCAACAGCACCTGCTCCCCTCCCGTGGCCAACGGCAACAACCGTCCAGGACTCCTCCCACTCCCGGTCATCCCGTCCCTCCTGCCCACCCCCGTGACCATCGCCGTGACGACGGCCAGCAACGACCTCGCCGCCAAGCGCTCGGGACCCCCTTCATCCGCCACGGCACCTGTTGTGAAGGTATACGCTGCAAACGAGGGGGTGAAATCCGCATCCAAATCGCTTGCATTTCCATTTCGCTCACGCTGCCAGATTGCTTCATTTGGTCCCAGCTCTTCTTCTCCTCGCTAATTTTCTCTTTCATTATGCAAATGAGAAACTCTGAGCAATGGGCCGATTTAAGCTAGAGCCCGTGGCTCTGTCAAGTCTGTTGTGGGCAAGAAATAAAAGGCGTCAGCTTGCTATTTGAGTCGAGATGAATGCCATTCTGGAGAATTAGTTCAAGGAACGAGAAAAGCATGAACTGTTGTTTCACTCTTCATGGCGTTTAATCAGATTAGCTTCTGTTTCACTTAGATTTCATGCGTAAAGACAGTTTACTAGCTACTTGCCATGCGGCTGTTGCAGCCCACGCTCTGATAATGACATGATTGACATGACCTTTGTTCGTCTTCGCCAAGACCCACAAAACGTGCACATTTTGAAAGTATTGTTCACTTGAGGTCACAGAGTCTCTGGTTAATGGCTAATAAGGGATGTTTGCTGTGGTGTACGGCACTTTTGCATTAGTATAGTGAGTCGCCGGAGGTGTGTGTAGTAGTTTTCAGGGTAATTTCTCTTGGTTTCAGTCAGTAGAGTCTCCCAGCAGATGGGCCTGCCAGCTTTTCTCTACCTCGCTTGAAGCCCACTTCAGGGAGCAATCCGGGCTCAAAATCTTGGCATCTCATACTACAGCTACTGTCATCTCACATCGGCGCTTTTTGTTTGAACTTTTTCGCTTGACTGAATTCCGCGGGACTTCTGTGACCAGAAAGCTTTGTGAGTATCAAACCAAATGCTTTAGCATTATGCAGATTGTATTAACACTAACTCTGTGGGCGAACGCCAACAGTTGGACGCTGACCGCAGATTTCTGCTTTGACTTTGACGTGTCCCTGTGATGCATGTTTAGCATACTGAAGAAAACTCTAAAACTAAAAACTCTTTTTGTAAAAAGTATATATCTAGGCTACAAACTAAACTTTCAGATTATATAGTTTAATCAGATTAGTGTTTCTCTGGCTCAGAAACAATGACGGCTTTTGACTGAATGAATCTTAATTATGATGTCATTAAAGTTTTGAACAACATATTACTCAAAATATTAGGGATGCACCAATTTGAACATTTTCGCTGATAATTCAGATGAAGCCGATAACCGATATATTGGCCGATAAATCCCAATTTGGATTTTTTTGTCATTAAAGTTTTGAACTACTTTACGCTAAATACTAGGGATGCGCCAATATGAGGATAAAGCCAGTAACCGATATATTGGCTGATAAATCTAAATCCAAATTTTAATTTAGAGAGCCTGATTACAAAAACAAAAGTCTCACTTTTAAAAGCCATGTCCCAAGCATTCAACATAAATCAAACATATACAATACAGTAGCCTATAGTGAACCGGTGTAAGATTCCTTAACTTTAAAATTAATTTTTCACAAAAAAGTAGAAATAATACAAAGAAATAAAGCTGCACATGTAATACATAACTGTATTTGACTGTTCAAAGTGATTCCAATAATGATTCCAAAGTTTGCATCTGAACTGTTCTAGCTGAAGAAAATAATACATTATCGGCTTTAATATTGGAACATATTTTGGCCGATAACGATATGGTGACCGATGTGTCGTGAATACAAAATACAACTAAATACAACCCTACTAAATACAACAACAACAAAAATTCTTGTAAGAAAGTTTAGAAAAAGCTGAAAACATGATAAGCAGCAGTGTTTAACTGAGGAGACATCTCAAATCAGTCAATTGTTTCATATGTTCAAATAGAAAACGCTTTAAAAAAATAGCTATTTTTAAATTGTAATTATATTTCCTAATATTACTGATTTTACTGTTTTTTAAAACGACCCCAAACTTTTGTACAGTAGTGTACACAGAACAACACTTTTTACCATGTTGTTGTGCTAGCAGTGTCATTATATGCAAAGAGCTTTGTAAAAAAATTCAAAGATGTCTTGAAACTTCAGTTTTCTCTGGGAAAAAATAACCGCAAACAGGTTTGGAACGACATGAGAGTGAGTAAAATAATGACAGCACTTCCCTTTTAAGTTAGTAGCGTCGCTACTTTTAGTTAGTTAGTCCCCAGCACTGTAGGGAATGTGTTTACCTCAGATTTCTTTAATTATTGCCTGAAGGAAACTCATCAGAACACTGTAGAGTCTTGAGGGACCGCCACTTTCTCTGTCATCCGTCATCAAAGTCTCCGTGTTGTTCGGCTCACGGTCCAGCTCATAGATGCTATTCAGATAAATATAAAAGCAAAGGCAAGCGAGAAGTTTTTATCTAACAGCAGAGAGCAATAGCGTCTTTCCTTGGTTATGACATGACTGTCTAATAAGGCAGATTGTGTCTGTGTGTGTGTAATTAATGACTCTGAATGGTGCATATTTATCTGGGAATGTGTTTGTTTTTAACCTTGACAGGTATGAGGCGTGTGATTGAGCTTGTCTGGCTGATCTACGTTCTGCTTTTTGTGTGTAAGCGTGTATGAAAGACAGATCGGTATCTAATTAGCGAGATGGAGAGGGACCCTCATGTTGGCTCACACGTCTTTTTGTGACAAACTCAATGCAACTAACGATACATAAAGCGACTACTGTAACTTTAAGAAGTCCAAGCCTGAACTGTCTGTCATGACTAACGACACTTCAAAACGAACAAACGACTCTTAATTGAACTAGAGGTGTGGCAGCTTATTTACTCGCCTCCTCTTGTAATTAATTTTGTTTGTAATGCCTTTGTTTATTTATTTATTCCCTCGAGCATAACCGCAAATCCACAGCCGCTGACAGAGCCTTCTTTCATTATTCCACGAGTGCTCGGGAAAGTTTATTAGAGCCTGTTTAGAGTTCCGTAATTGACACAATAAATATTTACGTGCATTACTAATAAAAAGGGTTACACTTTTTGATCGTCCCCTTTAGACATTCTGTCGACTATAAGTAACACTGCATATACATGTCAACTAACTTTCATTTGACTATTAGTTGAGTATTAGTATACTGTTAGGGTAATAAGTTGATATTGGAAAGTTAGATGTACTGTTAGCAGATATTAAGTAGACAGTCTATTAATACTCTACTTGTACTCTAATGAGAGTTAGTTGACATGTAGGTGCAACTTTACTTATTGTTAACAGATTGTCTAAGGCAGGGGTCTCCAACCTTTTTTCATTTGAGAACTACTTTTTAAAAAAGATAGTGGCCGAGAGCTACTCATGTAATACAATACTTAAATCTCTTAAATAATGTCTCATAACTCTCATATTAACAACTATCTAAACTGTTTTAGACCTAAAAGAGTTTTTGTAGGCCTATGTCACCCTTAAATGTCAGAGAAAAGTACAGAATCAGAGGTTAATTTTGCAAGAAAATTGTACTTTGCATATTAAAGCCTACTGTAAAAACACATAATTATAGTTGATTTTATAGTGGATTTTATATAACTAGAGATGAAATGGCATGTAAATTTAATTTCATGATTATAGTGACCAAAATGATCACACAGCATCCTGTTCAAAAAGTACTAATACAACACAATAAAATCAATTCACCAAGTTTATGTCGAAAACCAGCAAATAAAAAATATAATTAGCATTAATATGCACTTTTTGTTTACATAAACATTAAAATAACAACATTAAAAATGATTGCCAGATGTCTTGCAACATGTTATCTACTAACATGTACTGTAGCCTACAAGTTCAAATAAAGTTTTGACAACAAAGATTTATAAAAAGAAACCTTGCATATTTCAGCCTTTAAATCATATTTATAAAAAGAATGAGTCAAAAAAGATAAATTACTGTCGTTTACAATGCACATTAGCTTATATTTTATTATTAATAGTAAAATTAGGTCCGATTTTCCCGTGGCGTCTGTCGTTGCTATGCAACCACGCACTGCGCTCTCCACAATGACAAAGAAGTTTTAGTAGCTAATGGATTTTTTCATCTATCTACGCCTGGACGATTGAGCGCGTCGCTTCAATTATGAGCTTCCTACATTTGAAATAACGAACTTGAGCGCGCAAAAGACGCGATATGTGAACGGGCCCTTGGCGAGCTACCTCCAATCATGCCACGAGCGACTGGTAGCTTGCGAGCGACGTGTTGGAGACCCCTGGTCTAAGGGGACCATTAAATTACAGTGTTACCAAAAAGTGTTTTTACCATGGTTTTTTGAAAATTTACCATAGTATTCTCTGAATTTTCCATGGTACATTAACTTGACACCATGGTATCAGTCAAATTACCATAGTTTTTCCATCCCTGCACCATGGTATTTTTCATAATGTACGCTTAAAAAAAAGAACATTTATGTAGTATTTACTTTGAAACTTGAATTTTGAATTTTCACTTTTGGTAAATTTCAATGGCAACTAACATGTTGAATTAAACATGAAATTGTGATGTCGAAAGACTGAAATTGTATTTTCTTGAAAAGCCTACTCCAATCTTGTACAGAACATCTTTTATTTACCATCCCTTAAGAAACTGTTGAATGATCCCACTATTTGAAGCACACAACTTTGGCTAGTTTGCTGGCGCACAAATGCATGCTCAACATTTTCTGTGTGGGTGTTGCTAACAAATGATTGAATGCTCAGTGACAAGATGTTGTTGCAGCTGTCAATGCATCTGGTTCTTAGTGTTGTGTAGTTGCTGTGATGAACTCATCTTAAAGCTGTTGACCAGTGAGATGCTGCGGAAATTATGCAGGCCGTCAATAATGGGTGCAACACACACACACACACACAGAGAGAGAGAGAGAGAGAGAGAGAGAGAGAGAGAGAGAGAGAGAGAGAGAGAGAGAGAGAGAGAGAGATACGCCACACGCCACACTGAGGGAAACCCACAACTAATTGGCAGAACCTGTCAAAACTAACAAAACTGATTATACCATGTAAACCAATGTTCAAATGTTTTTTAAACCCTCTTCTGACTCACCAAGGCTGCATTTACTTGATGAAAAATACAGTAAAAACAGTCATGTAAAATATTATTACAATTTAAAAAAACTGCTTTCTATTTGAATACATTTTAAATGTAATTTATTCCTGTGATGTCAAAGCTGAAATTTCATCATCATTACTCCAGTCTTCAGTGTCACATGATCCTTGAGAAATCATTCTAATATGATGATATTAGAATGAAACTCAAGAAACATTTCTGATTATTATCTAGTCTAGTCAAGTCAAGTCGATTTATTTATAGAGCACATTTAAAAACAACTTCCGCTGACCAAAGTGCTGTACATATGGAAACAGTTAGTCAGAATACAATCACAAAATAATAATCTATATTGACATCTACAAAATAACATCTATGTTGAAAACAGTTAATATTGTTGTGAAAACCGTGATAACATTACATTTTTCAGGATTATTTGGTGAATAGAAATTTCATATATTTAAAATAGAAACCTTTGGTAACATTATAAATGTCTTTACTGTCGCTTTAGATCATTCTAATGTTTCCTTGCTGAATAAAAGTGTTAATTTAATGAATAAAAGTATTAAAACATATTTGATTATTTATAAAGAGAACACTTTTATCCAAAGCAATTTACATATGAGGAATACAACCAAGAGGTTCATCCTAATCAGTCATTAGAATGAGAACGGCTAAATATAAATCATGATATATGGCATGATTAGTACAAAATCACATAAACATGCATAAGACTTTGTATGATCTGTATCACTCCAGTTGATATTCGGCATACTGAAAATGTGACGTGCTGTCATCTGATAGCTGATAAAATGTTATGCTACATTGCAAGAAACATTACTTCGAGATTATCTACCAAGAGACCGACCATCACACACAGCCCGAGTCTGTTTCCTACTCCATTATCAGTTAAATGCATGAATCACGGGTTAACCCAGGTCAACTCGCAGTGCTGGTCAGATCCATTTGCAAATTGACGGAAAGCAAGTGTTTTCTGTTTGGCGAAAGCAATTTCATTCTCTTCTGGTACATGACACATATGCATCCATTTGTGCTGATTACGTTTGTTTGCAGCATTGTTTGCATTCTTGATTCTGATTGGTTGACAGCGGTTCTGAGGATGTTGATTCATTTCCAATCCTTCGTGACAGGTTTGTTGACGGCATTGCAGTTCTGTATCACTCTGCAATGTTTTTCTCAACTAATAACAGTGGATTTGAGGCTATTTTGAGCAGGATACTTAATCAGTGACGTCTGTAAGGTTGAAAAAGTGTAAACGTCAAAGATGATTTATGGAAAAGATAAAGATGTTTATAGACATGTGCTTTTTATAACCTTAGCTTAAAGCGGTGGTTGTTTATGATTTCTCTTTTGATTTCTAACTTTAGTTTGTGTGCAGTGTTTTGGTTTGAGCATAAACAACATCTGCAAAGTTATGACACTCAAAGTTCAAAGCAAAGGGAGATATTTTCCCTTAAAGAAATTGCTTTTTAAGGACTACAACAAACGGCTGGTAGGGACTACACGACATTCCTCCCGGGTTAGTGACATCACGAACCTTACATTTACATAAACCCCGCCCCCGGAACTCGATTTATAGATTATCAGACAGAATATGCTAATCAATGACTAGAAGATAACTACACATAAGCTACATAAATTCATCAACTAACCATTCAGAAATGTTGTCCACATGTTGTCACTTCTTTAGTCTCTCCATCTTTGTTTGAACATTAAAGGCTAAACGTTTTTTAAATTTTCAGTGCGTGTCTGTGTGAGGTAATCGAAGCTGCTAAGAATGAGCTCTTGAAGCTCCGCCCTATGTTTCGGGAGCAGCAGCTCATTTGCATTTAAAGGGACACACAAAAACTATGTGTTTTTGCTCACCCATAAAAAGTGACAATTTTAACATGCTATATAAGAATATCTGTGGGGTATTTTGAGCTAAAACTTCACATATACACTCTGGGGACATCAGAGATTTATTTTACATCTTGTGACAAGGGCATTATACCACCCCTTTAGGAGGAATAATTGACTCTTGAATTCTTTAATTATCCCTTACAAAACCTATTTGTGCGTACACAATATTCATACATGAGACCCAATACCTTTTTGTAGAGGTCAAGATCCAATATATTATTTTAGAATCCAAAGAATATGGCCTTCTTTCTCTTAGCAGAAGCACATGATTGGATTCATCCAGAGGGGATGTCATTATAAATATTTCAGAAATGCTTCAGAAATCGTGTGTGTGTGTTTGTGTGTGTGTGTGTGTGTGTGTGTGTGTGTGTGTGTGTGTGTAAATGCCCTTGCCGAATGATAATCCTCACGGCTATGATTAAAATGTTTATATCTTTCTTGAAGGGTTATCGGTCATGTTTTCATATGGTGAGATGTCTTCACTCTTGTGTCAGCAAAAACTGACCTTTCAAATAAGCCTGAGGAAGCAATTAAGCATAAAGAACAGTGGCTGTATATACAAAACACTGATAAGAGAATTCTTTGAATGAATTAATAGTGTAACGTGTATAATATATATATATATATATATATATATATATATATATATATATATATATATATATATATATATATATATATATATATATATATATATATATAATATGTAATATATTTAATTTATTGGCATATTTTTTTTGCGTTTTTCTTAAAATATAGTCTACCCAAAAATGTTTTTTTTTTCTTTACATACTAAAGAAGTTAAGGGTCCCTGACCATAACTGTTTGGTTACCAACATTTCTCAAAATATTTTGGTGCTGCTATTTAGCCTATTTTGATTAAAGTGGCCCTATTATGCTATTTTAAAGACTACTCATTTTGTTAATAACAGGTTTACATGCATCAAAGGTAAAAAAAACAAAACTTCATTTTCTCATAATATACATTCCACATCACCACATTTTTCAATGATTCCAAACTACTCGACAGATGAATCCATCTCTCTAAACCCCTCCTTTCATTAAGCTACTCTGATTGGTCAGATGGCTCAGTCTGTTGTGATAGGTCTACCGCTTACAGCGCGTGTTTTGGAAACTAAATGGCCATTGCCATAACTGAACTTCAGCTCAGTCCGGAGGCTTCCTAAAGCTCAGCGATCGTACACACTGCACAGTGGCGGCTGCTGGTCTTTCAAAGAGGGGAAAATCTTTTTTTTTAAACTTGACTGTCAAGTATGGAGAAAGGAGCGAGGACTAGGTGCAGAGTTGATGGGCTTTATTTTAATAAAATAAAACAAAACAAAACACAAACATTCTACAAAATTCATCTTCTGATTTTTTTTTAATGGTGGTTGGCAAAAAACTTTTTAATGTGCATTACCGCTACCAGCACAAGACTGCAAACACAAGGAGAATAAATTGGGAGCAAACAAGGCAGGCAACAGGGGAGGACAGGTGGGGCAAATGAACCAATAATCAGGTAACAAGATGGGAGTCGAGACAGGAGAGCACATGGCACAAGGAAACACATGGTAAGCCATTTGCTCACACCAAACATGACAAAAAACACAAGCAAATGGCCAGTAAAACAGATCACAAGCTAAGTGCTTACACAAAATGAGACATGAAGAACAATGAGAACACTCATAAGCCACGTGTTCACACAGAACATGACATGAAAGCACTCGGCCGATGTAAACACAAACCGCGTGCTACACAAAACACACGTGAACAGAGCGAACACGAAACCGCACGTTCACACGACAAGACAGAACGTTATGCACGAGTACGAGCGTAAGCTCATATCAATCCAGACACAAAACCAAAACCAAACTAGACAGATGTGCCGTGATCCAAACACCCACACATGTAACAAAGGCACCTGACATCGACGGAGGGAATGTGGGAATTAGGTTAAACTGTGAAATGTATGAAAATTGGCTAGCAATTTCGCCAAGCAAATACCAAGAAATAGGTTACAGCAGTTTGTCTTTCGAGTACACAAAATCCGCGATGAGACTGAGATCGAATAGCTTCCGCGTCTGAAAATTTTTATTGTACAAAATCGCTGTCAATCAAAAGGAGATGCAGTCTTTTCTTCCAGCCCCGGGACATAATCGCAGCATTTATCCAATGACCGTCCAGTTTCGAAGCACTAAAAAAAACTGTTCAAAGCAGCCCATTGAAGTCAATGGAAGCTCGGCTTAAACAGGGAAATGCACTGTGACACTCCGGGAATGTATGAGAAGGAAATCGAGTCAGCCGACCTGCTATATAGAGCTGATTATGAATTAGCTGAGATGAACGTGTTCTAATGCATTTTTAGTCAATAAAATGTTAAGGCAATAGTACACATTTGACCATTCATTTTTTGACATTATAGGGGAAGTCGAGCTTCCGTTGCAGTCTTAAAAAAATCACCACTGACACTGTAAAGACAGTAACGTTGACATCAATTTTACCATATCAATCTGAGCGTGAGTACGATGATGAAACTTTGGAAGAACTAGTTTTTCAATCTGAACCTCCGTCGAAAGGACATCATGAGCAGTGATACATTACTCAGTTTGAGGTACACATTAGCCCAGCACTTACGTGAATGACTGATGTGACAAACGTTTGTAAAACACATCTAGCTCATCCTTTAGCTTTACTCAAAGTAGTAACAATGACAGACAATCTGCAGTAATAGAAACAGTTTAGGTAAAAGTGGCCCACAGCTGATTTGCAGAAGTATTTCAGTAAGGCAGTAATAATGTAAGTTAGCCGGTTCGCTGGAAACTTACACAATATAAAACACAAAACTACGTATTTTGAACACCTGGTAGAAAATATATACATAAATAATTAGTCATACTTACAGTTTGTGATTCTGACGAGCAAGCTGGTCCAAATAAACTTTGCAGAACGTTTACATTCACCAACAGCTATATTACTCACTGCACTGAAGGAAATATTCGAAATACCATAATAGGGGCACTTTAAAAAAAACTAAAGAATCATTCAATAACTTTTATGCTATGTTGCTCTTGCAAGCTCTGGCATTTCCTTCAGGAAATTTACATTTAGTTGTTTTGTAGTTCCATTTTGGAAGAGCACTTTTACATTTGCCTGTTGTTACATTGCCTTTGCCAATTGGCCCCAACTGCTTCCAACATGTTTCTATGAAATTCTAATTCACTTTTGCCATTTCAATGTTTTTTAATAGTTTTGCACTGATTTATCAGTGGATTCATTGAAAGGCTATACTGTATATCAAGGCTGAATAAACATACAGTCTTCACAACATGAGCGAGGGAAAATGTATGCAAAATGATGTGAGGAGCTATTCATATTAATGCGTGTGGCAAACTCCAAGACTTTAACTTCCCTCACACATTTCAGAGAGAGAGAGAGAGAGAGTGAGAGAGAGAGAAAGAGAGAGAGAAAGAGAGAAAGAGAGAGAGAGAGAGAGAGAGAGAGAGAGAGAGAGAGAGAGAGAGAGAGAGAGAGAGAGAGAGAGAGAGAGAGAGAGAGAGAGAGAGAGAGAGAGAGAGAGAGAGAGTAAGTAGACCAGCTGCTAGCGAGAAGCAGAAAATGAATGAATGATGGAAGCAAAGTGTTTCTGAGCCACGGGCTGCTCAGCAGGGAGACGTGAACTTTGGTTGACTTGCAACCTTTACTGTAAAGTATTGTCATTGAGATGATTTCATTCGAGAAATGTGTTGGAGAAGATTTCTTTATGAATCCATAGAATTATGCGGTTAAACTGCTACATTTTTGAAGCTAATTCCCAGCATGAGGTTTCGAAGAGGAAACTCTGTTGTCTGTTGTAATTCACTCTCTCTGTGTTGGTTTGTGTCTGTGGTCACTCTTTTCCATGTTATCACATTGATTCTGGACTGAAGGCTTTAAGCTTCAAAATAGATGCACAAAGACTTGTATGCTATGTTCCAAGAGTTCCGTGGCCTTATAATGTTTTGTGTGAGGAATAGACCAAAATAAAAGTTATTGAAAATCTTCTTTGAAAGAGAAGTAGTGATGTCACATTTGTGAACGAATCATTCTTTAGAATCGGATCCGTTCAGTTGATCCAGTTCACAAAAGATCTCTGAATGAATCATTGATGGATTGAACTGATTCAGCTCACTGACTCACAGTGAAAATTGTCAGTGAATACGGCTGTAAATTTTAGTCTGTTTCTCACGCAAAACTTCCGAAGACTTGACACAAGTGGTATGGATCACTCTTATGGTATTTTTTCTTTTTTTTTAAGCTTCAAACCTCCAGTTTGATTTGTACAGATCCTCACAGGAAGGGAGTTGCCTCTTCAGCGGGTGAGGCTTTTGAACAATTCATGGATGGATTCGAGCTCACCAATCAGGCAATTAATAACACAGCAGCTCCCCTTCATTACTGATACGAGGAGAAGGTCAAAAAACATGCAGTCTCGGCGGTTTCTGCCAACTTCAGTTGCGTTCCAGTAAACACATTCAACAAGAAGCAAATGAGAAAGCGAAGATTCATGGTGCCTTCGGTTCTTCTGGGATTATACATCACAGGTTACAGATTGCGTTCATTTCCTCTTGATATTTACCGCTGGTTTATTTCTCTCAGGGGAGAGAGGAGAAAAAGTGACGACATGGCAGTGGCATTTGAATCATTAGTCCCATGTGCTGTCATCTATCGCTCTATGCCATTTAAATCTCGAATGGAAAGAGGCACAAAAAAAACCCCGGCTCCTCTTCAGAAGCCAGGAAGATGAAATATGAAGGGTTTCCTGCTTTTTAGTGTTCTGGCCTTGAATACTCAATTTACTATTCACATGTTGATAAGAAAGAAGCAGAAGGCATTTTTGAGGGTCAAAATATTGTTGATCTTCTCATCTGTTTTTGATATTTTAATACCACGGCACCTGAATGAAGCCAATCCTCTCGCCTAAGATCGTTAATAATAAGATCAACGCTTCAAACTGATTGACAACTACAATAATCTTCCAAAAAATCAGATTCATCCAAAAAGTTTCACAAATCCCTGTTTTGCTGGAGGAAATCAAGAACAAAAGACAATTTAATGGGATTTTCCAAACAAGCAAATTGTACAGACAAAATACAGTCAGATTAGTCTCATAAAATGTCGTTTGACGCAATATAGTAGTAGAGAATAACATGTGGTCAACTGTTATTTACCAAGGAACTGCGGGAGTGATGTATAAAAGCAGTTCACCCTTTTTTTTCCTTTCTATGTTCTGCTTTGCCAATTATACATGATCTAACAGTCTTGTCTGTGCTTTCTTTATTTAAAAGGAAATCCTTCCTCAGATGAAGTTTAATACAATCCTATTTCATGTTCTTGCCTTACAGATTGGCTAGCTGAAGCTGTGCTCTTGAAGCTAATTCTAATACAAACTCATAACCGTGTATGCGTGTGTGTGTGTGCGCGCGCAAAAGTCTGATAACGTTACGTCTTGACTGTCTTGGATCTTTTATTGATAAGATGTTCCTATTTCAGCCATTTTGATGAAACTTTTAAATACACATCTTTGTTCTGTGTCAGTTCTTGAAAACATTTTTTTTCTTTGTGGAGCTGTTGAATGGAGGAAAGAAGCCATTGTTCCTGAGACGATACGATTTTGCTACCTTGAGGTCAAAATATGATTGGAAGTAAATGAGGCTTTGTCACTTTATTCAACATGCACAATGAAGATAAAGCATGCAAATTGAACGTGGAGGCTAGTTTTACAGTTTTACGCAGGATATTTTCCAGACAAGTACTATCTGCACTTAACATTACAGTTTTAGTGTGCTGTGTAAGTGCGTGTCTGTGGAGAGTATGGGTGGAAATATTTGGAGGACTCATCACATGGCATTCCTCAATAGTCCTCAGGAGACACAATGCTGTAAATGTACTGTACGGAATTTCCAATCCAATTACTTTCCCCATGCAGTCTCCTGTCTTAAACATGAATTACAGGATCTGACTGTGCCTTGTGGGTTTGGATCCATGAGATGTCTTTCCTCCGTGCCTTTGTTCAAAGCCATTTCCAAACAGCTCCGGTCAAATCCCAAATTAATTTGTTTGATCTGTTGCCACATCAAAGAAATTTGATAGCCCAGTACACAACGGGCAGTGTTTTTCCTGTTGGTCGCCACTGGAAGCAGCTTAGTTGTTTTTTTTGTGTTGTTGTTAATATTTTATAAAAAATCAAAAATAATATTTTATTAATTTAATATTTAATATTTTCAATCTGTCTATATGTATATGTATATGTATATGTATATATATATATATATATATATATATATATATATATATATATATATATGTGTGTGTGTGTGTATATAAGTACAAGTGACATATATATCTGAAAAGATTCGGTAAAATTATATTAATCTCATTACACTTGAACTGGAAGTGGATACAGACATATAAATTTTCACTATTAAATTAGGATGATCATTAGAGCAGTAGTGTAATGCTTATTATTTTCATCAGGAGTATAGAACTTGATTTTTATGATTGATTATTTCTGTGCTTTGGCTGAGTCTCCGGTTATTAAGTTACGGACAAGGGTTCAACAATATAACATAAAAACAGGAAACATAATATACCATTCTCGATGTGTTAACTATCTTCATTCTTTATTTCTACATATGAGCTCATGCCAAATATTGGGTGTGCAGTAAAATGCACTGGTTAAATTTAGCCAAAAGCGATTTATTCATTCCATGGAATTCAATGACGGTTCATTTAATTGGTAATTTTCTCAGTGCTCTTTTCTTTCTCTCATGTTTTGCATACTTTCTTAATTCAAAGTCTTCAATTTATCTTTATACTTTAAAAAAAAATAAAAAAAATAATCATCTCTCTAATGTTTCATTGGTTCGGAAAGTGGCAATTTCTTTTCTGTCCTTAAAGGGATAGTTCCCCCAAAAATGAAAATTCTGTCAATATTTACTAACCCTCATGTTGTTCCAACACCGTAAGACCTTCGTTCATCTTCGGAACACGAATTAAGATATTTCTGATGAAATCTGAGAGCTGGATCACTCCTCCATACTAGTCCATAGGCTTCTTGAGGGATTGAACTTGCCGGCCTCGAAAACTTATTAAAGACATCTTTAAAATAGTCCAAGTGACTACAGTGGCTCAATCTTAAGTTTATCAAACGACGAGAATACTTTTTGTGTGCAAAAAAAAAACAAAAATAACGACTCTCTGTGCCTCGAGTCAGGTTACTAGTTTAACAGCGTATGATCTGTTGTTGTACGTCACACGCATCACCCACATGACCAGCGTCGGCCAATAGTGAGCCTACGTGTGACGTAGCTCTACGCTATCCCTCAAGAAGCCTATGGACTAGTATGGAGGAGTGATCCAGCTCTCAGATTTCATCAAAAAATATCTTAATTCGTGTTCCGAAGATGAACGAAAGGGCTTACGGGTTGGAACAACATGAGGGTGAGTCAATACTTGACAGAATTTTCATTTTTGGGTGAACTATCCCTTTAAATTAGGGTGACCACAGTCCCGAAATTTGAAACTTTGTCCCGCGTCCCGCAAGTCATAAGCAGTGTCCCACCTTTTAATTTTGTCTGCATCATTTTATTTAATCTTCCTTTAAATTTCAATTCTACAATAAAAAAATGTTAATAAGATGCGCAGCGCAGCCGTTATTATTGGTTCTAGCCAGATTGGGAAAACAAACACTGAAACAAACACTGCTGCGTGGACAGAGACAAGGAACCACGCAACTGTGGACCTCATAAAAAGTGAACTCCTGGTGAAAGTGAACTACGGATTCTACAGACACATAATGAATGAGAAGGCCCTACTCGAAGCTGCCAGATCAGACAAAAAAACATAAATTCAAGATGCACTGAATCCGGTAAGAACGCATTTAATCTTTCTAGTCTTTCCTAATGGAATTTATGTGCTTAGTTGGAAATGTGCTTTTTTAGCGATTGGAGTATTATTTTCACTTAATTATTTAGATTGAATAGACCCGTGCTGTTAAAATGAGTTTTATATTATTAGTGACGTTCACAGCGCCATCATTAACATTTTTATAAAGCCTATTGGCAATTTAAAGCATGTTAACATCACTGCAAAAAGACATCTTATATAAAATCAATATTTATTCACCTAGTATAATAATAGTAGGCTAAGTTCTCTCCCTCGTGTCCAGTATTGTCCAGCAAAATCAGGTCTGCTGACCTGCAACAGAGCAATAGCCAGGTGGTCACCCTACCTTAAATGCATGAACAACATATGTGTATACCTGAACACCGTATCCATATGTGCTTCATATAAAACTCTTGGCATTAATAGACTTCCTTTCATTGTCCTTCCAAGGCCTTCCACTGTTATTACAAGTGCTGTCAATTTAACATGAAAATGTGATTAAGTATGAAAAATAATATCGTCACTAAACAAATTTGAAATTAATCATGTCCCCTGACCCGTACGTAAATGGCATAATGAGATATGTTCCTTTTTTGGAGCAATTGAAGCTTGAATTACCACAGTTTCAGACATCTTTTAACTTGACACAAAAATGTAGAACTTATAAAACTCACTTTTTGTAATATCTATTCAAAGCTTTGTTTCTGCTGAAGTACTGAAATGTCTTGTAATTTATTAATCTGAGGCATTTTCTTAAGAAACATTTATAATACTGTTAATTGTGATTTAACTGGAATATCAAGTCAATATAATTTTTGGGTTGCCCCGTGAATTTGCTTCCATTCAGGCTTGAGCATGAATGAGGTCTAGCAATGAAGTTGTGTGATGAGTTCAGGCTCATAATTGGCATTCCAGTTCATCCCAAAGGTGTTGAATGGTGTTCAGGTCAGTGTTTTTGGCCAGGTAAATCAAGTATATGTGTATATATTTATTCTTCAACAGAGTTTTGCTGTTTGCTGTCCAACAGAGGTTTAGTCCAAGACCATGTATATACATATATAAAGTTAACCTTAAAGACGAAAGTCCACTGAATGTCAATTTTTACTGTCTGCAACTTTTGTTAAATGCCAGTTATTCTGTTCTATTCCAGTCCACTTTGTCTTGTTTCATTTGAACAAAAGAAAAAATCTGATGTTAAAGCCCCTAGTGTTTTCTAAAGACCGGTTAATGGACTATTTGTTTAAGCAATCTACCTAGTTGATTTCTGCACACCAGTACACTGAAAACTCACAAATAATCTGCTTATTGAAATTACCTGTTGTCCAGGTTTACATGCAAACCAATAATCCGACAATGCAAGTAAGCCACATTTACAAGACTTTATTATCAAATCAGGTTATTTCCCGGTAGTGATGTCAAAACTTAATAATTTGCATATGAGTATTTCATGTGTTAGTTGTGATTTTAAATAAAGCATTAAAAGCCAAAGAAGAGTATTGCAACATGTCAGCAGGAAACTTACGGCTCATATATTATCCTCTCATGCAGTTAATGATGCAGCATTTTGACTGAAGGCTCACACTACTTCTGCTGCACGAGATGAGAGCACTTTTATCATTTTTGGGGTCAAGAAGCAGTCTGGGATTGCAATATATTTCCTCCTCACTTTCTGCAAAAGTTTGCTCTCTCTGCTCCTAAATCCACAGTAAGGACGCGCTCCTGTCACATATCACACATGTGCACTTCAGTAAGCCGACAGAAACCCGGTTAATGCATTTACATGCTTGCGAAATTGGCGTAAGGGGCAAAAATCTAGCTTTGACGGTCGGTTTATGCCTAAAATGTTTATGTCCTTACTCCAATAAAGGAAAACGGGTTAACTCGTGCATTGTCAGCTTATTATGCATAACCGGGTTAAGAACGTGCATGTAAACGCACTTACTGAATCCTTCATAAGAAAAATGAGACATCCAAGCAAATAAAATCATTGTAAAATGTTGCGTTTTTTATCCCTGTCAGCTTTTTTTGTGTCCTTTTTTTAAACAGTCGAAAAACATGTGGTAGGGTCTCGTTGATTTGGACGGTTACGATGAACAGAAGGTCAGAGCCTTGGGGAAGCGCGTGGGACGGACCTGCCCTGCTGCAGGCCTACACGGTCATCTTGGATCCCATTCTGGAAACCTCTGTTCTTTATAAATAGCTCAGTGTGGACCTGACAGCGAGACTCCGTTGAAGAATGTTCCAGAGAGAGAGAGGGCCTCGAGGCGCTATGGGCATCAGATGTGAGGAAGATTCATAGAAACTCTGACAGTCTCACTGTGAAATCCACCAGATTGATTTTTCAGTCCGATATGAAAGACAAAGCCCGTCTGTGGTGTTGTAGAGACACTCCAGTGGCTGCAGAAACAGACTGGTGAGGTTGTTTTTGAACCTTTTGCACCTAGCCTCCGAGAGACTAGCGGTAGCATCCTGATTAGCATTTTTCGGCACCAAAAGACGAGCCCTGGTGCTGAGTGAGTTGCAAAAGTATTGCCCTAATAGTGTGTTTCTGGCAGAGTGTCTGAAAGACAAGTGTAGATCTTGTTCTTTTTTTCCTCTGGCTGTGTTGTGGAACTGACAGTTCCAACAGTTGTAGAAATAAGAAATGTGGCGTATAAGCAGCATGCACGTCAGCCTTTTCCTGTTCTGCTCCACTCTTTCTTGCACTCGCTCTGTCTCCGTTTCCAAATCTCTTTCGTCCTGGGCAGTACGTGCACTTCCTCATGGAGGGCGTTTGTAGCAGTTGTCTGACCTTATGCATGCCTGTGTGAAATTGGTTTGTTCATCCATTGTTTCTGAGTGGCAGATATGCAAAGCCTGATAGTGTCGGTCTCAGATCCTCCTCCTCTGGATCTGCAGAACCATCAGGACTGGCTAATCCATCCGGAAGAAAGTTTATTTTTGGTGATGGAATGTCAAACATCCAGGGGTATAGGTAAAGTCAACAAACTACTGTTGTGTACTTTCACAGTGCTTTTATGTTCAACATGCAGATGTTGATGGAACAGAAGGAGTGATTGGGGAAACTTTTTGATTACCAGGGTTGTATTTGAATTAACGTAGCGATGGATGGATGGATGGATGGATGGATGGATAGAATGGATGGATGGATGGATGGATAGATAGATAGATAGGGTAAACGGATGGATGGATGGATGCATAGATGGATGCATAGATGGATGGATAGACGGGTAAAAGAAGGCATAGATAGATAGATAGATAGATAGATAGATAGATAGATAGATAGATAGATAGATAGATAGATAGATAGATAGATAGATAGATAGATAGATAGGGTAAACGGATGGATGGAATTAATGGATAGATAGATAGATAGGTTAAACGGATGGATGGATAGATAGGTAAAGAATGCATAGATTGATGGATTGGTATTTAGATAGATAGATAGATAGATACATAGATAGATAGATACGTAGATAGATAGATAGACGGACGGACGGACAGACGGTGAGAATGATGGATGGGTTGTGACAGATGGATAGATAGATCAATAGATGGATAGATAGATGGATAGACGGGTAAACGGATGCATAGATAGATTAGAAGTTAAAATTAAAAGTTTATATTGCAAACAGTATATTATTTGTCTCATAGTGAGAGTTTGCATGTAGAATGAGCTTCTAAATGAACCATTACTATTCCGTGTTGATCTGTGAATGTGAGGTTACACTTGATCATGCTTCGCTGCCTCTACCTGAAAAGGTCAGTGGCACGTTGCCACCATTTAAAAAGGTCATTTTG
This sequence comes from Siphateles boraxobius, assembly GCF_051911475.1. Classification (NCBI taxonomy): domain Eukaryota; kingdom Metazoa; phylum Chordata; class Actinopteri; order Cypriniformes; family Leuciscidae; genus Siphateles; species Siphateles boraxobius. The sequence continues at coordinate 37,083,489 of NW_027509208.1, read as the reverse complement.
AAGCGCAGGACCTCTTGAGCAGCGTACAGCGAGAGGACGAGCTGTCTCTTCTGTGCTTTATTAGACGTCTGGGAGGAATGCAGTGAGTTCGTTTTCACTGACAGATTCTCTGTAAGCAACACCATTACTGCAACCTTACAAATACCCGGAGGTTCTCTTGCCAACAACTATAAAGATGACGGTCCGTGGGGCCATTAATTTCACACAGAACTCTTTCTCCATTTTGCATGTTAGATTGAATTGCAACAGAATGTCCTTGGGGTCCTTTTTGAGTGTCAGGAAAGAGCAAAATTAGAGCAAAAGAAGCAAAAGTAAAAAAGCACACCTTGTTCCTGTTTCTGTGCTGAAGAATTGACCCTTCGCTAAGCCACGCCCGAAAACCGTCACTGGCCAATCGTGTCTTAGCAACCGTAACTAGGCGCGGGAGGTCTTTGATCGAGGGAAACATGGACGTAGACGTGCCAGGCGTGAAAGCTTGACAGGCGTAGCAACAGTAACTAGGGAGGGCGGGGCTTAGCGAAGGGTCAATTGCTCTCATAGACTTCCACCTCAACCATTCCATTTAATAGGCGTCATTCATGTCCAAAAATATGCCACATACAAGTCCACCAGGTTCGCTGACCTTTAATTTTCTTGTCTTTAATTTCATAGAAAATCAAATCAGTTTAAAATGCGAACCCAGTATGAGACCGCTGGAATCTCAAGCCTGCATTTGGCATTTGGCATTCAATCACGATCATTCAGCTCGTCCAAAGGATCCACTGATGGGAGCGAGGCCTTTCCAATCGCCATTTATTCAATCAAATTTCTGCTGTTTCAAAAAGAGCAGCAGGAGCTCTGGCCTGGTTCAAAAAGCCCAGTGTCCGAAGGCACCCCTGCTGGGCTGAGGCATTGTGTCATTTGGTTCATTGGGAGGAAAAAGTGGCGTCTCTCAGGTCACTCCACCATGGCAAAATAAATAACTGGCATTTTAAAAAAGGTCCAGACAGTAAAACTTGACATTCAGTGGACTGTCTTCTTTAAGGTTAACTTTAAGGAAAAGCTGATAACAGCACCTTCAAAACCTGTCAAGTAAAATATCATTAAGATCAGTTTTCAGAAGCTGAAGATCTTACACAATGCAAAGGGTCAAACACACATGTATGCAGAAAGTCATTGCATGTTTTAAATCAGAGTTTTGCATTAAACATCTGGTGGCTATGAAGAAGCATAGTGTGTAATGTACTGTAGTCTTTACTTTTCTTGCACACACACACACACACACACACGTATGTACACATGTATATATATACGTATACTAACAAATGCTCATTTAAAAGAAAAATGTCAGATGGACTTAGAGGTTTTTGCATTTGAAGTCTTTATATAAATATACATATTACATATATTCATATTTATATAAAGACTTCAAATGCAAAAACATCTAAGTCCATCTGACATTTTTCTTTTAAATTAGCAATTAAGTTCTTAATTTTACTCTACATTTTTTGAAAATAAGGCATCTCATTATCGGACTAAAAACCTTTTCATTGCAATTAAAGTGAAATTGCTGAACCTAAACATAGGAGCCTGATAAAGATGCTCATTTAAAAGAAAAATGTCTGATGGACTTTTACATATATTCATATTTATATAAAGACTTCAAATGCAAAAACCTCTAAGTCCATCAGACATTTTTCTTCTAAATGAGCAATTAAGTTTTTAATTTTACTCTCATAAGTGACATTCTTTGAAAATAAGACATCTCAATTTCGGACTAAAAACCTTTTCATTGCAATTAAAGTGAAATTGCTGAACCTAAACATAGGAGCCTGATAAAGATGCTCATTTAAAAGAAAAATTTCAGACAGACTTATAGCTTTTTGCATCTGAAGACACACACACACACACACGCTTTTTCGACGCCTATTCATTTTGCTCTTTCAACTGTGCATCATCATATGGTTAATTGCATTTTATTATTTGCATTTAGCATTGTTTTTCACTGCTCTCTGCCCTGCCTGCCTATGTTATGAATGCATTGACTTTCTACACAAAACATATCCATTATTTACCCTCTGAAGGCTCTAGCTTTGCAAAGTCATTTGAAAATGAACAGATCCTTTAAGTATTTCATAAAATATATCAAACTGCAGTCCGAGGCTTGATTGTTGTACGTGACCTCCATTTGATTTTGAAACAAAGAGGTGCAGTGATTGAACTGCCTTCACATGGGCCGGTGGTGAGTAATGTTGCTCCTCACCGGGCTTTTGAAAGACAGCAGAATCATTTGTCTACATTTCCAATTGAATGCGTCTAATGGCAGTAGCAGTGCTTTGTTAAAGTTTGTTTGGGGCCACTATGCAGCAGGAGAAATCGATAACCAATTGAGCGTGATTTCATAGCCTTTAATTTTGTTCCATGAAAGGTTCAAGGAAAGACTTTCATCAGTATTGTCCTTCCAAAGTATACAAAGAGATTAGCGTTGTTTAACATAATATTGTCTTTTGAGTATACAGTATGATGGAAAAATATGCTGCACACACAGCCTGTAGTTTATGCATTGCTGTGGAAGTAGTAGTAGTCATTTGCTGCATCTTTAACTCTCTCTCTCTCTTTCTCTCTCTCTCTCTCTCTCTCTCTCTCTCTCTCTCTCGCTCTCTCTCTCTCTCTCTCTCTCTGTGTCTGTCTGTCTCTTTATATAAACTTATTTATATAAATATTGAAATAATATTATTAATAATAGTTGTTAACTTTTTACACTTTAATAGTTGTTAATATTTTTTTAAATAACTATTTACATATCATTTATGTATAATTCATAATAAATTCTTATTTTTATTATTATTGTGTACCATTCGATTGCATTGAAAATTAATTTTATTTGTATTGCACTTTTCACAATCTGTGTTGTTTCAAAGCAGCTTTACAGAAAATTGTGCCTTAATGTCTTAAAGCCCCTGCAATGAGCAAGCCTAAGGCGCCACATATCGATGGTTATCGGACGGCAGGCTCTAAATGCATCATTTTGGGTTCCAATCCTAAGCTGTGCTTCACTGGGTGTCTGAGATCATTATGAGGGCCGTTTGCATTGATAAAAAACATTTGGTTGTTTTGTAGACATTAAGGTTTCGATCAATACAGAGTACTTGTTTTACCTGAAAGTTGGTTTAAGCCAACCTGATGTTTGCAAGACTGGTCAGGGTGGGAGACCAGTTAAAGGGTTAGTTTACCCAAAAATGTACAATTCTGTCATCATTTACTCATCCTCATGTCTTTCCAAACCGGTAAGACTTTTGTTCATCTTCAGAACACAAATTAGGAAATTTAGTAAAATAAGGGATTTCTGTCCCTCATTGACAGTCAACGCAACTACCACTTTGACGCTTCAAAAACGAATCCATATGAATCAAGCGGTTTAGTCAAAATTTACACTCAATCGCTTTATATGATTAACAGATTTAAGTGGGGCTTTTATTCACATATCAACATTGATCACTCACACATCAGTTATGGCAAACAAAAGATTAAGTATGTTCTCTTGATGTGCAAGAGCTAATGAGGTTCATTCTTGCGTTATGCAGCACGTTTGAGCTTCCTCAAGAACCAATGAGGTTCATTCTTATGTTGCCCATCCCGTTTGAGCTTCAGCAAGAGCCAATGAGGTTCATTCTTGCGTTACGCAACATGTTTGAGCTTCTGCAAGAACCAATGAGGTTCATTCCTTACATCCATGGAACCTTTTCATTGCACAAAACGTTCCATATAGTAGAAAAAGGTTCTTAACGATGATTAAAATGTTCTTTACACTAAGAAAAAAAATTTATTTTATGAACTGTTCACTGAAAGGTTCTTTTGGGAACCCAACATATTTTTTTATAGGCATTGCTGCGAAAATCAAGTTTAAGTTTTATTTCCTACATGCATGTCATGCGTTTAATCGCTTGAATATTTGTTAATAAATATAGTAAAGATCTGGTTTAGTAGTGGTTTGAGAAGATTCTAGGAGGAACTTGTCTTTTCATGGGTGACTTTGCTTCTCCGCTCTCGAGCAGCACCAGTCGTCGCTGCTAGCTTGTGTCTTTATCTCTTCTTTGCATATATGCTCCTCAACCCATGCGAATTCTCAGGAGAAGCCTGATCGTGAGCTGTCATCTTAATGAGAAACATTAATAAAAGATGAGCTTTAAGATGCACGTGAACATCATGTGAAGTTTGGGGGCGGCTCAATCATGGCAGACCGATGTGGTTCTCATTGTCGTCGTGGTTGAGTACAGTAGCAACTCAGTCATTCTTCATTACTATTATATATATATATATATATATATATATAAACATTTCATTTACAGTAAAAAAAAAAAAAATAGCAGCTGTGGTTGCCATATATTCACCATAAAGAAAATACTGAGACAATGTTTAAGATTTACAGGATGGATGTATATTATAATACATGTATATTTAAAGGCTCTTTCCGAATTTTAGAGAAGACCCACCCTCCCCAATTTTTTTTTAAAAATGCACATGCGCAACACTGTATTTGCTCCCGAGAGGTAACGCCTATTAAATTATAAACTAACTCAAAAAAATTCATGCAAGACAAAATGTCAATTGCCCTTCCGTGTTTTATTTACTTATCATACTGATCGATTGAGTGACCGAGGACTCAAGACATGATATGCAATGGAGAAGTAGCTTGTTGCATTTGTGTAATAAATACTATGGTGAACACATTGTAATTATCGAAAATGAACACACAAGGTTTTAGAATATTTCAGCGTGATACCATTTACCATTTGGTCATAAGGCTACTTTAGACAAATTGAGATGTTTACCGTGTCTACGCGGTGCATGACTTGTGCTAGGGCTAGCATCGCTAATCATAGCTTACATTAACTTTTACTAGCAGTGATTTTAAATGGATTTCTCCAAATAGCATGACAAACTTTACCTGTCTAGTAGAATCTTCGCGACTGCGGCATCAGTGGGAAGCTCAACCTGTGCTTTTAGCGCACGCCAGCGTGTGAAATATTCACCCAAAATCACTCTGGTCTTGTTTCTATATTCTGCGGCCTTTCTCTTCTTACCATACACTTAGTATACATTTTTTCTCTTTCGACCCTCAGCCATTTTCAAAGGAATGGCTGAAACCGTAACTCATCACACGTAATACACCTGAAAGTGCGCATCCGCAAAAAGCGAAAACTAGGGACGAGCACGTACGACGGCCTTACGTAAACATATCACCAGAATGATTGACACTTAGGTGGACCAATAGTATAGGCTACCCACCCGGAAAAAGAAAATCCTCCGCTATACCTTTAACTTTGAACCATATATTTCATTTGGTGATATAATGTTAATATTGAGCTACTAAAATCTGCCTTTTTACCTTAAAATGTACTGATAACCTCCACATTAAAACTCAACAGAAAGTCACATGATGAATCAGAGTTGTAAAACATGGCCAGTACTCAAATATAGATTGTGGACACGGTCAAAACACACATGACACTAAAATAATACATTAAACAAATAACTAAATTACATAAAATATTACACAAAAAACCCTAATGTACATGACTGATAACAAAAATAATATATATATTTTTTAATAATTCTAAATTATTTATATAAAATATAATTATATGTGATGTGTAACGCATACAATTTTGAATTGGCTTTTATCTTTGTTAATTTTAGTTTCTCATTTTGTTAAGTGTTTGTCATATTATTATTATTATTATTTTTATTTTTTAAATGTTGCTGTTTAGATTTATTTTTTTTAATTTCAGTTTTAGCTAGTTATACTGTTTATTTATTTCCAGTTAATAATTTTATTTTATTGCCAAGGTGACATTTCTTATTTTCATTTAGTTGCATTTTTTCTAACTGGAATTTATATTTTAGTTGATTTCAGCTTTATTTCAAGTTAACGATAGTCTTAGTTAACGATAATATCCCATCTTCTGCGAATTTGCTTTTACGGTTTCCCACCCTAAATTATATGGTAATTTTACAGTAAAATTACATCTAAACCATTTACAGGTTTTCCCCGTATACGGTGAAATAACTTACAACTAACCAGTTTACGTTTTATTGCAGCACAGTATTCTTCTGTAAAAAATCCCCAAAAATCTTTACAGTCATAAATTCATAAACGATGTTGTATCCTAGGGGTTGAAAAGAACAATGCGCTGTTAAAAAGAGCCAGCATTGTGATGGAGCAAGGAGCATGTTTGCGATTCCCTGACACTATTGCACGATCACATTGACATACTGTATTTACCCTGATCTTACTCACACACACGCAACCCCTTCCATTCATTCAATCCATTACCGGTAGTGTTAGGCGCAGACATAAACATCAGCAAAGTTTATGAGTCATATCTCAGTTTTGTGCGTGTGGAAAAGCAAACAGCCCGTAGAAGCTCTAGGGGAGATGTTTGAGTGGCACTTTTGTCTGGTGTGTGGCACTCTGTGGCGTGCGCTTCCCGGTGCCCCTGTCTTTCTTATCAACGCTATCTACAAATGGAGCAGAGTCGTTTGAAGGTCATAATGAAATTAGAAGCATTTCATCATTCCCTTGTGGAGAGAGTAAAGCGCAAGAGAGTGCAATAAATATTTTTGAACGAGGGCAGTGCCCGATCATTTCTTTCCACTCTGTGGGATATATTATCAGTGTCATTTTTTTTTCTACCTATGCTGCTGGAAGGTATTACAACATAGATTTTTATGATTCATCAGGGATTAAATTTAAGTTCATGCGCTCATATTTTTTAAGCTTCTGAGAAGCCCCACTTCGCACAGTGTCATTAGGTTACTGGCATTACCATAAGAAAGCGTTGTGGGAAAAACGTCCTTGACGTTTACTCTTACACTGCAAGATCACTAAAGCAAAGTTTGCAAGTAATGCCTAATAGAGATGCAAACATCAGGTTGAATGGGCGGACGTCTCTCTCGGATAGTGGCTTCTTGGCGCAAGTATCAGAAATAAAGCTTTCTGGTTTGTGCTCTTGGTAATTCTGGGTTTTTATTTGCTTTTGCTAATGTAGCTGGTGATATATATGCAAATGTGTTAGAGGAAGGTTCTTTAACCTATACACTTTAAATTAGCATTTTAACTATATAATGGGATTTTTTGTTTTTATGGAAAGAAGGTGCAAGATGCTCATCCAGGCTGCATTTATTGGATACAAAATACAATACAAATAGTAATATTGTGAAATATTATTACAATTTACAAGAACTGATCTCCCTTTAAATATATTTTAAAATATTATTTATTCCCGTGATGCATTTTCAGCATCATTACTCCAGTCTTCAGTGTCACATGATCCTTCAGAAATCATTCTAATATGCTGATTTGCTGCTTAAGAAACATTTCTTATTATTATCGATGTTGAAAACATTTAATAATTTCTTTTGTTTTTAATTTAATTTAATGATTTTTTTGTTGTTGTAGCAAACACTCTATTTGCATATTAAAATAATGCTCTATGTTCCCAAATCGGAGCCTAAGATATCATTTCAAATCATTTTATTCGTTGTCTCATATTTTGTCCTTTAAATCAACAGGCTCCAAGTTTCAATATGTTATTGTAACAAATACAGGGCTGAGAGAGAAATTTAATTAGTTCTGAACAAATGGCGGCTAATTATTTAAAGAGACTTAGCGTAATTATGTATTTGTGTTCGACCCATTTGTTAGAACGAGGTGTGACTATAGAACATTTAATTAAAAATTTTTTTGTCTTATTAAAAACTACTAACCATCATGTATGAGTCAGAAATGATGGCTGTTATTGCTACCATTACGAAGGGCTGATATGAAATATGTGGACGCTGAGGTGAAAACGTCTCCATGCTGCTCGGCAAAGGCAATTTTGGTTTTCTTTTTTGTTCTCTTTTGTCTTCTAAAGAGTCTGACACCCCGTGCCCTTCAAGAGGCAGGGTGAGGCATCATTACAAGGTAATATTTTCCTGCTTTAGGCACCGGCCTTTTGATTTATTTCTTGTAAGAGAAAAACATATTTATATTTATACACTGTGATGGGTGGGGAAACATTTAGGCAGTTGTTTTTATTCAGATCATTTAAATTTGTAATACGTTTGGTAAAAATATGAAGAGAACTCTGATGTGAGCTGCATACGCCGCTGGTAAATGAGATGTATGAACAGTGTGGCGGAGGCTCTTTTAGCAGCTGAACATGCAGAAGTGTTCATAAGCAGAATTTTGGGGGCGGATGCCTTGTGCGAGCAAGGATGCTTCATAGATGCAGGCGCTTCGAGCTTTCCACTCGGATCACAGAGGGGTGTATAACATGCAGCTTTAACACCAGAGTAAATCACCAGAGTAACTTACCTGTTTATACAAAGAGAATGCGTTTAAATTGAGCAGATGACTCTCATGTTAGTATTATCAAAACTAAATCATTTATTTTTTGGAGTGAGCAGTGTGTGTTTTGAAAATACAGTATATACATAAAAATGTGAGTGTGTATATATATATATATATATATATATATATATATGTGTGTGTGTGTGTGTGTGTGTATATATATATATATATATATATATATATATATATATATATATATATATATATATATATATATATTAGTGGTGGGCCGTTATCGGCGTTAACGTGCTGCGTTAACGTGAGACTCTTATCGGGCGATAAAAAAAAATATCGCCGTTAATCTATTCTAAAAGTTGGGTTTGGATCATAAAATAGCTTTTTCGAATATCGTTATATTTTCGCCCAATTCCATGTGTAGCCTAGTATATTTGGCATAATTGACGCCGCGCATACTGTCACAGATCGCGCAGCAGGGTATTTCCCTGTCAGGGACACAAGGTGTATACTTTTACATGTTACGTTTGGCAACGTTCCTCTCGTTACTTTATTTTATGCAATTACATGTTGTTAAAGGAGTTTATTCCAAGCGCCCTGTATCTTTTTATAGGCATGAGCGATGCTCAATTTACAAATGAATCACTCTTTTGAGTCGTTTCTGTTCAAAGACTTCATCAAACAAGTTGGCAGATCTGTCTAAATCGGTTCGCGAATCAGTCTGAATGATCTGTTCAATTCCTCACGCACTGAATCGTCTGAAGCGCTTTAATCACACTCGACTCGGAGTCGTAACAGGAAGATTTAAGAACATCAAGAGCATTGGATGAAGTGGCCGTGGATCTACAGTTGAGTTTAGTGAAAGCAAATTGCAAATGCATCATATTTTTTGCCAGCGATGAAGATCTTTATTAGTTGATCATCTTCGTATGATGCCTGTGAATGAATGATTCCACAGGACGATACATTCGATTTCATTTCATTCAGGTAATACATTTTACAACCAAACAGATTATTACGCCACGATAGCACTACTAAAAAAGTATGACATTATCCGTTTTTTTGGACATATACATTCATTTATAGGCTACAAAAAAACGCTTCAGAGCGTCAGCGCACTGGCAAGGGTTAACAGGTTAAATAAGCTAATGTTACCATTGTGTACAGTTTATGAAATGAACACCCGCCATCCCGCGGTAATGTGTGTGTATTGCGCAGGCAGGGGCATAGTCCCACGAATAGTTTACATTGATTGAAAACTAATTTGTTTAAAAAGGAGGAGGTAAAGGCAGGTTCACATAAAATCATTATGACATATGACATTATTTTTTGATCCAACGATCATCTGGTTTGGCGATGCAAAAACGGACTGTAACTACATCGTGCTTATTGTTTTTTTCTTCTTCCTACTATGTTAAAAAAACATAGTAAAACGAAAAAAACATGTTACTTATTCAATTAATAAACAGTTTGTTTGATGACAAATCGCTAAAGAAGAAATTGGCCTCCCTTTCTGTCATTGTGAGTGTGCGTTTTTTTTTTTTTTTTTACGATATTCGACTTTTGCTCCTCTATTGTCGAATGGCATTTTTGGCAGAAATTCACATCCCTATGCGAGGCGAACTATTCTCAAAGACTTACTTTTAGACATTATTTGGGTAGCACACATATTCTGAATGCCTTCGGCAGAATTCAAATGAGCCATTTTAATCTAGATTAATCTAGATTAGTTCCAAGATTACAGTGAAATTAATCTAGATTAAAAAATGTATCTATGCCCACCTCTAATATATATATATATATATATATATATATATATATATATATATATATATATATATATATATATATATATATATATATATATATACACTCACATATTTATGTATGTACTGTATGGCCTGGTAATGGTAATGGTAATGGCCTGGTAAACCCCTCATTGACAAAATGTCCTCACCAAGTTGGTAATATCCGAAACCCTTGTCCTTGTGGGGAAATTTTTTGGTCCCCATGAGGAAAACGGCTTATAAATCATACTAAGAGTTGATTTTTTGAAAATGTAAAAATGTGTGTGAGAAAGTGTGTTTGCACTTTTGTAGCATTTTTCCCCAAATTCATTTATAATCTTAGTTAAGGTTTCTTGCACCAAAAACAGCCATAGTTTATATTTTTATAACCCCCCCCCCCCCCACCACCAACTCTTTGATCTTTGTAATTCGTTTTTGCTTTTTCTGTATCAGTCTAGTTCATGTACAGTATGTCGTTGAATAGGTCTTGATATGTAAACAATCGATTTTTTTTTGTTGAAAATTATTGTCATTATCAATGACAATCAATTTTATTGATTAGTTGTTGCAGCCCTATTCAGAAATCATGATGATTTCACAATCATAATTTCTGAATAGGGCTGCAAAAACTAATCAATAAAATTGATTGTCATTAATAATGACAATAATTTTCAACAAAAAAAATAAATTACTCTGCGCACTGTGCACGGAAACCATCCACAGTCTCGTCGTTTTAAAGTAGTGAATATCACAATTTTATGGACAAAACACGGAGGACACAAAGTGAGCTACTGCAGTAAAGGTGCGTGAGAATGAAACATGACATTGCTATACGAAGCGCTTCAAACAAAAGCATAAAACAAAAAACGAATATATGTAATTAATAATTTTTGTATATGTACATCCTCCTAATCAAAGAAATAATGAAACCAATAATCGTTAGTTACAGCCCTATTTCTGAACGAGCTTAGTTTTCATAAATGTTTTGGGGGTAAAGATGTTTTTCATGATCAGGCTTCTTTAAAATGTCTCACCGGTTCCCTTTCTCACTCCTTCAGCCTGTGTGTGTTTGTGTGTTCTGTCCCCACGGTGGGGCCACTCAGAGTTTGCCGCTGTCACCTCGGGTCACTGCTGAGTGTGCCAGCTCACATCGATCGACTGGCCCTCGGGGGTCATCATGTCCTCGGGCCCCCGCCGCGCTCACTGATGCAGGACGACAGCATCTCCAGAGAAACAATGTCTTCATGTGTGTATCATATGCTCCACTGATAAAGTCAACTAATTCACCATTGTACTGGCAAAATGCATCTGTAACCAAATCATGTCCTTTCAGCGTGCATCATGCTCTTGTTTGCCGCAGTCGCGATGTAATTGAAACTAATATTTCCATCATTTTGTTATTGGGACATAATGGGGCTGCCTACGTGCGTTTTATTTCTTTGACATTTGGCCCCAAGCGCTGCGGTCGCAGGACTTTATGCCATCCGTGGCTGAAGATGGATGATGGCCTCGAGTGAGTAACGCTGAAAAATGGTCTCTGCGTCCACTCTCAAATATACTGCCTCATTTCATCAGTTTTAACAACCTCATTTAAACACACTTAATGACTCTTCCAAATGTCCGGGTGGAGGAATGGATTCGCGGGCTATTCTCCGAGGGTTGTGTCCTCCACATCCGCATGCATCTCCATTACTGAGCGATCGCACTAGAATGCAGATACGCACCAATTACGGGCCGTAGAGTAAAAGGCCATTGCAGAAAACACTGTGGCTGTTTGTAACCGTTTCGTTTTTTTATAGCCGCCTTACAGTGCCGTTACTTCGCATTTTTACTCTTCTTTCTTATTACTTTTCCATGCAGGTGATTTGTCATGATTACTGGATTCTCTCTAATGGGAGATGAATTTAGACTTTGGTGGATGATGTCTAAATAGCCGTATGGTTGCTTATTTCTCTATTTATTCTTTCAATAAATAATTTAATTGATCATTATTAGTAGCTGTTGTAGTATATTAATAGAAGAAGTCATAAAATAAAACATTGGTCAAAGTCAATGTCAAATACCTGTGATATCAACAATAATGATATAAAAAATTAAATGCATATATAATTATTTTTGTTATATACTCAACAAGGCTAAATATATATATTGTCGCAAACACACACTACACAATTTTATTGTGTTTCTGAAAGAAGTCTCTTCTGCTCACCAAGGCTGTATTTATTTAATACAAAATATTGTCATATTGCAAAATATGATTACAAATTACAATTATTTTTATGTGAATACATTTTATTACGTAATTTATCACTGTGATGCAAAGCTGTATTTTCAGCATCATAACTCCAGTCTTCAGTGTCACATGATCCTTCAGAAATCATTCTAATATGATGGTTTGCTGTTCAGAAACATTTATTATTATTATCAATGTTGAAAACAGTTATGCTGCTTAATATTTATGAGAGAATTGTGATACTTTTTTAAAGATTCCTTGATTAATAGAAAGTTCAATGAAAAGTATATATTTGCATTTATTAGCTTTATTTATTACATTTATTGAAGCATTTATAATCAGTGGCACTGTCAACTTTGATCAAATACATTTTTTACCACAAATATTTGAATGGTATCATTGTTTCCACAAAATGTTAAGCAGAAAAACTATTTTCAACATTGATAATAATATTAATAAGATGAAGAAGAAGAAGAAGAAATGTTTCTTGAGCAGCAAATAATCATAAAATCTTTTCTGAAGGATCATGTGACACTGAAGACTGGAGTAATGATGCTGAAAATACAGCTTTGATCACAGGAATAAATTACATTTTCAAATGATTTAAAATAGAATTACTTTTTCGTAATAATATATTGCAATAATACTTCACAATATTACTGTTTTTACTGTATTTTTGATAAGTCAATTCAGCCTTGGAGAGTATATAATTATAATAATAAATGTATATTATTTATTTTATTATTTTTGTTATTATTTTTGATATCACATGACTTTGAACAATGCTTTATTTTTATTTTTTTATTAATATGGTTACTTGTATTGAAAAAAAAGATCCTAGTCCCTTTGTACGTTCATTCACGTTTAGACATTATTTTTGTTGCTGTTCACATGTTTGCAAAGCTTGGAATATAATACAACAGTTGTATGCTGTGCACTATTTATTTTGGGCTTTTTGTAGTGTATGGAATCTTCATAAAAGTTTTTCCATGACAAATATGAGTTTACAGGTTTAGTTTCTTCTGAAACATCAGTTCCAGCACGAGAGTGTTTTATGAATATGTCATTGCTCATACGGCTCATTTCTGCAGCTCTCGTCACTGATCTTAATCTGTACTCACTGAACTGTTTTCAGGTATGACAAAAGCCTTTAATTACTCGCTCACTTAAATCAGATAAAGTGTATCTAGACTTAATTACTGTCGGTGAAGAGGTCAACGCGAATGATACAAACAATTAGCTTCAGTGTAGAAGCCAATGCGCATTAAAAGGACACCAGTCCCAAACATCAATATGCCAAAGTGACGCATTGTTTAAGAAATTGTTTTGTTATTAAAGTGAAGTCTTGATTGTCAGACTGCGGTGTGCATCTAAACAGCGTTTTATATTTACTAAAAGAAACTGAATCCAGCTGATTTAATAAGTTTATAGCTACACTTTGGGGTTGTTTTGTGTCGATTAATCACCATTTGGAATTTGGATGCGACTTACAATTAATTAGCCATTTAAATTCATTCTAATTTATGATCATTACATAAGCAAATATTAATTATAATTCTATTTTATTTGTAGTTTTGAAGCAGAAATGCTCAGTTCTCCTGATGTTGCAGTCGCATCCTGTGGTGTGATACACACTTCTGCATTTCCCTGATAGATAAGTGCATGCTGGTTACAGGGACACATTTGTAATTGATCTTTCTGCCATCATTTTATTTCTCCTGCACAACATCTCATAGGACTGAAACCGTCTCATTAGTGTGTGTGTGTGTGTGTGTGTGTGTGTGTGTGTGTGTGTGTGTGTGTGTGTGTGTGTGTGTGTAAAGAGGACAAACTACAGCTTAAAACAGCTAATGGGAATTGAACACCTGGCAAGACTGTGGGAGAAGAGTGTGATCTCTGTGCGGTGTGTTCGTCTGATGTGTTTGAGCTTTTTCAATGCATTGCTGGAAATTCTGCCATTTAGTTGTCTAGAAAATTAGAAACAACCAGGGGGGGAAAAAGTCTGAATGTTATACCACAGTGAATTTCATTCTTATTTTTGTAATTGGATTTTTCTAATCTTCCTGTATGCTAGAGTTGATGGGGGTTGAAGAATCATTTTTATTCTTGGAAAGATAACACTGGGACAAGGATGCCCTGGCCTTAGGAAGCACTGGGTCTTGTGGTCTGGCTGTCAAAATCTATATAGATATTTGTAAAAGTACATGCAAGGATTTAAAAGGGGAAAAAACTATTTCATTACCTTGACAAAGCACAGCTAAATTGCACAGTATAAACAGAATTATATATATATATATATATATATATATATATATATATATATATATATATATACATACATATATTAGGGGTGTCACGATTCTCCAAATCCTCGATTCGATAAAATTTTCGATTCTAAGGTCACGGTTTGATTCAATTCTCGATTTTTACATTTACTTTTTTTAAAGCCGAAACCGGCCAATCAGGATGCTCTCTGTCTTACATGCGCATCATGAGGCACACACGCAAGGTCTCTCGCTCTCTCCCTCTCTGCCGTGCGCGCTCTTGTTCGTTCACTTTAGATTCCGGGAGATTTTAACTAATTTGCGGGCATTAGGGAGCCGCTATCAATATGCGGGAGACTCCCGGAACTTCCGCGAGACTTGGGATGTCTGCAAACTGTGGCTTTTTTGAAGCGCGAACGTTGTCAACATGACTCACTGGAAATCCAAAAAACGTCCACACCTGCGACTTCAATGAAAGAGGAGGGTTCAAGTTCTGTCGATGGGTCTCCTTCATCTGCAGTTGCCATGCTATCTTTTGAGTGGCTGTAGGTAATTTCGACATGCGTGTGTTTACATGCGACGTGACATGGGGGCGTGGCAGCATCGACGATTCCATTTTTTAATTCGAAGTTCGAGATTGTGAATTAATTTCTATCCGTGACACCCTTAGTTTTTCAAAAAGGAAAGTACATTTATACTGGTTGGGAACAAATTAAAGGGAAAGAAAACACTCAAAGGCAAAAAACAAAACAACAACAAAAAAAACAGTGCACTTGTATCTATTTTTGGGTTGGTGATAGTTGGTCCACACCGCCTGAGGCTGTGAATGTATTTAAAGAAAGAAAAGCCGACCGTAAAAAACAGGTGCATCTAAATGATGTTGGCCGGCACAACAAAAAACACCGGCACCATAAATAACAATACACACCTCCTCAGAGTGATGACGTCATTTCCCCCAGGAACCTCTTTGCTTTTTTCCATCCAATTACCAGTGGGCAGAAATAGCCTGACTCTGTCCAGGCCATGGCTTTGTCAATGCAAGCACATAGGCAAGGCATCGGGTCATTAAATGGAGGACCACAGCAGACTGCCAAACATCAGCTGGCTCCTCCGCCCCAAACCACATGACTGTCAATCACAGCAGCGTGAGTTTCGGGCTTATTCATGCTCACAACAAGCACCTGATGCTTTTTCACCCTCAACACATGCCGTGTAAATGCGGTTCTGTCTAACTTTTGTTTTTCTGAGTGGAGTGCTGAGTTTTTCATACTGACCCTTACAAAGAGCTCTGTGATGTATGAGATGCTTTGTCTTGAGCCAGTCAGTAACCCCATAGAAGCCACATGATAAATTATTCTCAACACCTTAGGAAATACACAGTAATGCCTTGGCATCCAATCACAACACACTAGCATAATGACCCACATTTTGCACTGGCACAACTCACTTTTTCTTCATAAAATATAAATGTATTTGTTGGTTTTTAGTTGATGCTTTTGGGGACCCAGCTATGCCCGTCCAACCTCACTCACAATGCTCAAATATTGTGTAAAAACACATACTATGTTTTTTCACACTCAAAATTGACATTCGCTGCAGATTTTGGTTTACATCTTCTGATGCTTTTGTTCAGAATGCTCTCACATTTTGAAAGCGCTGTGTGGAAATGCTCTCATAATGTGGATGAGCCTGTGTTTGCCTGCATTAGTGTTTGTGCTCCTCACATTAGCTGTTGTGCGGTTTACATCCGTTCCACACTTCTGTAGTGCTGATCTATGCAGAGGCATCATGTGACTCACGTACAGATGGACTGGGACTAAAAGACTGCACATAACAGATACAGCACATATATACTACACACACATACATTGTGTGTGTGTGTGTGTGTGTGTGTGTGTGTGTGTGTGTGTGTGTGTGTGTGCCATATTTTTGTATGTGGAAAATCACGGTGAAATTGCATATATATATACACACATACACATACAGTATACTATTTATATACACACGCACAATTAAATCATTTCTATAATAAAAATATATTACGTGAAATGTATTGTGTAAAAATAAACAATAAAATGTAATTAGAATAGAAATGAATTTCGAATTTAATTATATATTAATATATTAATTATATATTACATATAATGTGTAACAATGATTTGACATTTTATTATTTCGTTTTCTATATTAAATTTCTATTAATATATATTGATTTAGTGATGTATGTCAATTTTGATATATTATATTTATACTATTTTTGTACTTAATATATTACTATATTCATATATTATTTCTGTTTATACGTTGCAATTTAACTGTGATTTTTCTAGGTAATAAAAGCATAACAAAACGCACAATTGAATTGCATCATATAAACAGAAATGTAATATATTATAAAATACAAATAAATTATAAATATAATATATAAAACGATAATTATAATATATATATATATATGTATAACATAGAAAGTTGTAACAGGTGATCAGGCCTAGTTGTCACATTTTTTATTGGATGTTTCTTTTGAACCCTTATTACGGAGATAATAATAAAAAAATGTGTGTGTGTGTGTGTATATATATATATATATATATATATATACATATATACACACACACACACACATAGATATGCACATACATATATGCACATACATATATATATATATATACATAGTGATTGTGTGTGTGTGTGTGTGTGTGTGTGTGTGTGTGTGTGTGTGTGTGTGTTGGGGGTGGGGGTTAGGTTTTCAGTCAAATATGAAAAGTAAAATCAAAGTTATGATGAATCACAAAATGATTCATAAAAAAGCAATAATGTGAAAAAAATGATTGGTTAACAAATATTGTAAATTGATACTAAATACTAATTTAATTTATATAAAATAACTAAATAATACATTTATTAAATTACTAAATTGAATATATGCTACCACCTGGCCTTATAAAAATGTGACTAGTTGCCACAATTTTAAATTTACAAAGTTCAGAGAACCTACTTTTATTGTTTAATTGAATCTCACAATATTGTATTGCAAATGTTTTGCGTTTATTAAAATACAAAATGTAATAATACTGGAATTATAGCATAAATTTGAAAAATTTGCAAAAGTTATCCCAATTTGAGACTTTCAATGTAGGAATTAAAAAACATTGCTAGAGAAAAACAATCATTTGTTGTCACTGATCATTTTGACTCAAAATCCCATTTTGTCCCATACAATCTACAGCTTATATCTTATATAATATCAGAGAGAAAAAAAATCCAGATCGTCCATCTGTTCTCATTGTGCAGCAGTCTTCCCGCCTCAGCGCTGTTGTAATGTCACAGTGTATAAAGTTCATCTTCTGCATGTCTATGACTTTCTCCCTGCGGTCTTTTTATTGACAAGTACCAGATATTTTGTGAGCAAACGAGTGTCCGTCAATGGCATTTACAGGACCCAACACAAGGCATTTCACTCGCTCCCAATTGATCTAGTGACTCAACTTTACGTGAGGGACAGCCATAATTTCGTGAACTAGATTTTTTTATGCTCAATGTCTGTCACAAAACTACAGAGCGATCGTTGAGATTAAATGACTCAGAATGAGTCTTTATTAAATTTGAATCAGCCCTGTGAGTCAGGAGTCCATTATGATCATGTGTGACTCGAGCTCTGAAGTCTTACTTTCCCTCAAATATTTGTATGTGTCGAAGACATTTTTAAACAGTAGATAGCTAAATTATGCTGCCTTGTAAAATACTTGGTTTTGACCAAAATATAAGGCAGTATTCACAGATGAGACCTCACAGAATGCAATGGCAAACGAGGTAAATGTGATTTAGAAATATATTTTATTATTGTGGATAAAAGCATCTGCTTGATATATTGAATGCATGAATGTAAATGAATTATGCTTGTCAGAGTATTGAGCTTAGCAGCATGATAATGCCAGAGACGGTTGGAATAAACCAGGAGTTTTTTTATTGAGGATGCACCGAAAGTTCTAGGAATTTCCCGAAAACCGAAAACAAATAATAAATGAATAATCAATGAATTAAAAGAGGAGATGATCGGTTCACATGCGCCTGATCTGTCACGCCGTATTAAAGATCGACGTTTATTGTTTGAATTTCATCATAAAATCGTCAGAATTCTAAAGGTGAGACTTTGCTTCAAATTCAAAGTAACAAAGCACAAACGTTTTTTTGCGATTACTGGATGGCAGATGCCTTACTAATATTTAGTGAAGCTTTGTTCACGCTTCAACAGAAAATGGCACAGACTTAAAGATTTTAGATTGAAACCAAATCATTACCGATTAAAATCAAGAAATGAATATTGTCAATGCAGAGCTAGTGTCCGCACAGCTCATATGTTTAACTGTTGTAGCGTATCCATGTTGTGTGGACAAGATGGAAAGAAAGAACAATAGCTGTTTCGGCTGAAAATGTTCACTAGCCAAAATGTTGTTGCATCCCATTGTAATTGTAACAGATTTACTCTTCTTCACATAAGAAGCTCTGTTTTTGTCTTTTGTTGTGTTGCAGCTCCATTAATGGAGTTGTTGCATATGTTGTGTGCTTCAAATCAGTCATTTATGAAGGCTCAGTTTGCTTAGGATGCCCATATTCATTCTGACAGTGGCAAAGCAACCGGAAGTCATTCATTTTCAATGAGAGTTGGTGATTTGAGGTGCCATGACAGCGACCCTTTCTACTTCAGCATAGTGTAATGCAAAAGTGATTCATTAATAATAGCTAAACTTTTAGCAATTAATAACCTAACCTTATATTTCACCAGCCTCTGTTCTGGCATTTTTTCCATTAATTATCTCACTTCTCTCTTGTTACAGATTTAAAACTTTAATATGAACTATGATGTGTTTGAAGGTCACTTTGTGTTAAAACACATTGTGTTTTATGTGATTATGTTAAAACACATTGTGTTTTATGTGATTGAATTTCAGTTTGTTTTCTTGAGCATCAAATCATCATATTATACTGATTTCTGAAGGATCATGTGACACTGAAGACTGGAGTAATGATGCTGAAAATTCAGCTTTGATCACAGGAATAAATGACATTTTCAAAGATATTCAAATAGAAAACAGTTATTTTAATTTGTAATAATTTTTCATAATATTACTGTTATTATTGTATTTTTGATCGAATAAATGCAATCTTTGTGTGCATACGAGAGTTAAAAAAACATTGAATTTCGTATAGACCCCAGACATGAATGATAGAGTATAAATATAGCCTAGACATACAAATATAAAATAAAGAATGTATGTAGGGAGGCATACTCAATATGGCAGTTCATTCTTAAAAGGTTTAGGGTTCAAATCAAATTCTGTATGAATGAATGTGATTTTTACCTCCAGAACCCAACTCTTGGATAAATGATAGTGAATACAGTGAAGCTGATGTGCTCTGTGTCTTGATACAGGAACATCTACAGTGACTTGATGATTTTTTTCCCCACAGCAGTAGTTCGTCAGTTCTCAAAGAATGCTGGGAATTCTTTTAAGTCAGATGACAAGTGAACCTTGGCAACCCACATTTAAGTGTAAAAACCATTCTTACAGAGCACTTACATTTCACGCCTGATATCCGACAAATGAAATGGATCGCAGCTCAGCTAAATATGTCAGAACAGTTCTGAATTCGAATGTCAGACACATTTTCCACTTTGGCCTTTTCCGTCCTCTTATAACCTGCCTAGATGTTTGCACTCCGCTCTACAGTAATGGTCCTGGTTCAAGTGATTCAGCACTTTAAAGGCTCTTTTCCAGAACAGATTGCACGCACATTTTGGCGTACCCATTGTTTACCTGGGGATGCAGTTGTGTGGGTTCAGGAAAGGGAAGAGAATGAAAAAGGAAATTTAGACTTTTTTCCCCTTTCTTTTAAGGCTCTTTGGGTCAAAGTGGTGCTTATGTTTTGTGAATCAGAGCAGGCAGTCTCGGGCCAACTGAAAATAGCATGTCAAAGGAGATGATGTGACACCTGATGATGGATAGAGCCTTCTCTTTTTCTCTCTCTGCTGCCCCCCGACTGTGCCACCATATTCTCGTTGGCTGCAACATGTTGGAAAAGGAAGAGGAAATAAAATCGAAAAACCCATTTCGCCTCTGTTCGTGTTTGCCAGCAGCATATTCCCAGTTTCTGCATGATCCCTGCAGTTTGGAATTAATGGAGAATATTGTCTGTGCCAGGCAGAATCAGTGAACAGGTGGAGTTATTGAAATTTTTGATTGTGATTGAATTTGTATGTACACTGATATTCTCCGAAATGCCTTGGACTGTGAGGAGCTTCTTGCACTGAAATAGGACCACAGAGGTTATAATTTGGACGAGGCACATGAGCTGTGGGTTGTTTTGTTGTGACCTGTCTGGTTGTTTATAAATCACTATGGGCATAAGGGAAGAATGTATCTGACATATGAGATGATTAAACAGCATTATAGCTGAACGATATGATGATATGATTAAGCTGGCATATGTCCATTTTTCCACAATAACTTAAAGGTTCGTCAAACAAAATGGAGGCTAGCTAGACCCTCCCTCCTCCTCATCCCTCATTGGGGGCACTAACCCCCCAAACCCCACCCCCAAATCCTTCTGGTTGGAACAGGTTGTTATGTTTCGTGGTGCGGGTTAGCTCAGTTTGTTTTTGTTGCCGTTTGTGGAGCCTGGGGTGTCTGCAGAGACCGCGTTTTTTTTTTTTTTTTACAGTGTGTTTAGGGGACAGGCAGCTAGCGGATAGTGAGGAGATGTTTGCTGTATGTGACACCTTTAAATGCCATGTCAAATTGTTGTTGTTGTTGTCAAATTGTTCAAAATAGGGCTATTGAACTTACTATGTCCAATAATAGATGGTCCAAACAGTGTGCGGCACATCATTCATTATAGAGGCGGGTAGAGCTACGAGGGTTGACTGACAGTTTGAGGATCCAATGGAGTTACGAGGTTTTGTCACCAGCTCTTTTTTATACTTTTCTTTAGTTAAAGTCCCCCTGCTGTAGTCAATAATTTCATCCCTTAAAACTCACCTTTGATCACCAAAATTACTTATTTAAAGGTGCTCTAAGCAATGTCGGGTGACATCACTTCTTGTTGACGTTTAAAGTATTGTCAAACAAAACGAAGGCTAGCTAGACCCTCCCTCCTCCTCATCCGCGCACTAACCCCCCAAACCCCACACCCAAACCCTTCTTATCTGTTATTGGTTGGAACAGTTTGTTATGTTTCGTGGTGCGGGTTAGCCCAGTTTGTTTTTGTTGCCGTTTGTGGAACCTGGGGTGTCTGCAGAGACCGTGTTTTTTTACAGTCTGGTCAGGGGACAGGCAGCTAGCGAATAGTGAGGAGATGTTTGTTGTATGTGACAAAAAAAATCTTGGCCTAAAAAATGCGTGACATCGCTTTGAGCACCTTTAAAGGTTTTTTCCTGTGAAAAAAAATTCTTCATGCTTTAAACTAGCTTAAATGTAACTCTACAACCTTGCTTCATTTAGTATTAGCAGAACCATGAATATACAAATGAGCCCCGTCTCCACTGGTTTAATTCAGCCAAATATGTTTGAACCAGAAACTGATTCAGAAGAAGAAATGGAGGAGCAATTATATAGGTTCATCTACAAGTCGATGTATCAGAATGGTGATGTGTTTTATGTATTGCTCTCTACAGCGTTGGACACATAACGGAAATTAATATGATTAGCCTATGGCTTGACTGCGTTATCAAACAGCTAATAATGTGTTGCTTATGCTACACAAACCATATTCCCATTCGTCATCTCAGAGTCAGACAGCTGCCTTCTAAAGATCAGCATCCTTATAAATGCTTTGAACATCTCAGAATGTCAGTGGAGAAAGGCATATAGTTCATCATAACGTTGTAATATACATCACAAGTGCCCGATGTTTCATATCAACAGAAAAATATACCAGGATAACCTGGCATCTCTTGAGACTCCCCTGTTACTTAATAATATGCTAAAGCCTGCCCTGCTCTTTAATGGGATTGGTTACATACAACATTATTTGTGACATTGAGAACAGGGGTAATTTCAAACTGCATTTTTGAGACTGTCTTTGGTTCACTGCAGTTTTAAGGAGAAAATACTCAGCAATTGTGTTGAGGTATGAATTTGCACATGGTGTGTCTGAAAGCATATTAAAACACCACATAGACATATAAACAACACGCACCACAGCGATGATGTGAAACTGGTTTGTGCTGTTTTTTTATAGGCAAGTGTACTTGTGTTTTTCACCAGGTGGCTGATAATAAAAAGTAATATCCATGCTCTAGCAATCTCCCAGAAAACCCTAGCATCATGCCTGTGAGTTTTGCACAGGCAAGAATCACTCTCATTTTTTTCAGAAAATGTACAATTCTAGTTGCATCTGTGTGTGGGAGTAAATATTGTCTTTCTTCATATGTAATCTACTGTGTTAAGGTGCGGTCACATTTACCATTTCTCAGAGAAATTTTGTGGCCAAAATCCAGTCATGAAATTCCAATCAGGAATTTAGATCATGTTCAAAATTTTCAGGTGAATTTGCCATGCTGACCTACAAATAGCTGTTTGGTTTGAAAGTGACTTTTGTGTGAGCAGTGCTCATTCATCACTATCCTATTGATAATGGACAATAAACCTGTTTTTGCAAAAGGAATTTCAGTGATACTGACTGCAGGTGACTGCACCTTTAGGCTTGAGAATTGGGATTGGGCTCTTTTCACTTGGATCAGGAAGCAGCACTATAGCAACCACATAGCAACTTGCTAAAAAGCACTCAAACACCTAAGCAACTCCATAGCAACACCCTAGCAACCATCTAGAACATCAAAGCAAACACATAGCGATGTGCTAGAAACCACTGGACCTCTTTATCAACTGCATGGCAACATCCCCTAAATCATCCAGAATATTGTAGAGACCTCATAGTAACGTGCTAGTGAACACTCAAACATCATAGCAACCACTCAAAATACCCTAGCAACCATCCATAACATCTTAGCGACCACATAGCAACATGCAAGAAACCACTTAAACTCCTCATTATCTTCATCGCAATACCTTAGCAACCATCCATAACATCATAGCGACCATTTAGCATTGTGCTATAACCATCAAAAGCACCACAGCAACCACATACTGTAGTAAAGTGCTAGAAACCACTTAAAATCTTTATTAACTGCATAGCAACATCCCAGCAACCATCCATAACATCACAGTGACCACATAGCAACATTCGAGAAATCACTTAAACTCCTTATCAACTTCATAGCACCACCCTAGCAACCATCCATAACATCACAGTGACCACATAGCAACATTCGATAAATCACTTAAACTCCTTATCAACTTCATAGCACCACCCTAGCAGCCATCCATAACATCATAGCTACCTAACCCTATGGGTTCCTAAGCCTACCCATAACCTATTCCTAAAATCAGAGGGAAATTATAGGTGAATAACACTGATGTAGAAGTACCTAACCCTGGTTGTAAGCCTAAACTAGACATAAACTGTAAACCTATCCCCTCAAATCTGATTGGTTGATTACAATGTTGTTCTAGGATGGTGTCAAAGACCAAAATGTTGATCCAGGAACATGTTGCACTTGGTGGAATCAGGTTCTGCCAAACACCTTAGCAACTCCACAGAAACAACCAAGAACATCCTAGCAACCATTTAGCAAATCAAACACCTTAGCATCCGCATAGCAACACCTTGGTAACCACACAGAACACAACCAAGCATTGTGGTAGCAAATTTGTGCACTCTCATTTTTTACAGTAAATGAATTAAATCTTTATTTTTTATTTTATTTATTTTTTGTAAATATGCAGGAAGGCTTTTATATTTGGGTCTGATGGGAGCAGATGCAGCAGTTCTGGTTAATGGAGTGTAGAGCAGCTTTTTAATGTCTCAATGTCAACTTCCTTATACTTGTAAGCACGAGAGTGATTAACATTTTATTACTGCCCTGTTGCTGACCCGGCACCCTCTTTCTGTCTAAATCACACTTTAATTCACACAAGTCTTTTTTTTCTCTCTCTTCGTCTCTCTCTCTCTCGCTCTCTTCTAGGCTCTGGTAAACACACGCCCGCACACACACACACACACACACACACACACACACACACACACACACACACACACACACACACACACACACACACACACACACACACACACACACACACACACACACACAACACACAACACACATACACACATGCTGGTTTGCAAGTTTTATAGGGACATTCCATAGGCGTAATATTTTTTATACTGTTTGACTGTATATTCGACCCCCCTACACTAACCCTGACCCTAAACCTTCCCATCACAGAAAACTTTCTGTATTTTTAAATTTTCAAAAGTCTTCATTTAGTATGATTTATAAGCTGTTGGGGACCATAAATTTCCCCATAAGGTCAACATTTACTGGTATTATTATCCTTGTGGCGTGGAATGGTGTTCTAAAATGAGGAGACAAAGTCCTTTCACTTTTTAGTAAATCAAATGTAAATTCATGTCCAGTTACACTTAATGTTGTCACATTTTCCTGGTTAAATAAACATTGCATCAAAAAAAAGAATAAACCTACACTTCTATTTGTATTCATGAACTATACTATGTAATTATTGTTCTTTTTATTAAAATCAAGTATACATCTCATCAAGTTAGTGTTTTTAAGCGTTTTTACATTTATTCCTAAATAATAACTAACTGCTGTAACAATTTAAATAATATGTTTTATTTGTGAGCTGATGTTCAGCTTATTTTTAATAATCAACTTATTTAATCAAGCTCTGTAAACACTGTCAAAGAAACAATGTACCATTAAGTTGATTGCTCACAAAAATAATCCATTCAGACCATTGTTCTTTCAGACCAATTTATGAACGGCCCCAAAACAAGAGGCGGGATTTATCACACAAACCAATCATATCCAACCATAACCGACCAGATTCAGTCATAGCTTGATGGAGGCATTGCCTCCTCTCATGTGACTTCCCCAATTCATTGTCAATTTCCCCCACTTTAGACGCGGCATCCCACTGTAACTTTACCTGCTGGTGTCGCTGTTAGACAGTGTTACTTTATAAAAACGAGTGATTTATACTTTTTACTGTCACAATTTGTAATATTTGAATTGTTCTATTTTTGTAATGCGTTTTTTTTTCTCATCCAATTTTTCGAGGAGGCGCTGCCTCCCTTGCCTATGCCCCTGCTTGTGGGGGGTAGGGAATACCAAGCGCACACACACACACACACACACACACACACACACACACACACACACACGCACACACACACACACACACACACACACATTCTCTCTCTCTCTCTCTATCTCTCTCTCTCTCTCTATCTCTCTCTCTCTCTCTCCACGGCTTCTGCCTCATTCTTCCAGCATTCCTACATGTCAGTCAGATAACGTGTTCTTGAACAGCACGTTTAACCCAGCAGGTGCAGATGTCTGCTGCATGCCCTATCCTGCCGGTCCCGACTGAGTCACTCGCCCATCTCCCTCCAGCTCTCTCTGTTTCCCAAGAATAATCACTCCTTTCATGATCCGCTATGAATGAGGAGTCTTAGGAAGGTGAGAGACAGACTAGAGAAATAAACAGGAGGAGATCTACTGAAATATTAGCACGCTGTATGCATAAGGCTGTTCTAGTCAAGGAGTTGTAATATACCTGGAAAGAGCATTCCCATTCATCTGGGTGGCAGGTACCCGGTAGCCCAAGGAAGTACATGATCTGAATGCTGCCAGCTTTGCTTGAACCCTTAAAATGCCATGTGACTGATCTTTCTATATTAGAGCTGCTCTCTCTATATTAAAGCTGCTCATGATATAACAGCGAGCCTATTTCATACTGTCGGCACTGTTATGGGATTGCCGTCTCACGCTGATTTGCCCTGTTTAGTAAATCTGGCCCTATATATGAAAAAATCGCACTGTGGTTGGTCGCATTTATGAAGGTCTGACTGTATGGGCTCTATTTTAACGATTTAAGCACATGGTCTAAAGCGCACAACGCAAATGCACTTAGGGCGTGTCCGAATCCACTTTTGCTAGTTTAACGACGGGTAAAATGGTCGGCGCACCTGGCGCATGGTCTAAAAGTGTTGTCCTTATTCTCTCTATTTTGGGGCGTAACGTGCAATAAACCAATCAGAGTCTCATCTCCCATTCCCTTCAAAATCCAGTTGCGCTCGCGCCATGTCGGATTCGCTATTTATGTGGCGGAATTTGCTAGCGGAAAATGAAGCCGAATGCTTCTTTAGCAAGCAAGGTTAAAGCGCGAGTAGACCATCTATGGGACTAAGTGTAGGCGCGTTGTGGACCCACCTATATGCGCACATTACTAACGCGCTCTTCAAATAACAAAAAAAATATTGTGCCATTGACTTTAGACCAGGTTTCAGTTGGTCAATGGCACAGTCTATTTCAGTTGCCTCAAAATAGTAACGCGCCAAGATTGCGCCTGAACACACCTCGTTTCCAGACTAGCACAGATGGGCGCAAATGCATTTGCTATTTAAACAACGTGGCGCAGGACGTGAAAATGATAACTGCGTCGGGCTGAAACTAGTAAAACACACTTGCATCGCGCCTGGTGCTGCATTGCGCCGGGTGTATGATAGGGCCCTATAAGTGGTCGATTCTTGGTGAGAATAAGGTTGCAAAGTGAATGTGACTGCTGATCAATGTCTGGCTTTGGTTGTCTAGTGTAAATCCTAAGGTTTGTGTTTAATGCTCCACAGGTCACTGTGTGCACAGCCCTTTAAAGCTCTCCTAGCCAAAAAAACAAACTGAATTGGTTCTTCAAGTGCTCGGCATTGCTATTCATCTTGGCTTTCGTTTGATCAAGAGTCCTTAGGTTACCCGGGGCAGTAGAACAATAGTGTCGTAAAGAAGCCCTCGATGCCCCCGCTGGACAGAGAGCCATTGTCTGCCGTTGATGTGTGGTGTTCTTAGGAGCGTCGGACAGGATGGTGGATTGGAAGGCGATCTATTGGCGCTGGATCTCCACAGCCCCTCTCGCCTCCGGTCCCCTCTGTTTGTTTGAGAAAAGAGCCTGTGTTCGCCACACTCAACGGCCGTATTCTTCATGTCGGCTGGCATGCGTGGAGAGCCTCGCTGTAACATGAGAGCTTTGCAGGACGTGCAAAACCAGGGGGGTTGTGAAGAGGGTCTTGAATCACAGTCATTATTCCTTCAAACACAAATAGAAGCTCTTTGTCATGACGTGAAAACATGATCCGATTGCAATGGCGAATTTAGCCAATTATGTTGTAAACTACACCAGTGCATTGTTGTTGTTAGCTTTGCTAGCGTTTTTTTGTTTTGTTTAGCAGATGTCGGTCACTTTCTGCTGTGAATGTGTCTGTGTTTGAGCTAAGCGTATGTCGAGGGCATTGCAGGATGGTACGGGATTACTGAATGCATGCTAGCCTGCTATAAAGAGAGGTAGTTTAGAGCCCTGCCGTTCGGGAAGCGGGTAACCATGGTGATATTTACTTCAGCTCCATGCTTGGCTGCGGCACGCTCAGATAAGGTCCTTTTGGAATTGTTTCTGACCAATCTGGCTCCTGCCAGAGCAAGACACGTCCCCCGTACCTCATTTGTGTACCTGTACGGGAACATCATAGTGATTAAATTTTTCAAATGGCCGAGGAGTGATTGACCCGTTATAAGTGCCATGCAGTCGGGCTACCTACTCATGCATTAAAAATGACATTTAAGAGATTACATTGTAGAAGTTGAAGTTGAAGTCTTTATAATGTGCAGCAGGGAATACATTTAATGGAGGAAACTCTTTGAGTGATGCGACACCATTAGCCTGATGAGAAATGATTTGTGCAGAGTTTGTTTTCATCTGAGAGCATCTTTGCTTGCATGTCACTTCACTAAGAATGAATTGACCCTTTGGTAAACTCCGCCCCCTTGGTTTCTGTTGCCAACTCAGACAAGCTTTATATAAATTCCCATAGGAATGAATTGGTGATTTATCAATTTAAATATGTATTTCACCTGTAATGAATTCAACATTACACATTTTTTATTTTTTTATTTGTATTTTTTTATTGATTTTACAAAGAAAAACATAAATATAAATGGGATAAAAAAAGATTGCTATGTCCTGACTGTAAGGTACCTCTTATAAGGTTTTGTTGCTGTTTTTTATTTTTTTATTTAATTTTCTTTATTTTGGAAATTATACTTATGCTGGCTTAAACAAATAGTGACAAAGCAAAGCTCTTTTATCTTCTGTTTTTCTTTAAATTAAGCAGTAATAAAAACAGCAGAGACTAGAATCATAGAGTCACAGAAAAGAGAAAAGCCTAATTTGAAAGCAACTGCAAATGATAACATTACTGTAATATTTCTACAACACACGAAGAGTGTTTTGTATAGCTTAAACAAATTGTATATTGTATATTTGTATAGATTAAAAATGTTAAGGAATATCCTGTTAATATATTGGTTGATTTATAAAATAAAGACAAACATAAATACAAATGGGATTTTGAAAAAGCATTGCTATGTCCTGACTGTAAGATACCCCTTATAAGAGTTTTTAATCAGTTTTTTTTGTATTTAAATTATTTATTTATTTATTTGTTAAATTAGGGTCTGTATTTATACATTTATTTATACATATATAAAATTTGTATTTATTTTTACTATCTGGGTATTCTGATCCTCTATCTATTGGTTGTCAATGAATAACATGAGTTTTGCACTGATATAGCATGAATTGAACTGTTTTGTGAGTCTGGTCCTCATTGTTTGTCCTGCATCACACGCATGTTGTGTGCTTACTGTGTCCTTCAGTCCCCATGGAGTAGAAAAGACAATCTTCCCTGTAACTAGATTCTTGCAACAGAAAAATCCCAGGCCGCCACTGACTACAAACGTTCAACTTCTTTGTGCTGAAGAGCATGAGTGCATTTATTTATTTATTCATTTATTTTTGGCTGCTTGGTTTTGCACAGGACACACACGCACACACACACTATCCCAGGCTGTTTTCTGTTGAGTCAGGGAAGCCATCTGCCACACAGCGATAATGGCCCGCCAGGGACGCGGGGCCTGGTATAACCAGAGATGAATTAAAACGCAGAGAAGAGAATAGAGAATGCCTGGCTACGCTCAGGTCCTACCACGTTTTACAGTGTCTGTCATCACCCACCCCCACTGATGTCAGCATATGCCCGTATAAAGTCTGAAAAGTGCATTTTATGCGTTGCTCATGTGGGAAAATTTGATATGCAATATTGTGTTTTGATACAATCGTGCTTCTAAAAAGCCGAGCCGGAGAGGAAGATTTAACATTACGTGACAGCTGGTCGTAGGAAATGCATAGGATTATTACAGAAGAAAATACCACGTCATAAATGATGCATTTTTACGAGGATTAGAAAACACTCGGGAGATGAAAAAGGCAAAAAAGGGAAATAGGCGAGAGGCGGCAAAGAATTATTAGGCTTTATATGTGTCCACCAGTGTGTTGTGATCATGAAACACTGTAAGTATTGGTCAACATAAGACATAAATCTATCCTGAGTCCGACTCGGACCCATAAAGACATGCAAGACAATAACAGCATTGTTTAGTCTCAGGCCTTTTATATATTCCATATCTTCCATTTTTCCTTTTTTATATCTTCCTTTATTTTGTAGTTTGTCAGGTTTTGTGAACTAGGACAAAGTTGAGATAGGTGGGCTACAACAGTCTGGAGGGACAGAGAATCTAATAGGTTCTTTTTTTTTCTGGATCTCTCCATTGGGATTTTTTGCAGAGTTTTGGAGGAAAGTAGACTTTGTTTGTGTTATTGTTTACATCTTTACAAGCTGACAACACTAATTAGGTTCAAATTTGTAAGTTAAGGATGTAGTTTTGCCATATCACGCTTTCAGGATGAGAAGAAATTAACTTTGGCACTATATGCCTTTTTGCGTGTGCTCAACAACTTAGACTTTTTATTTTATTTTATTATTTTAATAAGAAAATAATATAGTAATTAATTACATTTAAATTATTATTTTTTATTTGATTAACTTCAGCGGTGGAAACTGGTAATTATGTACTGTATTTAGTATAATTAATAATTAATCGTTGTTATATTTTCTCTCACAACCATAATATCATCATCATAAATCGTATGCTACGACGCAAGTTAGTATAGAAGAATAAAACGTCATCAGCATGCGCTAGTGTTACACAAATAGAGCAAGATGAATCGCAATATTTTATTGATTATTTAATTCCCTTTTTGTTATTTACGTTTCTTTAGGTTTATGGTGTTTATCTTTACTGTGTTTATCTATACCAGTGGTTCTCAAACTTTTTCGGTCATTCCCCACTTTGGACAAGGGGGAATTTTCAAGCCCCACCAACCCCCATCGCCCCCAACACAATGCTAATTAAATGCGCAACAAGCCTTAAAATTTTACAATTTATTGAAGTAACAAGTAGGCTATCAGTATAGTAACACGTTGTATCTAAATACAAACTAACTATCTACATCAAATAACAGCAAGTTCGAAAATAAAGAAAATAAAAGTGCAGCTGTGTCATAACTTGCATGAAATTCAAAAACAGAGAAAATAAAAGTGCAGTTGTGTCAAAATTTGTATCAAGTTCAAAAATAGAAAAGAAATAAAAGTGCCACTCGTCATAGCATTAGCACTCCATGGGCTGTGGACTAACATAATATTGTACTTAAAAACGTTAAAAAAAATAAAATAAAATAGACTTAACATACTGTCTTTGATGTGGGATTAAAATGATGGGCAGTGTATAAGATATAAACTAATGATTAATTATTTTAATATTCCTTTGTTCCGATCACAGCATGTGAGCGGAGAACGCACTGAATATTCCTCCGCTCGCTCATTCCGCTTAGGGATCGCGTGCTCAGCACAGAATGGCTTGCTGGTTCGAAAATATGTGGAATAAAGGCTGTCTCCGACTAAAGTTTTTTTCTAGTCGACTAGTAGTTGTTCATTTAAGCCATTAGTGGACAAATCGCCCCTTTACATTGATTTAATTATTTAAATAGGCTATACAAGATACGCTCATTGTTATTTAGCCGCACTCAAGCGCACGAGCGCACACATACTTGCCACAAAGAACCGGCAAGTAGCCTAGTAATGATTATGAATGTGTAAAAAATAGCAAGGAGACATTTAATTGTTCATTAATAAACTGGTGTTTTCTGTGTCGCTGCAAAGATGAAGTTGACGATGCGGACTCGCCATGAACGAATAGCGGCGCGCCCCACCTGTCACGTCTCTATTCCCCACCAGTGGGGCGCGCCCCACACTTTGAGAACCGCTGATCTATACAGTGTCCACTTTGCTTCGCGATTTTTCTTTGCGTCATAAAATGGATGTGTGGCGTGAGAGCATGCAAAAAGTGCTGAATGTGAGAGTTGGTAGCCCTGCGTCTGGTACAGCCCACACTTAGGCCGGGGACACACTGGCTGCGTGATGTGAGCGTGGCTTTTCTGTTGCGTGTCAGCTGCATCGCGGCTGCGTGGCGTTTTCTGTCTTTGCACACCAGAAACGTGTCTGACGCGGCGCTGCTGCTACTGCTAGGTGACGTACAGGGAGGGCTATCTCGGACATATGCCCCGTGTTTATATAAACATATAGCCTGTACTGATACAGCAAAGACAACGTCGGCAGTAGACCGCAAAATAGTCTACAAAATATTTTGTTCTGTATTGACAGGTGCAATATTTGAAAATCGATAATTATTATTTTTTTATTATTATATTTATATCTGCATTTATGTCAAAACCTCTAGACTTTCAAACATAAAAATGCCATTTATTAGTATGTATTCGTGTCAAAATGACATATAAACATCTTTTCCTATTCTATTTTGTCTGGAAACGCTTCCGACATGCTTGCGCGTCGCGTGAAAAATAGGCGTCGGTTCCATTGATGGCGCAGTGGATTAGACACATGCCTTTGGTGTGAGAGACCCGGGTTCGAATCCACTGTGAGACACCAATGTGTCCCTGAGCAAGACACTTAACCCCTAGTTGCTCCAGAGGCGTGCGACCTCTGAAATATAGCAATTGTAAGTCGCTTTGGATAAAAGCGTCAGCTAAATGAATAAATGTAAAATGTAAATGTAGCATGCACACGTTTTCGGCGCTATAACCTGTTAACATGGGAGCCGAAATAAAAACGGACATGACCCGGGACATGCCACGCAACTGAGACGCGCACGCCACGCAGCCAGTGTGTCGCCGGCCTTATACTATGGCCCAGTCCCAAATGGCACCCTATGCACTCGCGGTCTTCCTGAGTCCGCACTTTCGTGACGTGACACCGCTCTGACTATCGGGAAGAAGTCTGCTGGGGAGCTCGCGTCACTGCAAAAGTGCGCATCGAGGGTGCAAATCGCCCGCTCGCGAGCACCCTTCCGAGACCTAAAATGACAGATGGTACACCCTACGGTCTCACGGACTTAACGGACACGCGCACGCGGCAGCCATTGGAAGTCCACAAGACCGAAAGTGCGAAGTGTGCCATTTGGGTGTATGTGTACGGTAAGACGAATGCACACTTTCTCTCGGTTTACGGACAGAAAGCTTCAGCACTTACCATCTGGAGGTCGGCCCTTCGCATCTGCACTCACCAGTCATGATGAGAAGTTTGGTTTGTTGATGATGTCAACGTGTAGTGTAACCTCACAACAAATTGGCTTTGGGCCGAGGTGACGGAGATGCATGATGGGTAAATTGATGAAGTAAAACGCAGGTCAGGGAGGATAATGGAACAGAGGAGAACTCGCAGGCCGGAGCAGAGGGTTGATGACGAGGTCTTTTCCATTAACTCAGGGGTGCGGAGCAGGGTGAGGTTAACTCGTCTCTCTGGAAGCCTCCTCGTTCACTCGTTCCTCGCACTTCTGCCCCGTCACTCCGCCTGCCTGTTTGACACCGGCTCTCAACTCAATAAAAGTTGAGCAAAGAAAAGCGAGTGAAGCAAAGTCTCCAAACTTCCTATGCTATTAATCTTAACTTTGGTCTAAATATTGTTCTCTTTTTTTTCTTGTTTATTTTACTGGCTTTTTTTTTTTTTTTTTTGGGAACCTGCAAAAAATCATCTTTCCACTCCTCCATACATGTAATCAGCAATCGTTCAATCTTAGTTAGCTGACACTTTCTATGAACTCAGTACATTTGGCTGCCTTAAATGCTTTTTCATTGTTCACTCTATATAATATGTTTAATAAAGTATTAACACTGTTATCCAAGCATTGAAGATGCTTGGATAATTTTATGAGTGAGAGCTTAATTTGGAATAAATGTGTACTCAATTATGTATTTTATTTTATTTATTTAATAATAAATAAATACATTATATATATATATATATATATATATATATATTTTGTCTAAGGATAATTCTGAATTGCTAGGCAATAAAAAAATCAGATAAATAAGGGATTTAAACTGTATTGAGACCCGAATATTGTCAACGGTCTCAAAACATTTCTATAAGTGAAATAGTATGAAATGTAAAATAAAATTATTTGTAATATTTAATTAAACCTCCTGAGGTTGATCCAAATATAAAAACAGTCCTCGGATTACAGTTTGATAAAGCCATTTATTCTTTCTAATGTTTTAAATTTTTTGGGGGGTTAAAATCTCATTTTATGGTACACTGTAAATGGAGGAATTTTAATGAAGGCATTTAGTAACTGTCTCCTCGACACTTCTAGTTTTCTTGTGCTAAATAATTAATTACCAATCCTAGTCTGACATGAGTACTTCTAAGAACTTGGGAAATACTGATATATAAGAGCCAGACTCCCTCACAATGTGTAATTAGAGCCTCATAATTTCAGCCATGCAGAAAACGCAGAGGGAAACGTGTAAACCAAACGCTACAGTGGAAACCTGACATAAACACACACAACTGTCATTTACATATTTTAATTACAGTTATTCAAATTTATATTAGGGTAGAATATTACTTTTTTCGTGAATAGAACGTAATCAGATTCTATAAATGGCATAAAGTGAAATTTTTATCTGTGAAAACAAAATGAGTTTTATAGGGACCCACTTGATCCAGGGTGTATGGACCCGGTTTGAAGCTACAGTGATTGGCTCTGCAAGTTTATTTTTTTTATTTTTACTTGTGTAGTAATTTCTCTTTGTTTTGGTGTGTTGTTTAAGGTGATTTCACACTGAAGACATCTTTTTTTTATTCACACGGTTCATTTTGTGCGCACCAATTGAAAATTACCACTAGACAACAATAAATGCTTTACTAGCATTATACTGTGTTGATAAAAGCTGTTTTGTGTCATGAAGTCTGATCTCCATCATGTATTCTCTCTTTGCAGGCGGCAGGTCTCTCTCCCGGTGAGACGCAGACTCCGAGTCTCCTGTTGGCTCCTGGAGTGAGATGGGGCCAGACCCCCATCAACCAGTCCACCCCGTGGGAGACCGACGAGCCCCCCACCAAGCAGCACAGAGACGGTGACACCACAGGTGTGTGTACCTCTGTGTTCTTCTGTTCCTACAGATGAGTGTGTGTACCTCTGTGTTCTTCTGTTCCTACAGATGACCACAACACACAGGATACAGTCTGTTTGCTTAGGATGAGTTGCTTGTGTTTAGGGCTGCAGCTATCGATTCGTTTTGTAATCGATTAATCTAGCACTTAATCGATCGATTAATCGAGTAATCGGATTTTTTTTGTGTGTGTGTTTTATTAACAGAATAGTTATATTAAACTTGAGTCTATTTCAGTTAAAGCTGTTATAAGTTATATACTATAAGTTATATAGTATGCAAGTTATAAAGCTATCTCATGTGAATTTTCCTTTAAGATGTTATAATATAACCACTCTAAGCATATTTGTGTATTCTGGTAGTTTAACGCTGAAGAAGAGCTGTAACGTGACTTGTTGTTGAACACGCAGTAAAAGCTGACGCACTTTTTGTTCTGTGCGTTTTAACTGAAAAATGAGTACTCCGAATCTTTATTAAAAACCAACAGGCTGGGGACTTTAATTTTTTGTTGTTGTCTGTATTTGGCAGACGTGAAATACAAACAAGGTCTCGCAAAGACTGCAATACAATATTTGTTCCTCCATCACGTCCCGGTGTATACAGTGAATGCATGATGAAATTATTGTTGTGTGGCTACATAAAAGTTTAAGCATATGTGATGGATTGCTGCAATTGGTCCCACTGGCGTGTGTGTGTGTGTGTGTGTGTGTGTGTGTGTGTGTGTGTGTGTGTGTGTGTGTGTGTGTGTGTGTGTGTGTGTGTGTGTGTGTGTGTGTGTGTGTGTGTGTGTGTGTGTGTGTGTGAAGGGGTTCTTTTTTAGGCTATACTCTTGAAATTGAACGTGATCGTTACGTTTACTACTTAAAAATGTCATCAAAGGCAAAGCTAAAAATCATATCTAGTCAAACCACATCAGACATCGCTACAAATACAGTATGGGATTAAAATCAGCGAACATCAATAGGCTTATACTACGTTACCTTGTTTCAGCGAGTTAAGTGTATTAAGTGAATAAAGTGTGTAATGATCCCACACTTTAGACAATTTCTGCCGTTTATTTACATATTTATTCTCCGCCATCGCGCCAACTATTTCTTCCTGAACAGGTCCGTGTGAAACAATCAAATCCCTGCGCCGCGCGTATACTGTAGTGCGCGTCATAGGAATTTAACGAGGCTTCGAGGCAGAGTTTTTGCCACGAGGAATTTTTGTAATCGAATAACTCGAGGAATCGTTTCAGCCCTATTTGTGTTGTGGTGTTCCTCATTTGAAAGTCATTTAGGATAAAACTGCTGCCAAGTAAATACATTAAAGTGTAAAAAGTACTGTTTGTTTGCTTGTTTGTATATTTTTAAATTTGGTTAATAGCCAAAATCTCACGACAAAGATAAAACAAACAAACAAACCAACCAAAAAACATATTTTTTAATTGAATCTTTTCCATGCTTAATAAAAAAATCTAAAAAAATCTACACAGCCGTGTGAATATATATATACAGTGTATATACAGTTTATATGGCTGTGTAGATTTAGTTTAAAAGCCAGTATGGTCAGTATGATTTTTGATCACCAAGGCTGCATTTATTTGAACAAAAAATAAATAAATAAATTGATAATATTGAATATATTTTAAAATGTAATTTATTTCTGTGACAGTACAGCTAATATTTTAGCTGCCATTACTTACAGTATGTCTTCAGTGTTACACGGTCTAAATATTATTATTTATTATTATTATTTATATTTATTATAATTATTGCCAATGTTAAAAACAGTTATGTTGCCTTTTTTGTGGAAACTGTACATGTACATCAGGATTCTTTATATAGGATATTCTGTATTTATATTGTGTATTTTATACATTTACTTATGAACCAAAACAACTTACAAATTAACATCACAACCATGTTTCTCTTTGTTAATTGCTTGTGGAAGTGGTGTATCTTCAGATGGAATATTAAAGGGTTAGTTCCCCCAAAAATTTAAATTCTGTCAGTATTGACTCACCCTCATGTTGTTCCAACCCCCGTAAGACCTTCGTTCATCTTCGGAACACGAATTAAGATATTTTTGATGAAATCTGAGAGCTGGATCACACTTCCATACTAGTCCATAGGCTTCTTGAGGGATTGAACTTGCCGGCCTCGAAAAGTTATTAAAGACATCGTTAAAATAGTCCAAGTGTCTACAGTGGCTCAATCTTAAGTTTATCAAACGACGAGAATACTTTTTGAGCGCAAAAACAAACAAAAATAACGACTTTATTTCAACTATTCATTTCCTTCTCTGTGGGCCTCGAGTCAGTTCACTAGTGTAATAGTGTAAGCTTCTGTTGTTGTACGTCACACACATCACACACATGACCAGCGTCGGCCAATAGTGAGCCTACGTGTGACGTAGCTCTACGCTATTACACTAAGTTAACTGACTAGAGGCCAACAGAGAAGGAAATGAATAGTTGAAATAAAGTCCTTATTTTTGTATGTTTTTGCTCACAAAAAGTATTCTCGTCGCTTGATAAACTTAAGATTGAGCCACTGTAGTCACTTGGACTATTTTAACAATGTCTTTAATAACTTTTCGGGGCCTGCAAGTTTCAATCCCTGAAGAAGCCTATGGACTAGTATCGAGGAGTGATCCAGCTCTCAGATTTCATCAAAAATATCTTAATTCATGTTCCGAAGATGAACGAAGGTCTTACGGGGTTGGAACAACATGAGGGTGAGTAAATACGGATATAATTTTAATTTTTGGGTGAACTATCCCTTTAACACAGCTGGAATGTGCTCTTGACCAATCAGCATCCAGAACTAAATAACCATATGGACGTGCACCTAGATATGAGGTGTTCATATGAGCTCACATGGGCTTATGCGTCGTGAGATTCTTTATGCTGTAACATGGGGAAATACTCAAGAGGACATTTCTTCGCGTCAAATCTGAATTAAGGTGCTAATAAAGACGGACTGTTGAACTGACTACCCGTTCCTGAGTGATTATACATGGGAAATTGGACATCACCGTTGAGGAGGGCAGTTGTGTGTGTTTTCTGAAACCCCCCGGGGCCTCCACAGGGGCCTCCACAGGGCCCCCCGCTGTGTCGTTTAAGTAGGAAAGAAGTCTCACAGAGGGAGGGAGTGTTAGCATTGTGTTGAGCTCTACAGGGTCTCGCTTCCGGCACCTTCCCCGAGAAACAAAGTGAGATGTCACTCAACTTCTTCCCATTCGACAGCGCTCGGTGTAATATGACATATCTGGAGCCGAGATCTGCGTCCCATTAGCTCAGAGCCAAAAAAGCATCAGCAAATCTCGTAACGACTCTACATTAATTAATCATGACCGTTAGCATTGCACGGTGAGCAAGTCATTTCGGAAAAAAAAAACTTTTCTCAAAAGTTTCACAAAGACTTGGCTTTAGCATGACGTCGATTTGCACTTTAATTTGAATCCATCAAAAGAGACCCTTGTAAGAATTAGTGGTTGATTTAACTTTGGGGGGAAAAAAACGAGATCTAGACTCTTCTGTGAGGACAAAAGCACTCTTATGAAACAACTATTTTATCCCCATGAACATTGTAATTATATGAGCAATCAACACTAGGATCCATACTGCTAATTTCATTAGCTTTTCAGCGCCGAAACTAGGGCCATAATTGAGTTTCATTCTTATTTATTTATTTCTTTAATAATCTAATGATAGATTTTTCATCAAAAGACTTGATTGCAGTCCACAAATCTGCAGAAAATGCTTAAATGGTCTGGGAATTACTTTTTTGGTTAATAGCACTTTTGTGTCTAATAGACTAGGAAATATTGGACTTTCTTTTGTTAGCGTGTCCACGGTGGTTGAAATTGAGCGCAGCTATCCTTTAGTTTGTTCTGAATTATGCACGCACCTCATTTCAGGCTGCAGCGAATCTATTCCCGCTAGTATATTCCAGTCTCTTCAGACTATAGTGCGGTGAAGGCCAATGTCATGATTAATGTTTTTTAATCTTTTCCCCGCCTGGTGTATTTTGTGTTATGGACCATCATTGTTGAGGAGCTATTTTTGCAGCCGAGGTGGAAGTGCGCTGGTCCACAAAGAGCACATATTCATGAGATAAATCTGCCATGTTGCATTGTGAGTAAGCTGTCTGGTAAACAATAGAAATATGGTTTCGATCCTGTGACCTCATGCTTAAAATACTTAAAGGGATAGTTCACCCAAAAATGAAAATTCTGTCTGTATTGACTCACCCTCATGTTGTTCCAACCTCGTAAGACCTTCGTTCATCTTCGGAACACGAATTAAGATATTTTTGATGAAATCTGAGAGCTGGATCACTCCTCCATAGGCTTCAAAAGGATTGAAACTTGCCGGCCTCGAAAAGTTATTTAAGAAATCGTTAAAATAGTCCAAGTGACTACAGTGGCTCAATCTTAAGTTTATCAAGCGACGAGAATACTTTTTGTGCGCAAAAACAAACAAAAATAACGACTTTATTTCAACTATTCATTTCCTTCTCTTTGGGCCTCTAGTCAGTTAACTTAGTGTGATTGCGTAGAGCTACGTCACACGTAGGCTCACTATTGGCCGACGCTGGTCATGTGTGTGATGCGTGTGACGTATAGCAACACAAGCTTACACTATTACACTAGTAACCTGACTCGAGGCCCACAGAGAAGGAAATGAATAGTTGAAATAAAGTCGTTATTTTAGTTTTTTTGTACACAAAAAGTATTCTCGTCGTTTGATAAACTTAAGATTGAGCCACTGTAGTCACTTGGACTATTTTAACGATGTCTGTAATAACTTCTCGGGGCTGGCAAGTTCAATCCTTCAAGAAGCCTATGGAGGAGTGATTCAGCTCTCAGATTTCATCAAAAATATCTTAATTCGTGTTCCGAAGATGAACGAAGGTCTTACGAGGTTGGAACAACATGAGGGTGAGTACATACTGACAGAATTTTCATTTTTGGGTGAACTAACCCTTTAAGAGGTAGTTCACCTAAAAATCGTTTACTCACCCGTTCCAAACACATTTGACTTTCTTTCTTCGGTGGAACACAAAAGAAGATATTTTGAAAAATATATTTTGTTTTTTGTTCATGGGGTCCAGTTTGTTCTTCCAAATATCTTCTGATTTGCACAAGAAGGTCATGCTTTTTTGGAATGACTTGAGGGTGAGTAAATAATGGGTGAGACAAGATTTTAATTTTTGCAAGAACTGTCCCTTTAAGACCAAGTTATTACTCACCTTGTCGTTCCTAACCTATAAGACTTTCGTTCATCTTCGGAACACAAATGAAGATCTTTTTGATGAAATCTGAGAGCTTTCTGTCCCTCCAGTGATAGCTATGCAACTACCACTTTGACGCTTCAAAAAGTTCGTAAAGAGATCGTAAAACTATATGTAAATGGAGTGGTTTAGTTTAAATTTTCTGAAGCGATTCGATCGCTTTATGTGATGAACAGATTTAATTTAGTATTTTATTCACATATAAACATTGGTGGACTATCCCTTTAATATTTGATGTATTACTCTATCTTTTTTCAGCATGAGATATGATAGAGATTATAATGAATTATAATATAAA
This sequence comes from Siphateles boraxobius, assembly GCF_051911475.1. NCBI lineage: Eukaryota > Metazoa > Chordata > Actinopteri > Cypriniformes > Leuciscidae > Siphateles > Siphateles boraxobius. Next base: position 37,042,729 of record NW_027509208.1, on the reverse strand, counting down.
AGACAGTCAGTCTTTCTACTCCAAAATTTCACATTTAATTCAATGTGTTAGGTACTTGTCATTCCTTTGTAATTTATTGTTAAAATGATTCATCAGTCATGATCAAGCAGTCACTACAGATATTTTATAAAAACATTTAAAAAGAAGTAGGACTATAACATAACCTCAAAGTGTCAGCTCTATTTTCAAATAATTTTGATCGGATTGAAAGGGGTGGTTATCGAGAGAACATGTTCACTTGATCGATTGAAAACCGAAACTGAAAGGATGCCGTCCGTCGCGCTGAACGCGCTGTTCTTCTGATGAATAAAGTGTCGTATAAACGAGTGTCACATCGTTCTATAATTCTCCTTTCACTCAGTATTTGTGAAGTGAAGCAGGACAACGGCCCACCAGTCCTTGTTTCAGATTCTCATCCACAGAAGACTGATTTTGGGCATTTTTACTGCGTGATCAATACAAACAGCACGGCATAACGGTTCATCACAGTCTCCAAATTATGACCAGAATTTGATATTAAGTCTGCTGTTTAAAACAAATAAAGAACCAATGTAGGAAAATGGTTATTACGCGACAACAGCGGGAAACTTTGTATATTTGTGCAGTGTGCGAATGTCAAAAAACCTATTCCCAATTTGAATCTTTTGACCTATAAACGTGCACATCACCCCGATCATGCATTATATCACGATGTTAAGCATTCATGTAAACTACAATACATTCAGATTAATCAATCACAAGGAATTCAGACCGATTGAAACAAAAGTTGTGCATGTAAACATATCCAGTCCCTGCGGAGTTGCCAGTTATGGTGGTATTTCCAGCTCTTAACGCCGCATGTGCTCGCATGATTAGATAGCCTACATGAGGGGCTAATGTAGAAAAAAATAACTTAATGTCATTCTGGGATGAATCTATTCTGGAAATCCTGCTTTTTTGTCATTAAGGGAAATCATCTTGTCTCAGTTACAAATTTGACTGGTAAATCATTAAAAAATATATATTTATTGCATTGCATATTGAATGTTCAGGGGTGACATATTAATAAACAGACATGGTATTTATGACTGTATGTAACTTTTTATACTTTCCTGTAAAAATGGCTCTCCTACTGACTTTGTCCTATCAGTGCGGCTCTCATGAAAAAAATAGTGAAGACCACTGCATTACACAAATAAATACAATGAAACAGAAGTAACATTTTAATATTGAAGTAGAAAGACTGATAAAGACTGATAAGATAAAACATACTGCAATTAAAAAAATATTTACAACTTTAAAAATAATATTTCAGTGTACTCCAATGTCAAACCCATGAAACTTCTAGTCCAGTGCTAGGACACTTACACACTATGTTCATGCTACACATGAACATTGCAAATCCATTGATTTCAATGTTCCTGGTGAGGCAAAGGAAAAACACGAGGGTTTGTGAAAATTGTCTCTTTTGATACACTGACGCAAACATCCATCAACCAATGTGAAGCTCAGACAGGTCCAGCTTTTCAGAAATCCAATTCTATGTATTCCCACTTGATTTTAGACTGACCCGGCTCTTCCCACACTCTCAAAGCGGATTTTACACCTTCCTTTAAATCAAACGCCCCATCAGAGGTTTCTCTAGTGTGTAAGCACCCGTGGGATCTGCTATCATAACTCTGTCTGTCTCTGAAATTATAGTGATAGTGTGGATATGAATATAAACAGTAAGAGCAAGTAAGTTTTTGCTTCTTGCGTACAATCATCTGCCGTAACCTTGCTGCATTATTGCATTGATGAATGACTCTGATTTGACCCTCAAAAGATGAATAATGCATAAAGAAATAAATATTTCCCAGTGAATGCCCTTCACAGTGGAAAATGGAGATGTTATGAGGAAATCCCACAGCCAGAACCAAACACTAGTTCTAGTTTTACACTTATTTTCAGCATTATTACTCCAGGCTTCAGTGTCACATGATCCTTCAGAAATGAATCTAATATGCTGATTTGCTGCTCAAGAAACATTTACTATTATCATCAATGTTGAAAACAGTTGGGCTGCTTAATATTTTTGTGGATTCTTTAATCAATGGACCATTCAATGGGCCATGCAGGCTATTGAATAATGTAAACAACTGCCAAATATCTCTCGCTATCCCTAGCCTACCCCTCCCTCCCCTTAATTGAATTTCACTTGAAAATATGTCTCATTACAGAGGTAATATGAAGAACAATTCACATGTATGTTAAATTAATATCCTCCAAATAACAGAACTTCTATTCTGGTTTTTGGTTATTTTTCCTTTTAGCGGACACTTTCTTATCCAAAGTGTCGGAAAATTAGCAATAGGATAGAAGCAGACTTGACCGATGCACAAAAATGACGGTTCATTTATCACCTTGTGATTCCATATAATAAAAAATGAGTTGCACATGGTTTTCCACCAAATAGGAGGAAAGTGTGTGGCTGAATGTCAAATGTGATGTAAGTTGTCCTTGACTTGGTTCTTCTGTTCTTGTTCCGCAGGGCCCCCATGGGTGCCTCCAGTGGTGTCGGTCAGTCAGGCCAGCATGATGGCTCATTCGTACGGGATGCCACAGCCGCCCATCTACAGCCAAGGAGTGTCCGTCCAGTCTCCCATCATCGGTGTGACCCCATCCATCCAATCGCCCATCCCCCCACACCATCCGCTCATGACTGCACACTTCCAACTTCCTCCCCTCTCTTCCCAACCGCCAGGCAGCCTGGTCCTCAACATACAGAACCAGTCGCCCTACGCCACCAGCCAACCGCCAATCACCCTGTCGCCCCTGACGACGGCCGGCCAGGTAGTCCACCCCGCCCCTCAGAGCGTGATGGGAAACGGTCACATGACACACCCGCTCATACAGCCTCCGACTTTGCCTTCCGCCGCATTGCCGCTAACGAACGGGCAAGCGACGACTCAGCCGACGCCGGCCTCTGTGAATCAGGAAAGTCAGAACGGGCTTCAGATGCTCCGTACGGTCGGAATGGGGAAGTACGAGTTCACGGACCCGAGTCATCCAAAAGGTAAGCGTTTCCCTTAGCTTTTGCGTTTGCAACTAATGAGCATGCTCGAGGATGTCTTGAAATATCTTTTCCAGGGAATTGCATTTAATGTCGGCAAGGAAATTGACCACAAACATGTCAGCGAGACATAGTTAAAACCTCTTGAGTAACAGCCTGCGGTATAAAAGCATCTCCAAGGTCGCGGATTCAGTCCTGAAACAACTGTCACATAATCAGGGCCTCTTCCTTGCAAACTTTTATGCCGGTTTCTAAGAGTCTCCTGCTGTGAATTCTTGACGGTTTTCAAGGCTGTAAATCGTTGTTTGTACAAGATAACCTTGGACAAGACTCTGTCAGTCCAGAAACAGATGTTATGTATTCCCTGAGCAATTTTCACATTTAATGAAGCTTTTAATCTAGGTTTAGATTGGCTTTCGAAGCTCATTTGATTTTTTTTATGAGCTCTATAAAATGAGTGCAATTTACTTTCCACATCGATGCAACTTGCAATTGTCTCTTAAGATGCAAAAGAGCCAATTACATTAGACTTTGCATGCATTTCTGAAATGTAACTGCTCAAAGAACAGTTAAAGCCGTGGCATTGAAGCAGTTTTAGCTCTCCTGTCGTGAGAACTATAGCAAACTAATGTGCCATGTGAAAGGCACCGCTTACATAATACTGCAATCCAGTTGCTTTATGTCTCTGTAAATTAAGTCTTGTTTGAATCAGTCTAAGCAAATGTTTTATTTTTATATTTTTCCCTGCTGAGAAAACAACAACAACTTAAACCAGTGTAACATGACTTGGTGGTCTAAGCTGGTTTGAGTTGTTCTAGCTGGTCTCTGAGTCTGACCAACCCAACAAAACTGCCCAAAACCATCAGAGTAGACCAACCAAACAAATTTGATGTCCAGCTTAGACCAGCAAGTCAGGTTTAAGCTAATTTTATCAGCAGGGTTTTCAGTGTACTCTACTGATGCAATCATATATTTATATATTTGATTGGAATTTTTGCTTTATAGCATTGCATTGATACTTTAGGTCCTTGTTTAAATATTTTGTTTTTTTTGGTCTTTCGTATAATTTCCTATAGTTCAGTAAATGAAGAAGTTGGTTATCTAATGTTTCTCCATGTGGTCAGAGAATAAATCTAAAGTTTTCTTTTTGCTCATTTGCTGCAGTTTCAATTGTGATCCAGTTGTTTTGTTATAAATTGCAATGGATTGGATAGTAGCATACTGTACCTTTCAGTTTCGATACATTCTGTTCACTTTCTTAATTAGCTAGAAACGTTCTGGTTCTCTTGACTTTGATAGTCAGCTGATTTATTTACTCAAACGTTTCACCTTGTTGACCAAATTAGAACATCGGATGACTTTAATTCTAAGATCTGGTTGACGGAGAACTTGGGTTCCCTGCCGTTTTCAGCTCTGTTTCCTGCTGCTACATCCTTTTAAAGAAGCGCAGATCCTTCATGGGTCAGCACACACCAGAAGCAGCATGAAGAGTCAAAGTTTTCTCTCTTAATACAGCTGCGTTGTGCTTAAGTGCAGTGGGCAGGGTTAGCAGCAGTGGCAGCGTGACCGTCTAGCCTCACTCAAGCTACCATAGATTTGGAGGGCCAGTCTTTGTGCTTCTGGCTGTTATTAAATGGAACATGTTTGAGTCTAATAGTTCTGAGTGTGGAATGCTTTCTAAGAACACTTTGTTCCACACAATGTTTTTAATGCTAGTTCATTTGACCAATTTGGCTTCATTTGGCTGTTGTCCTGTTGGGAAACTGTCTCAGCCTCAATCCGTTGTCTGACCATTATCATGCATGAACACAGAATGGCAATAGCTCACAGAAGATGAACCGTTTCAGTTTGATTGGCTGGATTTACACTAGAGATGCACCGATCGACAATAAAGCCGCCTCTCTTACTGTGCTTAAACGGGCAAATAAACCGTTTTAGTATTCAGAGTATTCAGTTAAACACAGTCAGTTTTGAAACTCATTTAGCCGAGAAGGATAGCACACGTTGTGTAACAGTATATTGGATCCGTACATAAGCTCTTAAAGTGACAGCAGCCTAATATTCCTGCTGCTCTCTGTCATGTTAAACAAAAAACAAAAGACAAATAAAATCACTCTGCTCTTGACTGAATAACTTTTGTAACTTTAATTGTAAGCATTAATCTGTATTACATTTTTACAATGAAGACTATCCAGTGTTTTTACATTTTGTTTAATTTTGATTTCTGGAGTATTTCTTACACAAGTGCCAACCTACTGTTAGACCCACCTGAAAAACTTAAAGCCATGTTTATTTCATATCTCTCTTTATTCTATTGCATTTAATTGTGCTGGTTTTTTTGCAATTTTTTTATGTGTTCTTATTTTATTACTGACATTTTACGTGTGTTTTTTTATGAAAATAAAATTTAGCATTGAAGAAAAGTAGATCTTTGTTTGTATTTGCTGTCAATTATAGTTCTTAGTAAGTAAATCGGAATCTGCAAAAATCTGTATCGGCAGGTCACACTTACAAAACAATCGGAAATCAGAATGGCAAAGAAAATTGCAATCGATGCATCTCTACTTTACACATGTTTCAGGACTCAAAGGGTGCACCAGAACACCTGAAAAATGTACCAAATTGTGTCTGGATAGTGGCATTCAATTTAGGTAGTTATGTCTGTAAAATAATATGTACTTATTGAATTTAGACGGAAAGAAATTCTCATTACATCATTACTGTATTTTGATCATAATATTCTGTTCAGCCAGTTGCAAACTGGCACTGATGTGCAGCTTTTTGACTGATTTTTTCAATGATGGAAAAATGATCGAATTGGCTTGAGTTAAGGAATCAACGGGAAAAGGAATTTTGTTTCTAGCCCTTACGGTTCAAAAGTTATTAGCATGAAGATGATTGCAAATTTGGTGGCACTAGAGGGATTGAGATGGAGACTCCAAAATTGCCCGGTTAATATTCAGACTATTCTCTATCTGAGTGCCAAATTTCACAAATTTCTATGTGCTGCAATAGACTTCTAGACTTCAATAGACTTTCAAGACTCGGAAGAAGAAGAAGAAGAACACAAATGGATACAACCCCCCCCAAAAAAATGCCAGAAATCTGTCCTTGAAAGATTTTGGTTGCAAAATGTTTTACAGCATTGACTTGGATTAACCTTTTGTGCAAAGTGATTTCAATTTAGTAGAATATAAGCTTACACACAAAAGTTGCTTAGTGATATTAAAGGAAAGGCACTGCGGTTTACAAATCCATTGACAAATGAGTTTTGCTGCATTTTATCATTAGTTCACATCCATTTAATCTATGGCACAAAAATAATAGTCTGCACTTCTATCTTCTATGTGCCCTTTTTCATAAGATCAGATTTCTAGTTAATATCGAATCTCTAATTTCATCTAAAAGGTGATCACACATCTCTGACCATGAATGTATCTGTTTCTGTCTTCTGCTTTTGATTTGAAAGATCAGATTGCAGTCATTGTATCTTGATCATTGGAATCTTTAAAATATTCATTTTCCAAAGAAAAACTTCAAAAAGTTTAAGACATTTAAGGCTGCCCAGGGGTCTTTTTACTTCCATTGAGCTGATTTATATTGTTCTGAGTGTCTTATCAGCATAAATATACGGCTTTGAGAAATGAGGTAGTGTAGTCTTTGCCAGTGACATGTGGTGTTTAAGGCCGACAGCTGTTTTTGGGAAAGATGCCAGTGGCGCTGCTCTGTCACACTCAGAAGGGAAGACACGCTTCAAAATATATTGTTTCTCAATGAGCAGCTGCCTAAAAACACTACATTTTGCGACACAACAAGACAGATTGAAGACTGAGCCCATATTTTTAGACTTGCAAGACGTTGGCCCCGATTGGCACCAAAACAGACATGAATATCTTACTTGATCGAGGAGAGTTGGTTCCTTGGTGCCAACATGTTGGCTGCAGTTTTTTCAAACACTTGAGATGGCAACCTCTGTAAAAATTCAGAGTGCAGCAGAGATTGAGTCTGGGGAGGATTTTTGCCGGTGACAGATTTCACAAGTAAAAGGATTATGTTGTTTCCCAGGCAAAAAAGAAAAATGTTTAAACACAAATGGATTTGACTCACTCGTTGGGTTTGAAATGGCAATTTATCATCAGATTGCACTGTGAAGTGTGAGTGAATGTATTCAGTGTATGTGTGTGCGTGTGTTTGTGGGATGTGCATTTTTAAACTTGACTAGTCAGTGGGTTGTCTGAATGACTAGTCAGCCTTAAAGAAGCCCTCTATAATTGATCTACTTTAGAGTCGTTTACCCAATGAGAGGCGTTTCTCAGGAGGTGTTATATCATATAAAACCCACTCGTGTGTGAGAAAACTGTTAAATGGAGCCTAACAGAATGGAAAAGAACACCACTGCACTGATTGTGCACTTGAAATTTATTGTTAAAACCATCCATCCATCCGTCCATCTGTACCATCCATTAATCTATCCATCAATCCAATCCAGACACACACACAACCATAATAATTATTATTATTTATTTGTAGATGTAATAAACATAATATGTGTTTAATATTATGTATGTTGGCCCCACTAATCAAGTTGGTTGTTATTTGCAATGTGTGTGAAACACTTTGTGAATTAAGAGTCGAAAAGCTCATCCGCCATTCGCAATGCCATTGAGTGACACTAGTACTCGTGAGACTTTGATCTGTTTGCTTGGAAATGACAGTCGTGTTATCCGGCGCAGTTCAGACTCCCCGTGAGTCCGTCTTGAGGAATGAGTCGAGGCAAGCTATACTGGGTCGTTGACATGGAGGCAAACACAAACTCTTTGCAGGATCCTTGTCTCATTAAGACAGATGGGCCTGGGGCCGCGCGCCGTACGCCCTGCCTCGAGAGCCACACGTGGAGCTCACGGCCTGAATGCATTTATAAATGAACGCACATCTACGTTAATGATCAGGGACTGGAGGAATGATGCCATAACTCTACGGGATAAGCGTGGGGTGGAGGACGCAACCTTATATCGAAAAATAGCATGTGGAAAAATCGATCCAGAGCAGCGTAATGTTCTCTTTTTGTCCTCATCCGGTGCTCATGAAAGCTCCCCCGCCAGCAGCCGGAATGTGTTTTTTTTCTTCAGATATTGTGTCTAGATGATAATATAAATATGTAAAATGATCCCCGTGTGCACATAAGCACCTCGAGGAGGATTCGGTGCCCTACAGTACACCAAATCCCATGATGCATCATTGTAAATAAAGAGCCTGTGGTTTTAAAGCAAATGCACAGCCGTGGCGCTCACAAGGGCTCGGGATTGTTGTGTAAAACAGCTCGAGAGTGTTCAAGCAGCGTTCTCCTGCCGTTCCAGACAAACCACCTAAAATGGCACGGGTAGTTTTGGCTGTTCAATTAGGAAACTAATCAGTTTAGACAGATGATTAACACTGCGATACAAGGGCCACCTCGGGAGCGTCCCGCTTCGATGCATGCAGGGCTTGTGCTGCTTCTGTCTCTCCCATATACACGTTTGCATTTGTGTGCATTTATTAAAATATTGCTGTCATTGTGTCTTCTAATTTACGAGCTTATCTGGAAGCCACACTGCAAGTTTCAGACATTTTAATGAGCGCGTTTATTTGTGTCCTCAATAGCTTTTTTGCCTTATAGTCTTAACTGATAATCTGAAATAATGAGGTCAGTTGAACAATTGGGTTTATCTAAAGCAAATATACAGTTATGTCATTATAGAGGTGCACACTGATATTATTTAAACATGTAATTAATTATATACAGTGTCCTCAAAAACACATATAAATGTTTGAATGTCACTGCATTAGACAACAATACATCAAATTAAGACAGCATTATTTTATTTTGTTTTTGTTTTTTTATTTTATTTTGTTTTTGTTTTGACAAAACCATGAGAGACCAGCTCACTGCTTTTGAGTTTATATAATAACAAAACATATACAATTAATATAATATATGTATAATGTATATAATATAAATATATTAATAATTATGTATATAATTTATAACATGTTAGTGTCAGTAAACCCTTGAAAGCTAAATATTATCAGAAAATTAAAAAGAGATCTCTTATTTGACATATAGAGATATGTCAAATGTTATTTATACACATAATATACACTACAGTCTTTAAATAGTTTTTGGATACTTAAAGACACATTAAACTTTTGAATGTTATTGCATTAACAATACATAAAATTAATATAGCAATGCAAACTTTTCAAGAAAAAGTGTTCAGATTCAGTTTTCAATGACTTGATCATCATCTACTGTACATACATTTTATAATATTATTTTTATGAACTAAATTGATATTGACGAAAAAGAAACCAGCTCGCTGCTTCTGATAAAAAATATGAATAATGTATAAAGATAATTGAATTATGAATCAAATTCATAATTCATAAAAAATGTTATCATCAATAAGTCCTTAAAAGCTGCATATATAACTAAAGTTCAAAAGAGATGTCTCATATTAATGAAAGGTCTACTGAGTCAGACTGAGTCAAGCTATCATATCTAATAATCATTGAGTGGAAGAAAATGTGTATAATTCTTTTTTTTTACCCCTAATAATCTTTGTCTTAACCTATTGGAGTCCTTCACAGAGCCAGGTGAATTTGTCTTACCGCTTTAAGATGCAAGCTTTAAAATGAGACAAATGAAAAGAGTTGATCTTCCCCTCATACAGTATCATCCTCCAATGGCTGCTGGACCCGTGGGCTTCATCTTTGACTCCGTTGGGTTATTTGCATGTTGGTGGACTGCACTAGTAAATCTGCGTGACCGTATAGTGAAATAGTGCTGCTGCATTTAGCCTCAACAACATTTATTGCTATTCATGGGATTGGGAAGCCTTTTCCGGCATGCTCGTAGTGTTTAGGAGGATGAATGTGCTGTTTAAAATGTGAAGACGGCTGTTGTGGCTGCGTCGTTATTCCCATTTTCCTCCAAAAAGATTGAATGAGCCGAATGTTTGATTGCGGACGCATCTTGTCATGATGGGAAACATTCATATTTATCACATTTAAATTTTGCGCATTTGAATAGCAAATTTCAGATGGTTGTACACCTGCTCGTGAATGCCAAGCGGGCTGTTTAAAAGCAGGGTGTTTGGAACTAGTCGTTTGACTGTTGAATGCAGGAAGCAATTTTGAGTTCTTGCTGTCTGTCAATTGAAGGAAAATATCTGGTTTATGATTATCTAGTGGCGTTTTCACTCCTCTGGCGTCGGGTTAGCAATCCATGTAATACATATGGAGCGTCCGTGCTTGAGATAAGCATGGCACAACAGATGAATTATGCATTCAGCGTCCATTCGCCAAACCTAAAAAATGACTCTGTGTACTCAATTAAAAGTCATGCATCATCATTGCATAGGAAAGTGGAAGGTTTGGCTTTAAAGGAATAGTTCACCAAAAAATTAGAATTCTGTCATCAGTTATTCACCCTCAAGCTGTTCTAAACCTGCATTAAATTCTTTCTTCTTTTGAACATAAAGGAAGATGTTTGGAAGAATATGGGTGACCAAACAGTTTCTGGAAAGACTTCCAAAAATACAGTGGAACAGAAACTGTTTGGTCACCCATATTCTTCCAAACATCTTCTTTTGTGTTCAGCACAAGATAGAAATGAATACAGGTTTGGAACAGAATTTTCATGTTTGGGTGAACTATTCCTTTAATGGAATGAACGGATGCTATTTACCCACTGCACTTCCCTGATCAACATCGGTAGACGGTGGAATGAAGATCAGACAGTTAATTGCAATTTCTTTTCTGCCTGCTGCAGGGGCTGTGTTCAGATATATCCATATGAGAATTTATTAGCAAAGATTTCATGTCAAGGCTAAAATTAAGAAGTATTTAATAAGGTTTCATAAAAAATCGAGCAGCCTCAAATATTTTAGCCTGCGAGTAATTCGGGCGTGTTTTGAAGGTGGTGTGTCAGTTCATTTTTGTCTCACTTTATTACCTTCAGTATAATGTGTGAGTACTGTATATATGATTTCTGTTGCCATTTTGATTATCAAATGATTAATTCAAATTTCTTTAAGATTCCTTTAGATTATCAAGAATAGACCGACAGAAATAAACCAGTTAAATGTTTGGACATCTTTTGATAATCAGACTGACAAGCTTTATTGAATAATAGTAAATTATAATTTTATTTCTTTTTTCAAATTTTTCTTTTGCAATTTTAGTTTTACAATTCTAATAAAATATATATGTAAAATATAGAAGTCTAATATATAAAAACTATTATATATATATATATATATATATATATATATATATAATTCAAATAATTATTTAAATAATTATTAGTCACCAAAGACATTCAATATATCAAAAGTGGCAGTAAAGTCTTTTACATTTACATTTTTACATTTCAAATAAATGCTGTTCATTTGAACTTTCTTTTCATCAAAGAATCCTGAAAAAAAATGTATAACGGTTTCTACAAAAGTATTAAGCAGCACAACTATTTTCAACATTGATAATAATAATAAATGTTTCCCGAGCTTCAAATGAATGATCATGTGACACTGAAGACTGGAGTAATGATGCTAAAAAATTCAGCTTTGCATCACAGGAATACATTTTAAATTATAATAAAATAGTTTTTCTTATAATAAACAATATTTCAATATTTAAAATGTAAACAATATTTTACAATATTAGTTTTTATTGTATTTTTGATCAAATAAATGCTTCCTTGGTGAGCTTTAGAGACTTCATTACAAAAATCTTACTGAACCCAAACTTTTAGAGGTAGAGTGTTTATATTTATTTACACCACTTATTTTAATTATTTAGCATTTAAGGTTCATTAAGAAGACAGATATGGTCAAACTTGTGACTTTTACTGTACATCCAGTTCATAATTAAGTATTTCCACACCTGGTTTTTCCCTTTTCCACTGTACAAAGACCCATGAAAACTGATATTTATTTATTTTATTGACTAATTGTTGTTGCCATAATCTCTACAACATTGTTTTAGCGCAAACAGTTAAGGTAACAATTTATGCCGTATTCAGACCACACAATATCAGCCTGATTTTGGCACGATCCGTTTGACGTATAGTGTGCTGTGGTGATCCCTAAACGACAGTGGCCGTCGGGACGCAAGAATCGATCGTTTCATCTCGTATAGTGTGTCATATCGGACAACCACATCATTAACCACAACAAGAATTTATGAGTCAAAATTGCATAATCTGACACAGTGACTATAATAACAGACATATTGTAGTCTGGCCCCGGCATTAAGCGGTTATACAGTTGTGAAGAAGGCAGACTTGTACTACCGTGCCTGGACTAATTCACCTCTTTTGATTAAAGGGTTAGTTCACCCAAAAATGAAAATTCTGTCAGTACAGACTCACCCTCATGTTGTTCCAACCCGTAAGACTTTCGTTCATCTTCGGAACACGAATTAAGATATTCTTGATTAAATCTGTGAGCTGGATCATTCCTCCATAGGCTTCTAAGGGATTGAAACTATTTCCCCGAAAAGTTATTAAAGACATTGTTAAAATAGTCCAAGTGACTACAGTGGCTCAATCTTAAGTTTATCAAGCGACGAGAATACTTTTTGTGCGCAAAAACAAACAAAAATAACGACTTTATTTCAACTATTCATTTCTTTCTCTTTGGGCCTTGAGTCAGGTTACTAGTGTAATAGTGTAAGCTTCTGTTGAATGAATAGTTGAAATAAAGTTTTTATTTTTGTTTGTTTTTTGTTGTTTTGTACTCAAAAAGTATTCTCGTCGCTTGATAAACTTAATATTGAGCCACTGTAGTCACTTGGACTATTTTAAAGATGTCTTTAATAACTTTTCGGGGTCGGCAAGTTTCAATCCCTGAAGAAGCCTATGGACTAGTATGGAGGAGTGATCCAGCCCTCAGATTTCATCAAAAATATCTTAATTTGTGTTCCGAAGATGAACGAAGGTCTTACGGGGTTGGAACAACATGAGGGTGAGTAAATACTGACAGAATTTTCATTTTTAGGTGAACTATCCCATTAATCTAGTCCATTTGCCATCCCAAACAGGAGTACATAAAGTGGATTATCGGAGGATTTTATGCCCGCTCATCCGTGTTCTATATAGTCACTAGAATAAAGAACAAAGACGAGCCCACTCAAAATCCTCCGATAATCCCACTGCTTGTTACCGTAATTTCTGAAAGCAGGTGTAAATGCGAGCATGTCTCTCTGTGTGAACGTCTACCACCGCCGAGGTGCGAGGAGTCAACGCTAGATAATTATTTTGCCATCATCCATTGAGATGTGTTTGGGAGGTTGGTGTGATGCAGTCTCTTCTTATTATGGTTCTTAAGAAGGGAGCAACCCTCTGTGAGCCATACATTACGTCCCCTGCAGTTAATATGCAGTCGGCAGGAGAGCTCATTAAGATTGATCATTCGCCGACCGCCTCTTCTGTACCCAAACTCTGCTCTGCCTTCATTAATCACTCGCTTCTCAAGATAACACGCGAGTCGCCTGACAGGTTCGCTCCGAGACACCGAACCATGGCCGAGAAGCTGCAGCCGCTCTCTCCGTTGTTGGGAACTCTCCTTGCGTCCACAAACTGTCACCAACTCCTCTCAGATTCACTTTGTTTTTCCGGATCTTTCTCACTCACTTTGCATCTTTATCTTTCTCCTTTTGTGTTTTTTTTCCCTCTTTTATTCTTTGTCTGTTGTCTTTGTCTTGATGCCTTATAATATACTTTATAATCCGCTTTGTGCTCTTGTAAATAATTGTCACCTTGCTTATACAACTTACCTTGCTTATACAGCTTTTCTTTTTTTATTATTATTGTTATAGTGCAGCAAAACACATAATCAAGGTCCGAGGTCATATTGTGTTAGAATGTATTTGACTTTTTAAAAGAAGGAACTGAGAGTTATTTATTATTGCTGTTTACATCTTCAAAACTTCTATGCCAAGTATTGTTTTTGAGTGATATGTGATATTGAATGACAACTGTTTTTGAATGACAGCTCAAATAATAAAAATTTGGATCCTATATATATATATGTATATATATACAGGTCCTTCTCAAAAAATTAGCATATTGTGATAAAGTTCATTATTTTCCATAATGTAATGATACAAATTTAACTTTCATATATTTTAGATTCATTGCACACCAACTGAAATATTTCAGGTCTTTTATTGTTTTAATACTGATGATTTTGGCATACAGCTCATGAAAACCCAAAATTCCTATCTCAACCAATAAAAGAAGTGTTTTTAATACAAAAAAAGTCAACCTTCAAATAATTATGTTCAGTTATGCACTCAATACTTGGTCGGGAATCCTTTTGCAGAAATGACTGCTTCAATGCGGCGTGGCATGGAGGCAATCAGCCTGTGGCACTGCTGAGGTGTTATGGAGGCCCAGGATGCTTCGATAGCGGCATGAAGTGCATGAAGTGCTCCAAAATCTCCTGATAGCTAGCTGCATTGAACCTGCCCTTGATAAAACACAGTGGACCAACACCAGCAGCTGACATGGCACCCCAGACCATCACTGAATGTGGGTACTTGACACTGGACTTCAGGCATTTTGGCATTTCCTTCTCCCCAGTCTACATGCAAAATTTGCTTTCATCCGAAAAAAGTACTTTGGACCACTGAGCAACAGTCCAGTGCTGCTTCTCTGTAGCCCAGGTCAGGCGCTTCTGCCGCTGTTTCTGGTTCAAAAGTGGCTTGACCTGGGGAATGCGGCACCTGTAGCCCATTTCCTGCACACGCCTGTGCACGGTGGCTCTGGATGTTTCTACTCCAGATTCAGTCCACTGCTTCCGCAGGTCCCCCAAGGTCTGGAATCGGTCCTTCTCCACAATCTTCCTCAGGGTCCGGTCATCTCTTCTCGTTGTGCAGCGTTTTTTGCCACACTTTTTCCTTCCCACAGACTTCCCACTGAGGTGCCTTGATACAGCACTCTGGGAACAGCCTATTTGTTCAGAAATTGCTTTCTGTGTCTTACCCTCTTGCTTGAGGGTGTCTATGATGGCCTTCTGGACAGCAGTCAGGTCGGCAGTCTTACCCATGATTGCGGTTTTGAGTAATGAAACAGGCTGGGAGTTTTTAAAAGCCTCAGGAATCTTTTGCAGGTGTTTAGAGTTAATTAGTTGATTCAGATGATTAGGTTAATAGCTCGTTTAGAGACCCTTTTCATGATATGCTAATTTTTTGAGACAGGAATTTTGGGTTTTCATGTGCTGTATGCCAAAATCATCAGTATTAAAACAATAAAAGACCTGAAATATTTCAGTTGGTGTGGAATGAATCTAAAATATATGAAAGTTTAATTTTTATCATTACATTATGGAAAATAATGAAGTTTATCACAATATGCTAATTTTTTGAGAAGGACCTGTATGTATGTATATATATATATATATATATATATATATATATATATATATAAACACTTTAATTTAGGGTCCAATTCTCACTATTAACTAATTGCTCATTAGGATGCATATTACTAGGAAATTGGCTGTTTATTAGTACTTATGAAAGGACTGTAGAATATGGTCATGCAGAATAAGGCATTAATATTTGCTTTATCTTACCCAATACCTAAACCTACTGTAATAACTACCTTACTAACTATGAATAAGCAGTAGTTAGGAGTTTACTGAGGCAAATAGATAGTTAGTAGTCAGTTAATGTTGAGAATTTGACATAACTAAATTATGAAAAGTTTGGAAACATTACTATTTGTAATGTTTTTTGAAAGAAGTCTCTTGTGATCAAAAGTACAGGAAAAAACAGCAATATTGTGAAATATTATTTAAATTTCAAAAAATGGTTCATAATAAAAGTAAAAAATAAAATAAAAGTTGTGCTTATGTTTTTTGCAACCTGTGATGCGTTTTTTCAGGATTCATTAATGAATATAAATTTATAATAATATAAATCTTTACTGTCACTTATTTATCAATTGAACATCCTTGCTGAATAAAAGTATTAATTTCTTTCAAAAAAAGAAAGAAAAAAATTTACTGACCCCAAACTTTTGAACGGTAGTGTATATTGTTACAAGGTTTCTATTTGAAATAAATGATGTTGGTTTTCAACTATTTATTCATCAAAGAATCCTGAAAAAAAAATCACAGGTTATAAAAAATTAAGCAGCACTACTATAATAAATCATAATAAATCAATGTTAATTATATATATATATATATATATACATACATAGAAAAACCTACAGTATATGTATGTATGTATGTATGTATATATATACAGTATATTTGACATTAGCCTCTTGAAAACAAGAATCTACTGTAGGTTTTCCAGTGACATCCCCAAATCAACCTCCGCTCTCCATTGCATCAGACGCCTTTTTTAAAAAGTTCACACTTGAGTACCGCTGACGTTTCCAGCCCTCACACTCTCATTATCAGAAGGGTAAGAATCGAGGTCAGAGAAAATTGATGCCAAACTAGTTCCTTTCATTCTCATCCGGAGACTGTACTTTTCCCCATGACAAAGTGACATTCGGGCTACAGCTCGCAATCAGAGGTGCCTCGTTTGCATACGCTTTTCCCAACCAATCAAATCAGGGCACTCCTTCCTGTGGGAACGCTCACATCAGGGCACAGACGGAACTCAGCGGGAGAATCCCGCCCTCTTCTCAGCAGGAAGTCTTGGAGGAAGTGCAGAGATGGAGGATGGGTTGTGCCGCTCATTATACAGCAGCATTTCTTCAGGACAGACTCCTGCTTTCAAACACTGCTATTTCAAGGGATTTCGGCTTTTGTTTCCCCAACACACATAGACAGTCTGTGTCCTCCTTATCGATGTTATTGGAGGTGTTAAGTGAGCAGGAAGGGTTTAGTCAGGGAGTTGTAATGCTGGAGAATGAAATGGTGTGTGTGTGTGTAGTAAAGATGGGTTGGGTCTTTCCTCTTATGCAGAACCTTGAGTCCTGTGTAAAAAAAAAAAAAAAGTTAACATTCTTGTTTTGTAATTTGAGGAAGTATTTCTGTAAAAAAGATTTTTTTTCTTTATTTTAAAACGTTTATTTATTATTTACACAATGACAAGAAAATGAATAGGATGAAACCTCACAGGATGAAAATAAAAGGGTGAGTGTGTCATTTTACCCGAAAGCTGAATTGATCAAATTCAAACATATATTTTTGGCGTTTTTCTGATAAAAATCGATGGAAATCAAATAAGTTAGTTTCTTTATCACTTTTACTGTAGGTGAACATTCTGTTGCAGTGAATCTTAAATAATTTCACATTGGTTTGTGCAGATATTGCCATTATTTTCATGTCCTTGGCTGCTGCACTAACGTCAAAAATGAAGATGTTAATTAAAGCAATGCTCTAGTTGTTTTCCTCATTTTGTACTCTCTGTAATGAAAATATTTCAAATGAATTTTCACACAAATATTGCTTTAATTGCTGATTATTTTGCATATGTCCTTAATTTTACTTTCCGCCCTGTTTCCATCCCAAGTTTTTTTATTTTTTTATTGTAACTTGAGGGGTTTGTTCTTTGTTGTATCCGGCTGCAGTTTATTAAAGAGACAGTTCATCCAAAATTAAAATCCTGCCATCATTTATGCACACTCATGCGGTTCCAAACCTGCATTACCTTCTTTCTTTTGGGGTAAACACATTTTTTTTTGTCCATACAATGAAAGAAATACTTACATGTTTAGAACGGCTTGAAGCTATGTTTTCAATTCTGTGAAAGTGAAATTGTCTTGTCGTGAAATTTTTATGAAGTACATTATGACCGTTTATTCCCTTTAAGTAACTGCAGCCGGTTCCAACAAACCCTGTAACAAGCACATGTAGTTAATTAATATTACTCAGTACTTATTTGAGTAAGTACAATGTAACTACGTCACCTTAAAAAAATATTAGCGATTATACTCTTAAATGATAACTAAGGGTTTTATTAACTTAAGTGGATTGTAACTGGGCACTTGCATTTTTTTTTTTTTTAGTTATAGGGATTTTCAGAAGGCTAACAATATGGAAAGTGAAATTAAGGACAGGCATAACTATAAATAAATAGCCAGTTCAAGAAAAAATGCTTTAATTAACTTTTTTTAATGTTAGAAGTTAGTGCAGCACCCAGAAAAATGTCAAAGTGACATCATTTGCTCAAAGCACAGTGAAATTATATCAAATTCACCTCCATGTTCATTTAATCTTCTCAATGTCGACGCGTTCACTTGGATTTTTCCTCAGCGGAAAGAACTTCAAATATGGACACTGTGCTAAAAGAAATAAATGCGTATATGATTTCCATCCTAAATATATAATCCACGTTGTGACATACTGTATATGATTTACTCATGAAACTGCAAGATGCACTGCATAACAGGAGTGATCCGGGTTTGAAATAGACTGCAATGTATTATCGATGAATCTCACAGTAACAGGAGCAGATGCTGCACACAGAGCGTCAATGACGCGTGCATTGCTCCACTAATGAGAATGCACATAATTAGGGATCAAGAAACAAAGGCGAGCGAATGCAGAATAATGCAAGTATGAATCACACACTCGCATATAAACATGCATGTAGACTTTAATCTGTCATCACATAGTTTAGCAGTTCACCACTGATCTCAGACAAAGCTTTGCATGATGGATGCAATCGGTGGAAATCGTTCTTAATCATTCATGCTGTGCTTATGAACGAATAGATGTGCTAAAATACATATCGAAAAAATGTAATGCTTGATTGCTGAAATGTTTCAACAGCATAGAATGCAGTAATTATTTGTGCTTTTGCTACCAAACTGTACCATTATTTGGAAGATAATCCATAATTGCCATCACTGGCGTTTCATTAGTAGTGTGGCTACAGTGAACATGTTCAGATAAAACTGAGCTCCTGCATATTTTTGTAATGGCTTCTCCTGTTTCTGCGTAAAGTACAGTCCCTGGGGTTAAATCGGAGTTTCAGCGGCTAGAGAGAAATTACTCTCCATGCAAAGACCCAGACCACTAAAGCGCAGCGTTTTCCTGGTATTATCATTGCCCAATTTAAATGCATCTGTTGAAATAAGGCAACGCATAGGTGTAAAATATGCTTGCTTTGACATATTTTATGATGCAGAAGCTGAAGTCAGCACTGTGTTTGTCAAAGTGAGCTCTGTGATGTGTAACCGTACATGAAATGAAAGGCAACGATGTGCAGATTCCTAATACTTGTTGGCTAAAGCCTAATAAAATAACTCATGTAGTAAATGGACAAGATGGTGTGACGGATTTCGATGAATTCTCCTGATTTCTACATCTTTTATGGCACTATTGGTTTGCTTCTGCTTTATTCGGATCAAGTGTCTTGAGTCATAATGAATTATTAAACGTATCTATTCTCGTGGTCATCACTATTAGCAGATACTGTTAATTAAAAGACATGATCTTGTTCCCATCTGAACATTTTTGCTCACTGCTAATATTACAAATACTTTGTTATCTGAGACGTGTTGGTGTATGCGCGCACACAAACACGATTTCAATATTTGAGTCTGACTCATGCAGCACAGTGCAGAGAATATAAAATGCATTCAGTATATTTGTAATATTATGGCGTGAGCCGGAGGGTTTTGAAAAGGTCATAGTTTATATGGATGTCTTCGATTTATCTTTTTTGAACATGCTTGGATGTAGCAACTAGCAATAAATGGGCAAAAGTGTATGTTGAGCATTCCTCCGTTAGAATACTAATGTAATATCTTATATAAAAAATGTACAATTATTTTTTTTTTAATTGTTTTTTTCAGGAGCTTTATTGTTGCATAGCAATACGATACAATTGTGAAAGCAAGATTAGAAGTAATTAGAAGCGCATTGATTCGTATGATAGTTGCAGTGATCTCTAAAGCAGGTTTTGTTTGAGGCAGACCCAGGGGTCGCCAGTAAATGATTTCAGAGCACAATACCAACACACTTTATTCTCTGAGAGTTTATGGAGTCGAAGCTGAGCACTGCTAAGAATGAAGATTATTATATCGGTGCCACATGCTGAAATAGCTGAGTGAGGGTTCAAGCATTTTTATACATAGAAAATAATAATATATAATTATAATAATGTGTGTGTGTACAGAATGTGTGTATTTATGTGTGTGTGTGTATATATATATATATGTGTGTGTGTTTGTGTGTGTATATATTTCATCTTCATTAAATCTTCATGTCACATGATCAGCATTTATTTGAAATATTATTGTTGTTGTTTTTTGTAACAATGTCAAAATATTTACTTTTTTTATGTCTTTTACTGCAGGATTTTGTTATTGTTGATAATGTTTTTAAGATATGGTGTTAAGTTAATAACAGTTCCTAATTTAAAAGGTTCCTAATTTAGTTTTTTGAAGTCCCCTACAATAGCTTTACATGCATCCAAGGTCAAAAACACTTTAATTTTCTCATTATATACACTGCAGTATCAGCTCATTTCTCAAAGAGTCTGTACGTTTGTTGGAAGACTCGGTCTTTCTAAACCCCTCCTTTCCAAGAGCTTACTCTGCTCTGATTGGTCAGACGGCCCAGCCGGTTGTGATTGGTCGACCGCTTACAGCGCGTGTCGGAAATGAAAATTTGCTCTGGAGGCATCCTCGGTGCTTGAAAACGCTGATATGAACGTTGGTGTCAGTTTTACCGTATCAATTCCAGCATGAGTTCTCATCATTTTGAAGTGCATGCAAAGTGGATTTGCTTTGGCAGCGCAGAAAACAGCGTTTTCTCGACATGTCGACACACAAACCAAACTCTTCCAGTCTCACATGTATTACATTGATATGTTGGTATGTAACAGGAAGTGAGGCTGGTGTTGCTGACGACTCGTTTCAGCAGTTAAGAATCGATTCTTTCTTTTAAGAGACCATACATTTATTTATCGTAAACTTTGATCTTTAAAACTTTGCAGACTTTTACATTCAGAACCTGCTTTAATACACACTACATTGAAGGTAATATTTAAAAAAGCCTAATATTTGATAAAAAAAAAAAATATTTGATGAAATAATTGACAGCCTTATCGTTTTGACGTACATGATGTGACATTAAAGTACAAACACATTTATAACAGCATATGGCGTACAGATTGACTTGACTTGAAAACACATTATTTATTATTCTCGGGTAAAAATAGGATTTAGTTTTTACATTTACTTGTCTCCATAAACCGTTTCTGGAAATTGAAACTAATTGAAGCTGATGTTTTGGCAAGAATGCCATTTAATCCTTTAATTTTTTATTTTATTTCCTCTCATTTAAACGGCCTTTTCTGATATAATGTGACAAGTACACCAGAAACCAAGTGGTTTCTTTCCAAGCATAATGTGTTGGTGGTGTATATTGTTTTTTTTTAATTACAGGGGAAGGAAAAAAGGATAGAGAGAAAATTAGCATACTCCTGCTGCTTCGCTCTGAACTGAGAGACACAAACATATTCAACACTGAACCTAAAGACCAGCCCATCAAATATAATTTAACACTTTAAATGGATCTTGGTCTGTGTGTGTATTTGTACATCGGTAAGTTGTGGCCATGTGCTGAAAATAATTGCTTATTCCATGAGCTAATTGCTGCGATTAATTCAGTTAATGAGTTCCTGAATTAGTCAGATAAATGCGTTTGCGTGTGTTCGAGTGTGTGTGTGTGTGTGTGTGTCCATGCTTTGCTTGTCAATTATGAATTTTCGTCACGATTACCCTCTCCCTCAACATAGATGAATCTGTATTGGAACATAACGTTGCCTTGTAAACGAGATTATTTTTAATTTACAGGGTACTCAACCAAAAGAGGGCCAAGACCACTAATGAGAAATATATGCACACTTTACGATGTTTTATCTGGAGCGATGTCATGTCACACATTTTCACATTAGAAAGCCAATCCATGCCTTCTCCATTAACTTTCATTATTTGGATATTTTTGACGCATTATTTAGTGCATGTTTTCTTCTTGTAGGGTGTCACTCTGTTTAACTTTCCACATTTCAATGGGATTTTTATAGTAGAAGTTGTTGCCTATTTGAAAACTGTAAATATGAAACTTCTTCAAACTTCATCTGTGTTGAAACATTAATGACCTGTCCAATAGGAAAGATCTAATCCTGGCCTTCATCAGCCTTCTAGTGGGTTTTGTCACTGGAGAAGACTTTTGATGATTTTTCTGAGTGATGGTAATGACATCTCTCACTTTCTGTAATTTCTGTTGGACTCGGTTATGTAACATGCTAGCTTTTAAAGAACCTAGAATTTATCATAAAACAAACAAACGAACAGAAATTGATTTGTTTCTTAACTCTTTGGTAATTTCTTTGTAGTTGTAAAAGCTCAGTTGTTTTCTAAGGTAGTCAGCATTTATTTTGGTGTATATGCATAAATACAAAATAAATGGATATGTATATTTTTATATATGTATGTATATATATATATATATATATATATAGTGATGTGAATAAGTTAGGACACCCATGCTAAAGTTGCCTAAAAAGAGGAATAAAAAATCATCTTTTGGAAATTGATCTTAATGCCTTAATTAAAAAAATGAGGAAAAATCCAACCTTTAAGGACACCAATTTTCTTTGTGAGTGAATAATTTAGCATAAAAAAAGGAATGTTCTTCCTTAAAATACAGGGTGCATAAGTCAGGACACCCCTATGGTAAATTCCCATAGAGTCATTTTTTTTTAAGGCCAGTTATTTCATGGATCCAGGATAATATGCATCCTGATAAAGTTCCCTTGGCCTTTGGAATTAAAATATCCCACATCATCACACACCCTTCACCATACCTAGAGATTGGCATGGTGTTATTTCAGTTAGCCTAATAGCTGGTATGATTTGCATTGAAAGATGATCTTATGGAAAGTACCCCATGCCAATCTCTAGGTATGGTGAAAGCTATGTGATGATGTGGGTCTATTTTAATTCCACAGGGAACTTTATCAGGATGCATATTATCCTGGATCCATGAAATAACTGGCCTTTAAAAATAAAAAACTGCCTGACTCTATTGGAATTTAACATAGGGGTGTCCTGACTTATGCAACCTGTATTTTAAGGAAGAACATTTATTTATTTACGATACATTATTCATTCACTAAAAAAATTGGTGTCCTTAAAGGTTGGATTTTTCCTCATTATTTTTAATTAAGGCATTAAGATCAATTTCCAAAAGATGATTTTTTTATTCCTCTTTTTTGGCAACTTTAGCATGGGTGTCCATGGTATATATATATACCATGGTCTGGGTAAATACTCAGATTCTGCAGGGTGTCCATTAAAAAGTGATAGAGGACACCTAGTAAAGGAGTTCTGGTGAAACTGACTGTTTACCGTTCGAAAATAATAAATAAATGCGCTGGCTACATCAGCTGGGAGTAACCATAGCAACAGGCAGTCAAAGTATCCGTTTACAATTTATTGTATCAAAACAAACATCTAGTTAGCCGTTATACATAGCCTACTAATACAACAATGAGCGACTTCGTTATTTCTTTTAACCTTTTTGGAGAATTTGACAACTTTGATGACTGGGATGCTGCTGAAGAAAGAAAAACTGTAAATAAAACGGAGAAACGACACAAGGAGATAACACCGCTGAGCGGACTATAAATATCTCCGGTTGCTAAATAAATCACCAGGCGTAACCAGGGAATCCAAGTTAATGTTTGTAAAAACTTTAGATTTTGATTGTAAAACTAATTAAAATATAAACTATGTTTTAAAAATGTGTTATTTGGCAAGTGACCATGGTATAAGCGGGTTAATGCCCTTCGAGGTGTCCATTGTCTAGGTATTAATGGACCTCCGCTGCGCGTCGGACGGTTCACGCCTCGCCGTGTTCCATTAATACCTGACAATGGACACCTCGTCGGGCATTAAACCTTACATATATATATATGCAAAGTAGAATACCTCTGATTTTAACACTTATAAATTTGCTTAAAAAAATAATTCTGGAAAATGTTACCCTTCTTAATATTATGAAAATTATTTTATTTTTTTAAGTGTAAATATATACTTTTTGCTGAAAGGGGATTTATAATTTTTTAAAACCTAAATTGTTTTTTCAACCGCATTCCTTTGTGTGCGTTTGTATATAGATGCGATAGATACGCATATAAATGCCAAACAAATTATTTTATATTAATATATATATATATATACACACACATATATATATATATATATATATATATATATATATATATATATATATAATAAATCTGGTTAAATTCTGGAAAATGTTACCTTTCTTAATATTATTAAAATGGAATATATATAAAAATCGAAATACATTTAAATATATGTATAAAGGACTTAAAATGTAACGATATTAAATCAAATATTCTAAATTAAAGATTAAATATTGAATTGTAAAAGTTAATGTTTCAGAGGACACACAAAGTCTAGTGAACTGAAGAATCAATATTAATGTATCACTAAAGTGAATCAGTGTGTCACCAACATGAACTGAGAATGAAGGCTTGAGTATTTTAGGAATAATTCTCTGTGTGTTCATGAGAGAGTCAACACACATCTCTGCTGGTGGGCTGCATTTATCTACCCGTGACTCTTTCTGCTGCTTTCAGTTGTACAGTTATCACTGACTGCATTTTGTCAGAATCTATCAAGTTTAATCCAGCATGAAAACATGATCAGCTCTGACAGATGGAAATAACCCCCTAAATTAGATGAATTCAAACAAGATTGCAGAATCGCTTCAAATTACCCAGGGCTTCTTGCATTTGTGGTTTCGGTAACTTTACAATGTCAGAGATTCTTCTGGTTTTAATATAGGTTGATTAGATAATATTGGACTTAAGTATATTGAGTGTGTCTATTTATCTGTAATGACTTAATATAATAAGACTGTAAAAAATGTGGTTCGAGTTAAGCGTGTAGTCCTGGGTTCATTTATTTGATATACTATTATGTCCATGGCTATATTTATGGAAGTTGTCATTATTCTGAGCAGTCAGGGAATATATTTCATATTACAGCTCTGAGTCAGATAGTATATCAGATTGTGATCTTTGAACTCGAAGTGACAACCCTGCTGCCGCCACAGTAACCTTGATGGATTTTATTGGTGGCCTTTGCCTCCTCGGTGCTGTTAGCTCACTGGAGATTTGTTTTTGTATGTGTGTTTGTGTGTGTGTGTGAGTGTGTGTGCGTGCGCAGCATGAAGTGACACTGTTCTGGTCTTGGACCAGCTTTTTGGAGGGTTTTTGGAGACGAGAGCAAAGAATCCTGACAGGAGTCTCCTTCTGAATGTGACGAGGCCAAGGATCATTTGTCCAGTGAGGCATACAGCACAGATTCACTGCTTCAGTATCGGTGCTAACACGTCCCTGGATAGTGAACTGGAAAGAAACAGGAGTAGTCCATTGAGCTCCATGAATCCACTGTTCAAAGCATAAAGAAAAGTTTGAATGTAACCTGGAAAGATTTGTGAATTTTATTTTATTGTATTTAATTCTAATATTTTATTTTATTCATATTTTTATTTTCATATTTTTTTCTAATGAAATTTTACAATAAGTAAGTTAAGGGCTGTAAATTGTACATGTTAATGTAGAGCAAATACACACATATTGTTTATAATTTATTTTGTTTTTCTAATTACATTTTACAATAAATAAGATAAAACTAGGGTTCTCAATTTAACATGTTAATGGAGAGCGGATTTGTTCTTATTTAATTTTTTTCTCGTATTTTTAATTTTATATTATATATTTTCCTAATTATATTTTACATTAAGTAAGTCACAACTAGGCCTGTCAATTTAGTATGTTAATGTAGAGCATTGCTGCGTTCTTACTTCATTTTAATTAATTAATTGTTAATTTATTCTATTGTATTTATTGAGATAATGCTATTTAATGCAATTAATGATAAATGAATTCATTAACTGACAAAATGATTATTTAGCATAAAATGTATCCTTCATAAAACAGTAGATTAAAATCTACAATAAACATTTAATTTGACTGATGTTAAATTCAGGAGTGAATCACATATATTTTCTGCAGGCTTCATCTCAATAGGGTTGTTTTGTAGTGCTTCATAAATCATACTCCCCTCCCATGTAGTTGCAAATGGACTCTTCCCCAGAAGCTGTTGTGTTTTGCTTTTATTATTTGTAATGGTGACACACTTTGCTGGCTTCTGATTGGATGTCATTTTTGTATTCACTCCCTCAGTAGCTGGTAAAGAAATGATGCCGACCTTATGCCTTATTACACCGTGGAAGCCAGGGATAAATGTTTACCTATCGCTCTCACATCATTTTTGTCCTCCTTACACACCCCTGGAGGGACGCTTTGGATCGTTCCAGTGTATCGATATAACCAGTCAATCCGCACATTTAGCAGCTGCCATTTTGAAAAACATGAGCTGACCAGTGAACCTTAGAATAGCTCAGCTGGAAAACTCATCAAAAGGTTGTTCTAGGGCCATTTCATGTCCATCTTTCCAGTGCACTTAAATGCCCATTACATTATCTCACCCCTTTCATCTTATCCATTCATTGTAAACATGTTTTGGTTCAGTACAGTTCAATTGAATTGAACCTAGGCCTGTGTTTGCTGAAGGAAGGCATTGAAAAGAGTCTTTGTGTGTGTGTGTGTGAAAGCTGTTGCGTGTACAGTGACCTCTCTCCCGTCTCGGCCTTGCAATTAGTCAGCTCTCACATCTGACAGACAGGCTGGACTCCTTACGCCTGGAAAAAAAGATTTCGAGGGCTCTTCTTTTAATAATAATACAAAAAAGATGTCCGATTCTGTGGTTGGAATGGAAATTTCTTAAAATGAACCACTGGCAAAATCAATGAAATCCATTTTGTAGTGGAGACATATTGAATTGTTTATATCTTGCGGTAAATTGATGATCAATGGTGACCTTACCGTTTCCATGCTAAATTATTTTCTGTTGTAATAATATTAGATCATGTTAATTAAAATGTGTTAGAGGAATTATTGATAACTTGAAATAACACTAAATGTGTTTAATTATTAAATTAATTTAAGTTAAAAAGAATACAGCTTGTTTATTGTATAGCATGTCACTAGTTCATATTTTTCTTTCACTGTAGTTTTGATTCATATTTTGTAATATTTGTGCTCTTTTTAGGACACAAAAATTGTGTGAGGACACAGAACATGATTGGACTGGAATTAAGATACAAGTAATTTTATGTGGATTTAGATTTGGAATTTCTTAAGAGGCATATATGTATTAATAAATACACATACATACATCATACTTATAAAAACATGAATAGATAAATACATAGAAATTATAATATATTATGTTATATTATAGTATATTATATTATGTTTTGGTTTGGTATTTTCTTTTAAAACTCTTGTGGTGTGTTTGTCCAAGCAGCGAATGAATCACTCCAAGTCTGTGCATTATTGGATTATTGAACGTTCTCTGTTTATTTGTGGTTAATGGACTGAGACGTGCTGATAGGCTGTTTAAGTCCGCTGAGAGGCCAATAAGGTGAGAGGTAAACTGGCGCGGGTAGTGAGACATGTCTAACCATGACCCTATACATTTATGAGAGACACTCACATATGTTTGTGTTAATGTTGTCTCTCAGGATTGTGTTTCATGCTCCATTGGTTTCCTCCACCCTTCATGACTGCTTCATGCTGTAAACACACACACCTACAAAACCTCGACATGTGTGCCGCATGAAGAGTTTATCTTTAGTTCAGCACTAACACAGAAAGTAGGTTACTGTTGCACCATTTTCTGCGAGACAGACAATTATTTTCCCATTACATGCACAGCACACACTGTCATTTTCGGTGTGTGTTCAAACCATCAAATCACAAATAATCATCTCCAATACCTCCATGTCCCTCTCGGGTTGGGCAGAGGATCTCACTGCGGGTCGGGGAGTGATTTCACCCGTCATGTGATGTTTGGTGGCCTGTGCTAATGATATCTGTTCCTCACTGATCTTGACCCAGGGCCGCACCACATAATTCGCTTTTCCATCAGCAAAAGCCGATGTCCTGCGACCTTGCAGGGGCGAACCATTGTTTACTGACTACTATAGTTCCTCCTGTGTAGCTCTTTTGCTGTCATTCGTCGGTGAATTGGGTGTCGTGAGCAACGGGGGGGATTGGAGGTGAAAGCCGTGTCAGTCGACGGTGACTCACAAAGCCTTGCTGCGCGACGTTTCCATCGCAATCACACGCGCATGAATGTTCTAAACCTGTATAATGCCAAGCACAATCACTTAACATTTTCGAAGATATTTGTGCAAGTTTAGCGCTGGTCTTTGCTATTGTTTGCAATAATTCGAAGTATGATTATGAAAAAAATATCTTTTTGTATGCTATGAATCTAAAAATCGAATCTAAAAAAAGTGTGTATATATATATATATATATATATATATATATACAGACAATATTTCACAAAACAATACAACACTTAATTAATTGAAAAATGGCAAAAAAGTATGCTTTCTAACACACAAAATATATATTTTTTAATTCTATTATGAAATGTAAAAAATAACAAAAACACGCACACACACATATATGACATTGTTAATTTTATACTTAAATTATGAGAAATTGGATTCTCAAAATATTTTTAGCAATTAAAATTACATTTTACATATATATACATATATATATATACACACAAACACACACACACACACATTCAATATTTTACAAAGCAATACATTTATTTTTTGTGGAAAATTTTATTAATGGGAAAATGGCAAAGAATTGTTATGCTTTCTAACACGCAAACATATTTTTATGAAATATTGTAAATGATAGCAAAAAAACACACACACACACACACACTCACGTATGCATTTAGAACTTAAATCGTCAGAGAAATTCAGAGAAATTGGCAAAATAATCAGAATGGCTTTATACTACGTAATGTTTTGCATGACAACTATATTTCAGACTGTAATGATCTGTGTGCTTTAATTTCTTTTTAGCGATTAAAATTCCATTTAGCTTAGCTTGTCTTTGTTTTTAAATGTATTGATTAATTCCAAATTGTAAACTACCGAGCCTCAAGTGTTGAAGCATCAGTAAATCATCTACTTTCTCTTTAATGTCAGTGTAATTTCAGGCAGCCCTGAGATTCGTTTTGTTTGGTTTTGTATTGCTGAAGTGGCCGCAGTGGCTCAAAGCTCTCATTATTGTTCTCTGTGTGTGTGTGTGTGTGTGTGTGTGTGTGTGTGTGTGTGTGTGTGTGTGTGTGTGTGTGTGTGTGTGTGTGTGTGTGTGTGTGTGTGTGTGTGCGCTGCGTTAATGTAGTTGCTCATTTTGGTGATGTGTTTACAATGCTGGTCCATTTGCTTTAGCACTGCAGATCAAATTGATTTCTGGAATAGCAGATTGTTTCTAATAATTTGATTCTGTTCTCCCTGCTGTTGGATCTTCTCAGTTGTCCTGTGATTTTAAAAGTAATTCAGATAAGTAGTTAAATTAATATAAATTAAATTATGTCTGTATAGTGTAGAACATGGCTTTGTTTACTAAAAATGCTTTAAACTAAATGCTTTCAATTGATATATCGCTCTAAATATGAACTCTCATGTTAGAATGAAAATTGAGGTAATTATCTTTATGTACAGAATGCTTTCACCAGCCTTTGTTCCCAAACGATCACTATATGATGCACCTTGACTGAAATCTTGCTTCGCTAGATCAAAGAAATGGATTTTCTGGACTGTAAAATTAACCAAGAGGTACATTCACTCAATACGAGCTATTATTTATTAAAATAAAATAAAATATCACAGATTTGGACCATTAGGCTGTAGAAATAAACAATCGACACTGAAATCTCCACCTTGCTGACAATGCTGAGGAAATGTTGTAAACTAGCCGATGAATTGGTTGAGAATATTAAGTTGCAATAACACTTTGCATAGAGTTGCGTAACGTGTGTCGAATGGGTTATATTTGTATAGAATAAACCACAGGTTAAATATGTTGTAGCGGTTGTGATAAAGAAAGCAGTTGAGCTGTAGCTGGAGAAAGACACAAGATGGCTGCCGCTGAGCTGTGCTGTGACTTCAGACGCTGCAGCGTTCGGCTGTTGAACTTACACTGGCTCCCTGTTAGTTACTTTGCGAGGTCCGGTTGTCAGAATCACTTTATAGATCCTCATTAAACGGGGCTTGTATCCGCTTCTCGTCTCCTTGGACTTCTGCCGCTGTGTTTGTCAGACGCCTCATTTATTTACATATGCATTAAAACCTACATCTGCTGCTTGTTTCTCTGCGCTCAAAATTGATTGGCCGTAAATGCTCCCATTATTTTGGTAAACATGTCAAATAGGCAACGAGATCTGCAGAAATATTAATTTATAGTAAAATATGATCATATATATATATTTATATATCACTTTATTTATTAAAATCTGTGTAATCTCTTTCTCGTTTATGCAATTTTTTCCCTGTGCAAACAAACTTTTCAAGATCAGAGAAAAATTGTAAGGAATTTCATGTATTGATGAAACTGAATTTAAAGTATTTTTGTAAATGTGTCTACATGCTGAGGTTCCTCTCTCTCTCTCTCTCTCTCTCTCTCTCTCTCTCTCTCTCTCTCTCTCTCTCTCTCTCTCTCTCTCTCTCTCTCTCTTTGAAGCTTTCTGTTTGTTTACAAGATGTTTTGCCTGTTTCGCTGATATTATGCTCTTTTTTGGGGGGGGGGGGGGGGGGGGGCCTTTATTAAATACTGGGCGACTCTTGCCGCCCAGTATTTGCAATTATTTGGAACAAAGTCTCATACAGCTGTATTTGGAATCATGATTTAACCATTATATTAGTTTTATTTTTTAATGGTATAAGAACATTCCTTTTGGAAAATTGTGCATTCAGGACATGTAAATAAAACATGTAACTATAAATAGAATGATCCAGTTAGGTTTTTCACACACATTATTCAATCAATGTTGCTAGTTTTTTTTTTTTCCTCAGTCCTAAAATATAGATAATACACTTCTCCTATGCAGTATTGTTAAAAAAGCCACAATGCCCCAAGAAATATGATATTAAATCAGTATTTCTGGCATATCTGAAATGTTTGACTTGAGCTGTGCACACTGAGGTCAGTCAGTTCCTGACCTGTGGATTGCACTGAGAACTGAATATTTGAAATAAAGGTATTCTTATCCTCTATTAAATTGTGAAAAATGCCATTGTGTATTACTTTTTGGCGTCTTCTAATATTAATAACTCTGCTTGATGTTTAATGTGCATTGTTGCTTCTAATGTGTCCATAAGGTGTTGCATTTTTATTGGATGCTGATTTTGATCTACTGTATTCCACTGTGGTGATTTTTGCCACTGTCTGCTTTTGTTGTTGCATCTATTCCCAAAAAAATCTGAATTCTAAACGTGTTTGGCATTGTCTGTTTCTTCTTTGTTCTACAGAGATGTTGAAGGAGTTGAACCAGCAGCGCAGAGAGAAAGAGTTTACAGACCTGAAAATTATAGTTGAAGGCAAAGAATTTGAAGTCCACCAAAATGTTCTAGCTTCCTGCAGCTTGTATTTCAAGGACCTGGTGAAAAGGTTTGCCTTCCTCCCTTCCCACCAGCCGTTGATCCAATCTGTTCTTTTCATAGGGCGCATTTGTGTCATTTTTTTTCCCTCCCTCTTTTCTCTCTTGCAGGTTTGTAGGAAGACTTTGGTTTCTATCACAGGGCCAGCAGCCATTCCCCGTTTTCGCTCAAATGAATGTATCTTAAATTGGGAAAAAGGTCAATCCTTGCCTTTTTATTACCTTTTCTTCCCCTCATTTTAGAGCATTATTTTCCGTTTTTAAAAGCAGAGAATGTGTTCCATGACTGAGGGATCTAAAAAAAAAAAAAAAAAAAAAAAAAAAAGACAATAGGCATTCAAATCATCCCCCCAAAAAATACAATGTTTGGCATTTTGGAAAGTGTGCTCCAAAAGCAATGTGGTATCTGTCATTTTGACTATGAGATGAGCTTTGTCAGCCATTTTATCAGCAAAGCGTATGGTCTTCATAGGGCATAAAAGTTTCCCATTCATATGTTAAACATTCACGGTGGGTGCATTGAATGCATTCAGAGTCGCAAACAATGAGAGGAGCCGAGCAACTTTCTCTTGAATGGTTACCTTCACAGGTCAGAGCCATTTACTGCCTCGCTTTCCCAAATTACACTCTTCTGCATCCATTGCCAGCTCACTTTTTGTTATTTTTATTATTAAAATATTTCTTTGGCAGCACATTTTCCAGCATTGCAGTGTGTGTGTGTGTGTGTGTGTGTGTGTGTGTGTGTGTGTTCATTTATTTTTAGCACATTCATCCTCTCAATGTGTTTGTTTTGAATCTCATCATCAGTGTTCAAGCTTCAAACCACAGCCTACTCATCATTTAAAAAGCCCATGCATAATTTTAGAATCTCAAAATCTCGGAGGCTTTTTTTAACAGCAAAAAGACATCTGAACGTTTTGTTTTCACAGAAGACATTT
Source organism: Siphateles boraxobius (assembly GCF_051911475.1). Taxonomy (NCBI): domain Eukaryota; kingdom Metazoa; phylum Chordata; class Actinopteri; order Cypriniformes; family Leuciscidae; genus Siphateles; species Siphateles boraxobius. Next base: position 37,010,161 of record NW_027509208.1, on the reverse strand, counting down.
TAAATCCATATACTGTAAAAGGTTCATTTTGTCAGTGTATAAAGTACGCTAGCATATAGATGACCTTAAAGCTAACAGACTTGAACTAAAAGTCATACAACTTCAAGTTACTAGCAAAAACAGCTATCCATGATTTCTTCAGTAAAGCATGTTTTTTTTTTTTTTCATTACACACACACACATGCTACCATTCAAAAGTTTTGGGGTCAGTATGATTTTATGAAATAAATGAATACTTTTTTTCAGCAAGGATGCATTACATTGATTAAAAGGGACTGTAAAGACATTTATAATGTTTCAAAAGATTTAAATTTTAAATAAATGCTCTACTTTTGAACTTTCTATTGAGCAGAGAATCCTGAAAAAAAATCAGTTTCCACAAAAATATTCATCAGTACAACTGATTTCAACATTGATAATAATCAGAAATGTTTCTTGATCATTAAATCATCATATTAGAATGATTTCTGAAGGATCATGTGACACTGAAGACTGGAGTAATGATGCTGAAAATTCAGCTTAGACATCCCAGGAACAAATAAATAAATAATTAATAAATTGACATTGTTTAAACAGTTATTTTAACTTATCTTAATAAATATTGCACAAAATATTGGTTTTTAATGTATTTTTTTAATCAAAAATTAATGCAGCCTTGGTGAGCAGAAAATAATGCATTTGGAGAAGGTCGATTTAAGCAATAAAACACAAACAAGCCTTATAATAATGATTTTATTGTTATAAAAATAACTTTTTACTGTATTCATTTCACTACAGACAATGCCACACTAATATTGTTACAAATTTGGGATTTTTTTTTTTTTCAAAAGTCAGACCAAATTTGATAGCTTGCTCAGTTGTTAGACAATACAGTATAACATACAGTAAATACGAGTAATATAGCTTGTTACTACAAAAGCTGCACTTTTTATTAACATTTGTGCTACTGTCACACTATATATATATATATATATATATATATATATATATATATATATATATATAAATGTAGTTAGTAGCATTGTAAGTTAGTTAGTCTCCCCAGCACTCTTTATGCATTAGTTAGTGTGAGCTTTGAGTGACTGTCCTCAGGGGCCGCTTGCATGAACCGCTACGGCTAGTCTTACAAGTTAGTCATTGATTTTTTCTTTTTCTTTAAGACTCCATCATTTTTGGAAGTTAGTTACATAAAAACATAGATTGGCCTAATTTGATACTGAAAAGTAAGACTGACTGACTGCCCCTTGACTAAGTGGGTTATATTATAACTGGGTTATACTAGATCTAAGACACCGTCTTAACATAATGGCTGTGTTTATGCAACTGGCCCTTGATGCCCTTCATTTTTCTTGGCATAGTTGCTGGCTATTCACATTCACAATTCATAGCCTCAGTCCAGCTGGCAGGACTTGCTGTCCCCGTGCTTTCTGTCTGCCTCTATTCAACTGAATGTAGAAACACCGGTAAACACCGGACCTGTGTAGATGCGCATGATTGTTTGGTTATATTAGACTCAAGGAGACATGTTTTGTCCATATATTAGCCTCCCCATCTCTGAAATTCATACTGGATTTCATTGCTTCACAACTTATGGGCACCTGCATTGAAAAACTCATTGTTCCTGTAATTTGTCTTCTTGCGTCTATCAATATTTTTTAAATTTCTTGCCATTTCACAGATGCATTTTTATTCAAAACGCTTTTATGCACACTAATAGCAAAAACAGTTTCCCTGAAGCAGCCTCGGGTTAAGTGCCACGCTCAAGGGCAAAGTGGTAAAAGAGCAGATTTGTGATCGCAGTACGTCTCCAGTATCTGGGTCACCCTCACCTGGGCATGAACCTGCTGAGTTTGAAGCGCAAGTCCTTAAGATCTACATGGAATGGCATTTGCTTCCCATTTTACTTGCCTAATATCGCACATTTCCAACCGAAAAAGACTGACAATGTGGGGTGGGAATTATTTGGATTGGCAATAAACTGTTTATTAATGATAGCTGGTGGGGGGAAGGGGTTGAAAAATGTGAAACTATTTTCACCACAAATCTACATGTGCACTACATACAGTAGCTTTTAGGTTTGTATAAAATGATTTGTGAAAATGATAACTAGAAAAGCAAAGGTCATCAAAGCCAACCAGACAGACAGACAGACAGACAGAAGATAGATAGATAGATAGATAGATAGATAGATAGATAGATAGATAGATAGATAGATAGATAGATAGATAGATAGATGGATGGATGGATGGATGGATGGATGGATGGATGGATAGATAGATAGATTTTTCTCAACATGGGAACAGAAGACATGCCAGTCAATAAATAGGAAAACAAAGTAGCTTATGCATTACTAGTTACTTGAAAAGTAATCGGATTACATCTCACGTTACTTGTACTGCATTACCCACAACATTGATTATCAGTAAATTCCACTTCCTGTCAAACCAATTCAAAGTCCAATTCAACTTCCTGTAGGGTGTGGCCAATTCAATTAAAATATACACCCATTAATTTAAAGGCAGTCAGTTCTTTAATTTAGAATTTCTTTAAGACAGTAGTTTTCGTTCAGGTTATGTTATCATGATTTTGGTGGGAAGATTCATTTCTAAATCCTATTTACACAATTGGATGTAAGAGTCTGATATATTATATAATATCCATTCACAATGCCATGCCCTCATTTACGAATTGGACCATTGTTTCCTTTTCGTTCTCTCGCCTGAGCCACATGCTATTTTTAGCGCTTTGGCTCTGGCATTAAGCTCATCTGAGGGGTGCGGAGAGAACATGCCACCTGAAGGATATAATGCACCTCCGAAATGTGCACACACGCTCCCCCTCGGCCACGGGAAGAAAAAAAGCCATTACCCTCCCCTTTAGCGTCTGCCGCGTGGAGCGCGGAGACGGATTGCCCTCAGTAATTCCATTTTCCCCTCCGGATTTTCAATAAGTATGCTTGGTGCCACTTTAATTTATGGGTAGTGCAAATGCACCAAGCCGTCAGCGAATGTGTGTAATGTGAAACTTGGATAGCTCAAAGTAGCTTTGACACCGCACTCTTATTTATTTATTTATTTATTTATTTATTTATTCATATAAGACCACGCGTTTGTTTTACAGTAGATTTGTCGTTACAAGTGCGAAGGTTTCATTGGGAGAACAGTGGGAGATCATTAATCCCGTGGGTTTGACAGTCGACTTCTATGAAGGCACAATTACCTCCTGCACTGGAGGAAAGTCACTTTCTGGAGGGTTTTTCAGGGAAGGTTGAAGTTTATATACAGTAATGAAGTTCCACAGTATGCTCCTTCATTCATATTTCATGCTGTAATGATTCGACTGCACAACTTTCTCTCCAAACCTCCAAAAAGGAGACTTTTTCAAATATTTATTTATTTATTTTTCCCATCATGATTTTCGTTATCTATATCCTGTAGATTTTTTCTTTCAGACTTATTATTAGTTTTGCATCAGTGCTGTGCTAAAAATAATGGCACTTAGGAGAGAGTGGGGGTAAACTGTGTCACATTTTACTTGAGTCGTCCTCTAGGCAAGCTGAAATTAGATGAAATGATGTACTCCTAATTAAATTGCAGGATGTTTGCCGTCAACTGAAATGAAAATAAATTATCTGTAACGGACAGCCATAGGAATCTGAATTCTCAAAAAAACAAAATAATTTTTAAAAAATCGACCCGTCAAATGTCAAAAAGTCTTAAGTCTTGAAGTCTTATTTTGATTATAGTCTTATTTATGAAATATATATCATTTATTTTGTAGACTTGCATAATTTTGCTTTTACAAAAAATGTATTTTACCTGACTTGTAGTTTGACATGCAAAATATACATTATGTAAAATAATACATTACGTAAATACATATACATATTTTTATTTATACAGCTGTATATACAATACATGATGCACACATCTGTACATAAGTCTTCTGTTCCAGATGTTTACTATTATTATTTCTTAGTCTTACTTATTTGATGCTATTTCTATACGAGTCATATATGTATGTACAGTATGGTATGTATGTACCCGAAGCAAATTCCTTCTGTGTCTCATTCTGATTCTGATTCAAAACAAAAACAACAACGGATGGCTATATGTAACGGGCCATTTCTAAATGTGGGTTCATGTGACAGAAATCATGTCCTTTATTAAATGAGTGACACATCTTACCCCACTCTCCTTTACCTCTGCTTGGAGGCCATTTATTGCTGAAAATTACCACCACATAACGCTGTAGCCCATTTAGACATTTCTGTCTGGAAACATACATGAACAAAGATAATTATTGTGAAACTAGCATGTATTTTTTTTTTTCATCTTTACTGGCAAAGGACAGATAAAATGAGCTCCAGATATTTTCAATTAATATTTTTCTTTGTGTGTGTGGTTAACTGTGTTTAGAGTCGACACTAGCCAGCAGTTTTATTGGACGTCCCCAGCTAATTTATAATCTGCGTTTGCACACACATGCACCATGTGGCCATCTCCCATCATCCTCATCCTCATGTTGGCTGCTAATGCTGAAAAAATGGCACTTTAAGTGAGAAAAATAATAGATGCTCATTTTTTTTAAACACTTTCTCTGCTCTATCGCTCACGGACATGATGTCTCTCGCTCGCTCTCTCTCTCTCTTTCGCTTGCTGTCTCTTGCTCTCTCCATCTTGCTGAAAAACAACGCTTGCAATCAGCAGCTCCATAAATATGCACCTCTCTCCAAAGCCAGAGTGATTTCCATAATAAAAGTGCTCAGACAAAGCAAATTGCTACTCCAGCCGATTCAGATTGCACTAATTGACCTGGTTGATGAACATGCTTTTGTTTTATGTCTTTTTCCGTTCTTATCCCCCCCTCCCCCTTCTCCTCTCTATCACCTCCATAACTTAACCCAGGACCAACATCCCATTCTATTATCTTAAAACCTATCGCCACGGCAATTAGAGGGGACAACAATAACAAACTCTGGCTTTTTTTGCTTTTCAGGAGGGAGTGGCGTTTCTTAATCTTTTCAGCTGTAGTTCCAGGGGCGTAATTGCACATTCTCCTCTTGAGTTGTCCTTCTCCTCCCTCAAGTACTCAATCATTGGAGACTAATGACACACTACGCACTCCTATGTTCATGCACAGGGCCACGCTGACAGTGCAAATGACACCGGGGACTTTGTTTAGGTTTGGTGGGGGGTCACTCTCAAAGATCCAGTCATGGAACACCAGACGAATGGCTGCTGGCGTCCTGTGGCAGAACTAATGTCCCCTTCTCTCTCTCTCACTCTCTCTTCTTCACTGTCACCATCCTCCACACGTCTTCACCCTGTCCGTCAGTGTGTCTGTGTATCCTCCCGTATCAGGTTTTTTTAGCTGTCGTAGTCTTCAACAGGTTATGTGTCCTGTCAAAGTCATTGTTGCCAAAAGTTACACCAGTATTGTGTTAAAAATACTCAGTGTGTTTTCACCTGTAGTGCAAGAAGATGGGATCTTCTCAGGTCACATTCGAGAAGTAGTTCGCCCCAAAATGTTATCGTTGTTTACTTCCCCCATGATGTTTTTTTCTTTTTTTCGGGAAACACAAAAGGTCTTTGACAGTTCTGGATGAGGAAAACTCATTTTGAGGGATCCAGAACTTACATTTAGTTCCTCACACAAAGCTATTGTACGGCTTCACAGGACTTGGAATATAGTGCATGACTTTTTTTGCATTTTTTTAATAATACCTTTATGGTGCTTTTTTTAATTATTTCTTTTATGGTGCTTTTTTGGGGGGGCCTTGATAGAATAAATCACAATCCACAATTTCAGAGACTGACATTTTGTGTTTAATAATAATACAGAGTTGAAACAACATGGGCTGAGTAATAATGTCCAAATGTCAAGTTTTTAAAGGTTTTGGAGTTTTGCCGCTAACTTTTTTTATAATGACATTTATATAACCTTTATACAATATATTTATATATACTCTTTGCATATTTTAAGAATTTAGTTGACAATATTGTACTAAAACTCTTAAAAACGTAATGTTTTATTTTCCCATCCTTAAATGAATATCATGAATAAATAAATAACTTTGTCATTATTTAAAAATATTATACAAATTAAATATTATATTATATTATATATTATTTAGTGCTGTCAAATTCATTAATCGCGATTAATTGATTCCATCATAAAGGTTTGTTTATATAATATATGTGTTTATATATTATCATCATATTTATACTGTATATATGTGTGTGTACTGTATGTTTGTGCACAAACATATGTATGCATATATGTGTTTGTATGTACACACACACACACACACACACACACACACACATTTATGTATATATATATACACACACATATTATATAAACAAACAAAAGGCAAAATTGAGGCAAAATCCAGAAGCTTTAAATACATGAAAGTGCACTTATAGTAGTAAACAGACTACTAAGAATATGTTAGTATTGTGTAATTATTACTTTTATAGTATTTGCCATTTTATTTGTGTGCTATATGCACTGCATCCAGTTTTAGACTAAAAGGACAGTTTATCTTAAAAACAAAAAAAAGTTTTTTTTCCCAGACCCATGTAAGAAGGTGAAAATGTGCTGAAATATTTTGCTTTCGAACACACTGGCATTCCCAGCTGCTTGTTTTGAATGCTGGAGCATTTAGACGCTTGATGTTGTTAAACCATTGCATCATTTTACAGAGAGTTTTCACTCTCCGGGAACCGTGAGAAGATGATTTTAGAATTGCCTGAAACTTAGACAGCTCACCATCACATTTAAAGCAAATTTGTAACGCTAGATGGAATGGCCAGCAGTTGTAATCAATAAATTAGCTGTAAAATATTCACCCGAAATGACCGTTTCATTGAAAACCTGCAGGCGGATCATCACAGTATTGGATACTGTGCCAAGAAAAATATCTGGAAATCACCTCATTTTCACCTAATGGCCTTTCCATGTATATCGGCTTTCCGTCTGGTAGCCCGGCAGTTATCTGGTGACTGTACACATCAGTGCTATCTTCAGCCGGCACTAAAACACAATCAACGTCTGCGTGGCTATTCATTTCACTCCTCCTGCCCTTGACCTTCAGGGGATTATCGTTTCACTCAGAACATAAAACCCCTGATGCTGATCATTATTCACCCCCCCCCCCCCATGGGGAATTATTACATTTGAAGTGATCAGGGCAATTGCATGTGAAAGACATGAGCAGGCAGGTAACTCTGGGCTGAGAGTCTCACACACAGATACTGAGAATGTGCTCGGGGTGCTGGACAGATCTTATTAATGTAATGAAACGCTTCCATCTCCGCCAGTTTACTGTGCGATCGCTCCATGTGGACAGGCAGATTGCGTATCAGCCCTCCTCGCCTTCCATGTCTTTCTCCCCCCTGTCATTCTTTCTGTGCATTTGTGCGCCACCTGCGCCCGTCCTCAAAGCATGCCACCATGATGTGTCATAAAAACAGTCTTTCATTCTTTGATTCAGATTGTGTTTAATTTCAGATGCAAGAAACCCAATGCATTGTATCTGTTCGTTATGCTTTTCCTGTAGGGTCCTTCTACAAACTGAGGCCTTTTGTGTTCAAAAGAAAAGATAAAGATAAACAATGCATAACTAGTGCCAACTTTTACAGTGTTAATAGAGAGTTTTTTTTTATCTTTCTTTGTGTCTTGAGAATGCCATTTTTCTACTCTCTATATAACATTCACCTTTTGATATTCTCTGTATATTTTAGTTCATAGTGTAGTACTAAAACTTTGTTTTTACTTTATTTTTTACAATATTTTTCCTCCTTAAACTTATTTTATTTAAGATAATAAATTAAATCTAAATAAAATAATTTATAAATAATATACATTTATGAATGTCTATAATTATATTTTAAATAATAATTGTATTATATAAATATAAACATGAATTATTATTTAAAATTTTCATTTGAATAATTATTTATTTAAAAAAATATTGAAAATGAAAAATGAAGTGAAATGAAAAAAATATATATATACATTTGTCATATTTTAATTTAAGATAAAACATTCTCCTTTTTTGTTCCGAAAAAGAAAGAATGTTATACTGCATTAGAAAAACAGCAGGGTGAGTAAATGATTACTTAATTTTCATTGTAGGGTGAACTATCCCTTTAACCCCCCAAAATATATTCATTTGCCCTGAGATCGCACAATGCATTTATTCACACTTGAACACATTATATATCTGATATAATGTTTAAAATTTTACAAACACTTACTTTAAAGGGACAGTTCACCCAAAAATTAAAAAGAGCTCATAAATCACTCACCCTCAAGCCATCCTAGGTGTATACGACTTTCTTCTTTCAGCCAAACACAATCTGAGTTAAATAAAATAATATCCTGGCTCTTCCCAATTTCATAATGAGATTGAATAGAAACTGTGATTTTGAAGCTCCAAAAAGCACATCCATCCATCATAAAAGTAATCCATACGTCTCCAGTTGGTTAATAAATGCCTTCTGAAGAAAAATATCCATATTTAGAACTTTATAAACTATAATTACTGGCGAGTCGCGTTCCGGCGGGAGAGTGACCTCTGACCAGACGCATGACGTATTTACGAACGCGGAAGTGCAGAGGATAGAGCAAAACTAAACACCGCTCACGAACTAGAAGCCTAAACCAAGATTTTAAAGAGAAGTGTGTGAGGAGCTTGAGGTTGTTGCACAGCTCTATTTGTTTGAACCGCGAGAGTCGTCTACTTTCACCTAAACTTACGCTACTCCGACATCCTACGCCATATGTCGGGTCAGAGGTCGCTCTTCCACCGGAACTAGACTCGAGTACGGCTGTTATCGGAAGCCAGTGTTTATACAATTATAAATATGGATGTGTGGATATAAATATGGATGCGCTTTTTAGAGCTTCTAAAACTCAGTCTCTATTCACTCCCATTATAAAGCTGGGAAGAGCCAGGAGATTTTATAACATAACTCCGATTGTGTTCGGCTGAAAGAAGAAAGTCATATATACCTAGTATGGCTTGAGGGTGAGTGAATTATGGGATAATTTTCATTTTTGGGTGAACTTTCCCTTCACTGTATCAAACTGGAAAAGGCAGTTGTTGCATAGAGTCATCCTTTAATGGATTTTGGGTATGTCATAAGGCTTTCCTTTTGGTCATGACCTCTGTATTTGTGTGTTTGGTGTACGCTTGCGTGCGTGTGTGTCGTCAGGTCGTCTAGAGAGACGGGGACTGGAGAGAAGCTGGAGCTGAAGATGACTAACATTGGTGCAGATGTGCTGGAGCTGCTGCTGGAGTTCGTGTACACCGGCTCGCTGGTCATCCACTCGGCCAACGCCAAAACCCTGCTGGAGGCCGCCAACAAGTTCCAATTCAACACCTTCTGCAAAGTCTGCGTGTCTTTCTTAGGTACGCCAGCATCCATCAGATGAAGTCATGCACAAGCTACGTTTCTCTCTTTATGCAGGATGATGTATTCTTTCAATTGGATAAAGGTCAGAGAACAATTGCCTTGAAATGTCAAACCCAATGTCTCAATCTCATCCAGCGCTGATTATTCCGATCAATACCAAATATGGAGGCAGTTCAGATGGCATGTAGTGACCATCTGAGTGTGCAAAGCTCTGGCAGGGGATGAGGAAAAAAATAGGCAGAGAAAGAATGAGTACAGAGAAAGTATAGTTTCTTCACAGTGAACTTTTAGGCAATTTGCACTCTTGTAATTTGTCCTCTAACAATGAATAGGATAAAATGTCTGACTCCAATTTCATAGCTTTCAAAACGTTTTATGAATCATAAATTATATTTTCACACTTATTAAATAATAGTACAAAATTACAGATTCGATTGTAAAATGTTGCACAATAAGATTGTTTTTAATTTACACTAATGTTAACAACTTTGGAGTCTGTGATATTTAAGCAAAAATTTATTAAAATGAAAAAAAAAATTATATTCTCAAAATTCTTTTGAACTTTCTATTCATCAAAGAATCCTGAAAAAAAATTATATATGTTTTTTTTCCACACAATCAGTAATGTAAATAGTTTGTAAGTTTTACCATGTATATTTTTATTATTTATTGTTTTTCCTTAAAATATGAAAATCTTTTTGAAGGATGAAAGTTAGGGAAAAGGGTAATATAATAAAAAAGGCATTTGAACAAAATAAATGAAGACATGCTGAAAAAGTTTTCCAGATGGTTCTATTGTGACTTTCTTTGTAAAAAAAAAAAAGAAAACAAATGTTGAAATCTGTTAGATGTCATAAAAAGGACGAAACGCTCATATATACAATGCTAGTGGAGCAGCTCAGAAGTGGTTCAGTGAACTAATGAAAGAGTCATGATGCTGAGGTTTGTGCTGCCATTGATATACTGCAGATTTTAAGAATGCGGACGAAGACAAACTTTTGTTTTAAACGGTCATTTGATCCGGCGTTAAGATCACTTATTTATTTGTGTCTTCCGAGTCTGCCGCAATGGTCGAGTTTATTTGGAAGTGTCTGTAAGACCCCAACAAATGATAGTCAGCGTAATGCATTCAGGAACAACAGGTTGAAGATTGGTTTGTGCCTTTGGGCAAAAAGTTACTAAAGTACAAAACAATTGATTAAGTCCAGCGGGGGAGTGTTGAAATAAGGTTTAGAAATATATCTCAATGCTGAACTATACTGCACATGGTCTGGGAATTCCAATACCACATATTATTACCAGAGTGTTTTAAAACCGGTTTAAGAAAAAGAGGTTACATATATTGATAGCGAGGGTGCAGCCCATGTGTTAGTGCTGGGCGCTGCTGTTTGTAATGCCACACACACACACACACAGCACCGTTGACTCAGAAACTTCAGAGCGTGTCTATACACTCATGCCAGGCCGGGCATAAGCCTTGCTCTGCGGTCTTTCTCTGCGGCACGCCATTTATGGCCTCTGGCAGAAACCTCATCTAAAAAAAAAAAATGTTCCTTCCTCCGGGAGTGGAAGAAGACGAGTGGCCCGTTTGGCTTATTGGTGATGGCACGCTGCAGGCCTGCCTCCAAAAGACACAGACATAATAAAAGCCCATCTGCCTCCACCAGACGCTCACTGAACCATTTTTACAACAATTTGTTTTAACAACTCTTATGTTTTATTTTGTAGATAAATTAAGACCTGCACAGTCACACCGATGTCATGTCACAGTGGTTTCATTCCATTCACATTTATTATGTTTGTCTGAATCAGGTTGCATCTGTTCATTTGATTCTGGTCGACAGAGACAAACCATTTTACATTGCAGCAAGCACAAGTTTCAATTTCAGTTACTTTTTTTTTTTAACTTTTTTTACATAATGAAATAAAGTTATTATGTATTTTTTCATACTTTTTAAAAGAAGTTTATAGTTTTTTAATTTAAAAATGTACAATTGATATGCTCGCGAGAAACTATTGCGTGCACACGAGAAATTTTCACGTGCACACAATTTTTTTTCCGTGCTCATGCGTTACAATGTTGATAACCTTTTTCCTTTTTGCGTTTCTGCCATCTTACTACTCACTAGGAAAAAATTAGAGCATGGATGTGCTTTAATTAATAGAGATATTTTTTGCTCAAAATTTGGCTTTCGTAAGAGCAGTATCAAGCCCTTATGTCCACTTTAAGGCATCCTTTGTGGCACTGATGGAAATGGGCTGAAGTCTGTGTACATTGCCCTATTTGCCAAGTTCCATGGTCCATAAAAAAATATTATTACTGTAAAAACTGTTCAAAATTTGGCTTTTGTTAGGACAGTATGTCATTTTTCAAGGCCTTATGTCCACTTTAACGAATTTTAGTCTGTGGCAGCCGAGAAACCGTGCCGCGAAATGGACTGATGGCACAATAGGCGGCTCACTGTGCATCATCCTAAATGCCAAGTTCAATGGTTCATCAAAATATTGGTACAGTAAAAAGTGCTCAGTTTTGATTTCGTTAAAGCAGTTTGTCTAGAATGAGGCTGAATCCAACTACTTATTCGTTTGTCACTTATTGACGCGTGAGCCTCCCCTTTATATATGCAAGTTATATATTATATATTAGTACTCTCTATCTATGGCTCTGCTCACAGTAAGCGCTGTTATAATTGAATGAAGAAAGTCAGCATTTTTATGCTACCTGTAAGGAATGCGTTAAATCAGACAAAGTAGTTTAATAAATGCTTTATTGACCTTGTGAAATAGAATTTTAGCACATTGTACTGTGCCAATATTTTAAAATTTTCTGTTAAAGTTGTAAATGGCCCAATATAGATATACTGCCCTAACGAAATCCAAATTTTGAGCTTTTTTTACTGTTCCAATCTTTTTTAATGAACCATTAGACAACATTAAAGGGTTAGTTCACCCAAAAATGAAAATGATGTCATTAATGACTCACCCTCATGTCGTTCCAAGCCCGTAAGACCTCCGTTCATCTTCGGAACACAGTTTAAGATATTTTAGATTTAGTCCGAGAGCTTTTTGTCCCTCCATTGAAAATCTATGTACGGTATACTGTCCTTGTCCAGAAAGGCAATAAAGACATCATCAAAGTAGTCCATGTGACATCAGTGGGTTAGTTAGAATTTTTTGAAGCATCGAAAATACATTTTGTTCCAAAAATAACAAAAACGACAACTTTATTCAGCATTGTATTCTCTTCCGGTTCTGTTGTCAATCCACGTTCATGAGTCCGCTGACGTAAGACGAGCTGACGTGTTATCTAGTGCGCCCGAGCTTCGTTTAAAGTCTGAGGGAGACGCACGCTGGAAACAAAACAATCTTCACAAACATGTCTAAGGATTTCGACACAGGGGAAGACTTGCATTTTTTTTTTACCAGACATATTTATTTGAACCCGAATACACGGACGCACCAGATAACACGTCAGCAGCGTCACTGGCCTCGTGAACGCGGATTGACAACAGAACCGGAAGAGAATACAATGCTGAATAAAGTCATCGTTTTTGTTATTTTTGGAACAAAATGTATTTTCGATGCTTCAAAAAATTCTAACTAACCCACTGAGGTCACGTGGACTACTTTGATGATGTCTTTATTTCCTTTCTGGACAAGGACAGTATACCGTTCATACATTTTCGATGGAGGGACAGAAAGCTCTCGGACTAAATCTAAAATATCTTAAACTGTGTTCCGAAGATGAACGGAGGTCTTACGGGCTTGGAACGACATGAGGGTGAGTCATTAATGACATCATTTAAATTTTTGGGTGAAATAACCCTTTAAATGCAAGCATATGACATGATTAAGTTTGGGGTCTGTAAGCTTTTTAAATTTAATTCTCTTATGCTCATGATCAAAAATACAGTTTATTACAAATATCACAATTTAAACCAGTTTTATGGTATTGTACTTGTACTTCTACTTTTAATGTTCAATTTTAAAATGTACAAGTATGTTATTTCTTTCTTTCTTTACAAAATGTATATAATAATTGAGTACATCATGAATCCATTTTCCAAACCATGTTTTTTTTTGTTTTTTTTGTCTTATCCTGAATAACTACAGTACACTTATAATAAGTGTTTATATTCGGACTATTTTAGACTGGTACGGGACGTACCACTGCGGAGTATCCCAGTACCTGCGTGACTCATCATAGACATAAACAGAGAGAAGTAGTTGCGGCTACAATGTTCTTCCACAAGACATGCAGTTCTGTTTATTAACGACAGCACCAAAAGTCACAGACTGCAGCTCTAATTATTCTTTTCAAATTTGAATTCGAAAGAGTCTCTTAAGAAAACACTCAGACTGGCAATCCAGACTTAGATTCATTCACCACGACACAAGTGTCAGACTCATATTCTGCTCTTTCTGTGTAAAGTAGGGTTCTCCATTTACAAAAAGACACTTGCCTTGTTTAAAACATGGACCTTTGCACCCGCTTGGTCAAATACTTTAAGACGTGACTCAGCAGGATATAAAGATGAGCTTCACCTTACCAATTCTAATCCGCGGGACAGCGTCCCAACCCGCTGCACTGAGCTCAATTGATTTGTTCTGTTGTTCGTCTCCAGAATGCCTATAGCAAGGGCCCCTTTTTGGAGCCTCGAGATATACAGCACAGATAGCTTTGCAAGAGCCCTCATCCCCTCTGTGCTGTGGTCTTTTATGGATGTGAGCGCCTCTCTTGTTCTCTTCTTCAGAAAAGCAGCTGACTGCAGCAAACTGCCTGGGGGTTCTGGCCATGGCGGAGGCCATGTGCTGCACGGAGCTACACAACATGGCCAAGGCCTTCGCCCTGCAGAACTTCCCTGATGTGGCGGGACAAGACGAGATCCTCAGCATCTCCAAAGAAGACCTGGTCAACTACCTGTCCAATGACAGCCTGAACACCAAGGCAGAAGAGCTGGTTTATGAGACCGTCATCAAGTGGATCAAGAAGGACCCAGTCAGTAGAGTGCAGGTGAAATGTTCACATATGTGTGTTTGAAGTTATTTCAAATCTGTAACTTGATAAGCTACTTATTAAAGTAGTGCGAGTGCTGTAAAACTACCTTTAGTCCTCCACTGTTTGGGGCCCGCGTGGCCTAATGGTTAGAGAGTCAGACTGGTAACCCGAAGGTTGCGGGTTTGATTTTTTTGCGACACAGCAAAAAATGTCTGCCCACTTCTCCGAATGTGTGTGTCCACGGTTTGCAGTGTATGTGTGTTCACTACTCACTGCTCCTAATGTATGTGCACTAACTTGGATGGGTTAAATGCAGAGGACAAATTCCTAGAATGGGTTACTATACTTGGCCTTCACATGTCACTTTTAAAAAGGTTTGATAAAATTTGATAAACATTTTGAACCCATGCGTTGACAATGACAATTCGATCAATGAAAATATCTGTCATTATTTACTCACTTTTGTCTCTTTCCAAACCCATAAGCTTTGGAAAATACAATTCCTGTATGAATGAGTCTTATGAGCTTGTTCTTTTATAGAGAAGCAAAAAGAGTCTTATGGGCTGGTATGGGAGTAAATCAAAAACCGAGCACAACCAGTGTAGTGCAGTTCTTGAATCAATTATTCTTAAGAGTTGATTCTTTTTAGTGAATCAAATAAATAAAAAAACACTGAGCAGACTGTATAGTGTGAATGCATTTGGTTCAGTTGTTCAATTTGGTTCAAAAAAGTTAAATTGTCCAAATCAAAAACATACAGCACAACCAATGTAATCTGATTCCCAAACAACTAATTCTTTTGAGACATTTTTAGTGAATTAATCATAAGCATTCAGTATGACCAATGTAGTTTGATTCATGAACAACTGACTCTTATGGGCCTATTCTTTTTAGTGAATCAAAATCGTATAGTGAAGCTACATGGTCTGGTTTCTGAACTAATTATTTTAATTAGAGAATAAAAAATTAACCCTTTTATTGAATTAATCAGAAAACAGCGTGACCAGTCTGATTCCTGAACGAATGGCTGTTATTAGCCTGTTTTTTTTTAAATGCATAAATAAAAAATATACAGTGACCAATATAGTCCAGTTCCTAAATGAATGACTCTTATGAGCTGCTCTTTTTAGTGAATCAAAAATGAATGGCACAAACTGTGCAGTCTGATTCCTGAATAAATGACTCTTAAACTTTTCTTTTTTAGTTAATAAATTAAAAATATACAGTGATCAATGCAGCCCCATTCCCAAATCAATGTCTCTTATGAACCGTTTTTTCAGTGAATCAAAACCATTCCACACGACCAGTGTCTGATAAAAACTACCCGCTGTTATATGTGCACATAAAATCTATTTCTGACCCAGCATAAAGATATTGAGTGTTCTGATAAATTCACCAAGTCTGTACTTTATAAATTTTTGCAGTCTGTTTTTCACATTGAGACTTAACTTAGTAGGCTGTGTTTTATTTAGCACTGTGACTGCTTTCTGTTTTGTAGTTCTATGTGAAAGCTGAATTTTTGTTGAGACACACCAAGGGTTCAGGCCCCGTGAAGTGCCTTTGTTTCTTTATGGATCAAAAGACCTGTCTGCGGTGGGCTAGACAATTCAATAGGGCTTTCTCAACTCTCTCTCCACATTGAAGAAGTTTTGGCTTCCCGGAACCCCGAGAACAAGAGGTCAACACCATTTTGCTGTCCTTGCACTTCTATTTCTGCTACTCTGAAGAATACATTCAGGCCACTCGCAGCAAACGTAAATAAGAGAGAGCGGAGCAAAGAAGCGTGTAGGAGCCAGCGGCCGAGATCAGATATTCAGGGGCCGTGTGGCATGACATTAGACCCTTTGGAGTACTGATGGGGTGCTGAGACTGTCTGAAATGGATGAGCCATGTATGACAGTGCCGCTGCTTAAAAAAACCCTCACGCACAACCACAAGTTTCTCTCCACTATAAAACGGCCTGCGCACAGTTCATAAACAACTCTGGAACATTAGGCCACGGATGCATTTTTTACAATCTTTCCGTCTTTCTCTCTCTCGTACTGAATTTCACCCCTTTCCAGGCCCTGATGGAAGCGTTTTGATTGAATCCACTGACATTTCCTAAGGATATATCAGCTCCAATTGTCACAGTCGATGCACTAACGCAAAGGCAAATGTTTGTTGTTGCTCTGAGCAAACGTTTGTTCGTGGAGCTCTACAAACATGCTCCGGCGGTCTGAGATGGACGAGAGATGGGAATCGTTTTTGGCCGAACCTATAGATAATGAAAACATAACAATTTTTAAGCTTCACGGTAAATTAGAGGTGAATTAGTGGGGGGCGCGTTGCCGCCAGACTTCCATGCGTAGTGATGTATGGATCTTTATTGTGCAATCCTTCACGCCGTTGCACAATTTGCATTAGTTTATTACAGGGAGTCAACATGCTTTTTATGTGCTTGTAACACAAGGGCCCGCGCGAGCCGCTGGGGAAAGAGGCGAGCTTAAAATAGAGCTTCTTACGGCACACCTGGGACCGGCGCCGAGCTCCTGCATAAGACGTGAACGATCAGCCTGTCCTAATGTTAGTAAATGATCTTTCTTTTGTCCTTGGTCCAGTAGTCATACGTCTAGATGGACTGGGTGATTAATGGCGTCACGTGACTCATTCCTATCTGGATTAGTGTATGAGAAACTGTGGGAAGAAATTGGATTAGGAAAGATATGTCACTCAGAGGTATGAAAGAAGAACTCAGTGTTTAGCCTTGAGTTTTAACACTTGTCTAATGAATGAGAAGGATCACCCGGGTTTACTGAAGCATTCAGAACACACTATTCTCAAACAGCCAGACTTTTGACTTTTAACATCCTCTATGCAAATTATTCTGGCCAACCAGGCCCTTATATACTCCTGGAGAAAACATCTATTAACCTGTAATATGGATGATATTAAGGTTTGAACATTTAGTATGAGCAATACAGACACAGATTTAACTGCTGTGACAAATAGCATAATCTTAAAATTAAATTCATCCACTTCTCATAAAGTAACAAGAACATAGTCTTATTCATTAATGATATATGCATTCTTGTATGCATCATTCTTCATTCTTTCAAACAGACATATTTATTTGTGTAAATATAGATTAATCCTTATTAAAGCTAATAAAGTTAAGTCAAGAACATTGAGTGATTTTCTCTTTTTCTTTTGTCTTTAGATTTATAATGGACAGCAGCAGACATTCACAAATAGAAAACATTTTAAAATTGAAATAATATTACAGTATTTACTTTATTTTTTGAGCCAATAAAAGCAGAAGAGACTTCTTACGAAATCATCTAAAAATCGTACCGACATTAAACTTTTAATCGCAGTGCATATTTGTATATATTTGATTACTTTACTATAGATTCATTGTTATTTTGCCTCTTATTGATATATTGTTTCTATATTTATAATCAACAGATTATATATTTTTTAAATCAAAGCTTGCAATGTTGGTTCAACTCAGAGCTACTTTTTAAATCCCTATGGAAACATGAATGGGATTTTATTTTATTTTGTGATATTTTTGAGAGGATTTTTTCACCTTCACTGGACAGTAGGAAAAGAGATAGGAAACAATTGGAGTGTAGAGAGGGGAACAAGACCAAGACCCAAAGGCTATGGCTAATACTTTATCTTATTTTACTTTACTTCTTGATCCAAAGTGGCTTAAAAAGTGAGCAGTAACTGTTGCGCTCTATTGAACATACGAGTCACACAGTTTGAGTGCCGACTTTCATGTGAATCAGTTAATTTACCACAATCTGATTGCTATCAGCAAATTACAATTACTGGGCAAACATTTCATCAACTACTTAATATTCTTGAGCCAGACTGGTAAAGTTTATAATGTGCCCCCATCACTTTTCTCATTTCTCTTATGTTCTTCCTCTTTTGAAGCACCAATTGCAACGTGTGTGTCCTGACTCTACTGTTTTGCCCTGTGCGTCAAATTAGCCTTGAACGGTCTGATACTGTAAGCCAGGGGGGGGGGGGTATCCAAACTCATTCCTTGAGGGCCATTGTCCTGCAGGGTTTAACTCGTAACTTGCCTCAACACTCCTCCTGGAAGTTTCTAGTAAGCTTAGTGTAACGGACGTAAACCAGTAAGAGCTGTGCGTGTAAACCTCACTCCCCAGGCCTCAAGAGGAGACGCCAGTTCGAGTCCCGCTCGGAGCGAGTCGAGTTGGACCAGTTTCATTTGGTGCCATGACCCGGATGGGAGTGAGGTTTAGAGGTGTGAGATTTATGGATGTAGGCCAGTAAGAGCTGTGTGTGTAAACCTCACTCCCCTGGCCTCAAGAGGCGTCCTAGCAACAGTGGCTAGCGGCTGCGGTCTTTAGCTTCCTTGTTAGCAGCCCCGTCTACCACACCGGAGACACCGGTTCGAGTCCTGCTCGGAACAGATAGAGTAGGACCGGTTGCATTTGGTGCCGTGACCCACATGGGAATGAGGTTTAGGGAGGTGAGATTAGTGGAAGTAGGCCAGTAAGAGCTGAGCGTGTAAACCTCACTGCCCTGGCCTCAAAAGGTGTGCTAGCAGCTGCGGTCTTTAGCGTCCTTGTTAAGCCTTGTTTATACTCGACGCGTCCGCACAAGCACGAGTCTCCGCTTACTGCGCGCGCACCTCTCCAAACGGACGAGGCGTTTATACTTGACGCGCTTGCCGTTGTGCTATTCTGTGAAACGACAGGGGACGACTCGGAGTAATTCTCCTCTAAACCACCAGGAATCAGCAGTGAAGAAGTCGTTTGCCGTTTATTAGTAGTTTAATTGCTGATTCATATAAAAAGAGTAATACATGCAGTAGGTTTATTGTACTTTCACTGCATGTAAACTAGTTAAACAACTGAAGCCTTATTGAAGAGAGTTTAAACCTTAAATTCATAAGCAGGGCTTACTTCTGCTATTGTAAGTTCATTTTGTAAGTGTAAGCAGTCACTTTAGACAAGTGCAAACTGGGTGCTTAATGCAAATGTATTCCTATTCACAAAATGAGAGGCTTTTATGGTCGCCCATCAATGCAAATTTCTCTGTGTATAGAAGGATCATAAACATGCTGGTACAGACGTACCAGTTCGGCCAGATTCGGCTCAAAGTCGTTCATCTTCGGATGCGGCGCCGCGCGCGATGTTACAAAAAGTGCCGTGCACACCGCCAGGCGAAATGGGGTCTTGCGCACCCAACGCGCACGACCGCCCACACCGCAATGACGTAATTTTTGCCACGCGCACCTTCGCGCTCTTGCGGACGCGTAGAGTATAACCAAGGCTTGAGCGTGCCCGCCTCCCACGCCGGAGACACCGGTTCGAGTCCTGCTCGGAGCGGATCAAGTAGGACCGATTACACAAGTAGAACCTTGATAAGCTGGTTCAGGTTTGTTTCATTGTTTGTTAAATTGGGTCTGGAGCTAAACCTTGCTGGACAGTGGCCGTCCAGGAGCAGAACTGGACACCCCTGCTGTAGGCTAAGATTATATTGTTCAAAAGAGAGTCTGACTGCCTCCAGTCACTCAAATTTCATGTGCAAGCACAAAAATCAGAAAATGGCTTTGATAAACCTCACTCTCTATGGAATCCGTTCACCTGCCAGGACCGAGCAGCAGTGACTCTGTCACTCAAACGCTGACTAAACTTCCCGAGATTGCTAACAGCACGGCACTGGAGCCGCTAAAGATCAGGCCCCTGCCCTGCCGAGCACGAGTCAAAACGGCAAACCCTTTCCGCCTCCTCCACGTCCGACCCGCATGCTTTCAATTACAGACACCTCCCCTCCTGCCAAGTCCCGTGCAGCGGAGCCATTAAAGAAACGCCCTGGACGATTTCATATAACGCTTTATCGTGACCGAACTGTGAGGCCGCCTGACAAAGAAGGTTGATTAATTGCATCTCCTTTGAGGAGAGAACTAATATGCAGCTGAAAAGAATGCTTAATGATGGTTTTTGCACTAGGGGGCAATCTGCATTCACCCTCGGCAGGGAGATCTAATTCAGCAGTCAGAAAATAACAATGGATGTACCAGCGTTGATGCTCTGTCCTGGCAGACAGCACTCATTAGTTGCCGGGGTCATGTTTGACTTGAGGGCAGAGGAGAATCTTCCCATTTCAGCCTTTTAATGAGATCAGAACTTGTTGAATTTGCAGATGTTACTGAGGACTTCAATCTCACCCCTCATTCAGTCGGAGTATAAAGACATGCAGACTGGATTATTAACAATTCGAAATAACCATTAAGTCTCAATTAGACTGTTAGTATAGTAATATGTAGAAGTGAAGTGCATGAGTTTATTATCGTTTGCTTTGCAGATAAAATGTGCAGGCTGGTTAATAGTCTTTATACAGTATTTTTATATTATTGATATTAAAGGGATAGTTCAGTTTTTGGGTGAACTAACCCTTTAAGTATACTTAGTATACTTATTAAGTATACTTCTGCTTAATTTCACATCATAAAAAATGGATCTTTCTGGCCCTGTGGAAAGAGCTTGCATACTCTAGAGTTTACAATGCAAAGACGTTAGCCAATAATCAAACATGCACTCCTAAATTCTCTCATTATTTTGTTCTGGGAAGATTTATTCATTTTAGTGAATAAGGTGGACGATTCATATATAAATTAATCGGTTTAAAAATATATTCTTCAATTTCACATCTAACATAAAAGTTTGTTTACATAACATGTGTTTGGACGTATATATATTATTGTATTTATATATTATATATGTCTGTGTACTATATATGTCTGTGTGTATATATCTGTATATATGTACACAGACACACACACACACACACAGACATGTGTCTGGGAACTTTCTCAGAACTTTAGCTAAAGTTCTGGCAGGGTTCTCTGAAAGTTATGAACAAACATTCCTCCAGTAATATTAATCGAACATTATCTGGTCTTTGATTATGTTCTCAAAATTATTATGCATCGTTCATGGAACGTTTTTTTTTTCCGAAACGTTTTAGTTTGACGTTTGTCTAACGTTTTTTAAATGTTGATATTTGTTTCAGAAAGTTTTAGAGAACATTCAAAAGTAACAATTCCATATTGTTTGCAAAATTATAAAATGGAATGTTCCTTTAATCTTCACATAACCAAAAAAAAAATGTTTCAGAAAAAACATTTTCATAACTTAATAGGAACATTAGCAAAACATTCTTAGAGCACACACTTTTTGTTTGCTGGGTTTAGACGGTTTCGTAATTTTTTATTCATTTGATTCCAATGCTTAATGGGAAAGTTCATTAGCTTAGAGCTTTTTATCTGATTTTGCTTGGAATCAAATGTTGTTATTCCTCTCAGAGCTGGTTGGATTGGTTCATGTCTTAGAACTATTTATTGAAGGCCTTTTTGAAATGCCCACAGAATGGAGGAAATAAATGAGAAAAATAACTAACGAACCAAGACCGTTGAAAAAACGGCCTGTCACTGTTGAGCTTCGTTGATACTGTTAGTCGGGTCCGGTTCCTGTGCGTATAACTCTGATGTGTTCACTCTTTCAAAAGCTGTAAGTCAGACATAAGGCCAACTGAATCTCGCTCCAGTGCGCTCAGACTCTTCCCTCCCTTCGCTACTGTTTCTCTCATGAGAGGATACCCCCCAGCTGAACTCCTCTGTCTTGTGTGTGAGAGAATATTTCAGTGACTCATTTCTTTCTTCCTGGCTGATGTTATATTTAAGGGAGACTAAATAAAGCTTCTCCACACTCGATATCTTCTGCATAAAAACAACATGAGGCCTCTCACACACATTTGCTCTGTTCCTAAACCCGAGCTGCCTACAGAGACAGTCTTTTAAGATATTGTCTTTGAGCTCCCGACTGAAAGGCTTTTGCAAAAAAAATATACCGCCTCTTAAGATACCTTGTTTTGAACCAATTCTATGTACACTGCAAAGAAGAGAAACATTTTCCCTTTCATTTTAATTTATTTTTCTTACCCCATTGGCAGACATTTTTTTCTAGTTTTAAGCACAAAGTTACTACATTTTGGTCACTTTTTCGAAAGCAAGACTGTATCTTGATGTTTAGATATTTGTACCAGAAAAATGAGACAAAAATACTGAGGAAGAATATATTTTTTTTTATGCATTTTTCAGAAAGCAAGACATGTTATCTTACAGTATGTAATTTTGCTTCTCAAGTATTGTATCTTGATTTAAGAATGTTTAGATATTTATTCTGGAAAATAAGTACAAGAATTATTATTTATTTTTTTATTTTTTTGCAGTGTATCCCTTCACTGAGAAGGCAAATTCAAAATGCATTGCAACAAGCACTGAAGATATTCTGTACTTTACTTAGTATTTGTGTTGTAGTATTAGTATTTTTATAATGATTTGAGTATTGCACCGTTAGCATATCAACAGTCTGTATTGGAATCACTATTGAGTCTCATGTGAAGTGCAGTGTGGTACATAGTTGCTGTTTCAAATCAGTCTTTTATGAGGTTCCATGATGGTTAGGATGCTGCCTAGGTAGGCAGCTCACTCAGAGCAATAGACACCCATATATGGGGCTAGAATTGTTGCATTATTCCAAATAAATAGATTGAGATCCACCAATAAATGTGAAGAGTTTCACAAAAATGTATAGAACTCACAAATAAATAAAATGAGATTTGCAAATAAAAACATATATTTACAAATGTTTTATGTTAACATTTCTCTGCCTGGCATTTATTTGTGAACTGCTTTCTGTGCATTTGTAAATCCCCTCACGCATCTGTGGATTTTGAAACGCTTCTAGCGTCGACGTGCAAACAAATCCACAAATAAGTAGACTCCACCCACATTTTACTCAATCCAATCAGATAACGGCTACATTGAGCTGACCAATCGTAGCACGTTCTCGCTACAACCAATCACGGTAGGGCTTTACACTCGGCGTGGAAACTTTTTCACAAAAAAAGGTTGTTGGACTTTAAGGCTACTTTATATTTCCATCAGGATAAACTCAGGATTACACACAAATTATGATCATCACAGATCATCAGTAACACCCTCTCTACACCGGCAAGCGGCGCGACACAGTGCGTCAAAAGCAAATAGTAGCCGATTATCTTCCCTGCTGCCGTAGCAGTTTCAAATAATGAAAAAACTAGCATGTTTGAAATGTTAACACTTCCCTATGTGACGTCTGTTTTCTTACCTGCAGATATGAAGTGTCTGCATAATCTTCCTTGCTGGCTATATGAAAATTCATAATACATGATACTACACTGGACGCGGCGGAGCGCAACAGGACGATTCACTGACAGTAAACGGATGCCCGTTATATTTTTAAAGTAGCGGCTTGGCCTACTCACACACAAGGTAGAAACGATGTAAGAAATGGCAAAACAAATGATTTTGTCTTTTAAAGCCCAATCACGCTGACAAATAGCTATAGGGCACAAATATTATGTAGAATACCAAATATGAGCCCAAATGACCATCAGTGATGCAAATACGAGCCTGAAACAGCATGTATGGGGTTTTGGATAATGCAATGCTGAAAAATACATCTTTGCATTATTTTGGATGCTGTAAGTAACTTTTACAATCAAAAACTATTAAGTCTGATTTATATGAAATATTATTTCTGTGATTTAAGTGTTTTAACTGATAAATAAAGGCATTATTGTCAGCTGGGCATTTAACTTTTAAATAAATGATATCTCTTGAAATGCAACAACCTGTCACACGTTTAAAAATAACCCACCTATATGTTCTCTACAAACAAAGGGAATCGTAATACAGGTAGCCTATTTAATGTGTAATATAGGCTGCTATTTATAATGCTCCATAGATCATTAGATCCACAGACCTGCTGCATATTCATCATTAAAACCTGACTGAAGAAGTGGTAAAAGCTGTTGGCTGTTGTGACAGTAATTTCACCTATATTACAAACTTGCGTATTTATCACAAGGTTGAATCCAATTATTCCTTAGCTTTTCTGTTCGATCTTGAATAACGTGACACTTCCATAACGTGTAGTTCCCATAATAGAGATGTAAGCGCTGTTTCTCTGGCATTTTTAAAGGCTCAGTCATAAATGGCCAGAAGTGTTTCACAGTCTAATGGTCGAACAACTCTAACGAAATCCAAATTTTAAACATATTTTACTGTAGCAATTTTATGGGCCTTACACTTCCTATTTGAGCCAATGCAGATGAATGAGCAAAGTTAGTTCAGGGCAAGACCGCCCCGAGTGTAAAACCCTACGTTGTAGCGAGAACGTGCTACGATTGGTCAGCTCAATGTAGCCGTTATCTGATTGGCTTGAGTAAACGGTGGGTGGGGTCTACTTATTTATGGATTTGTCTGCACGTCGACGCTAGAAGTGTTTTCAAAATCCACAGATGCGTGAAGGGATTTACAAATGCACAAGAAGTGATTCACAAATGCATGCAGCGATTTACAAATGCACAGAAACCGGTTCACAAATAAATGCCAGGCAGAGTTCCGTTTGTGACGTAAAATAGATTTGTAAATTATATATTTTTATTTGCAAATCTCATTTTATATATTTGTGAGTTTTATAGATTTCTGTGAAACTCTTTACATTTATTTGTGGATCTTAATCTATTTATTTGTTAATTTTATACATTTTTGTGAATCTATTTATCGCAATCTATTTTTTTTGTGGTATAATGCAACAGTTCTAACCCCATTCCCATATGCAGTTCCTGCTGCCTATCTGACGTCTGGAATTGTGAATTGCTCCATGCGCTCTTCTTGTCACTGAACGGCCCCCTGCAGGCTCACACTTAGGCTCTGTCATTGTGCCGTCAGACTGATTAGTCCTGCCGTTAGAGTCACTGTGCGTGTTGTGCTTTGATGCGTTCACTACTGTTGTCTTCATCGGTCGGAGAGTTTTCGAGCTGATGTTGCACATGCAGGTTTAATGTGGCCGGTGAGGTGTGTAAGTATTGTGTCTGGGACAGGAACGTAAGATATCGTGCCATGTCTCACTAGTAAGCCGATACCTCTTGCATATTGAATGAGTCGAGCTAATGCATAAAACTTGGTAAAAAACTGCTGCTGGTGGAGGTGAACAAGTGAACTGCATGTCATTTCAGGTCAAATGTAGATATTAATTTACTTTTAAAATACATAAAAGCATGCTCTATATTAATATATTACATATATATTCATATATTAGAAAATATATTTTTAAATATTTAAATGTAAATTTATATTTATAAAAATTCAGTAGAGGTTCAGCGAAAAAATCGGCAGCTGGCAGCAGGAAGTCGCTGCCGTTGACAGCCGGAAGCCCTGCCAAATTAGGAGGGACTTCGTGGCAGCCAATCAGTATTGTCCAACGTAGCAGCAACCAATCACATTTAACTGGAAGTCAAGCGATAGCAGCCAATGGTCAATGGTGGCGCTGGCAAATCTTCAGTAATGTTTTAGTAATTTTTTCTAACTAATTTTTCTTTCTTTCTTTCTTTCTTTCTTTCTTTCTTTCTTTCTTTCTTTCTTTCTTTCTTTCTTTCTTTCTTTCTTTCTTTCTTTCTTTCTTTCTTTCTTTCTTTCTTTCTTTCTTTCTTTCTTTCTTTCTTTCTTTCTTTCAAACTTATCTATCTATCTTTCTTTCTAAATAATCTTTCTTTCTAATAATCTTCTAACTTTATCTATCTTGTCTTTATTTATATCTAACTTTTCTTTCTAACTAATCTTTCTTTCTAACCTTTCTAAACTTTCTTTATTTCAAACTAATCTTTCTTTCTTACTAATCTTGATGATCCATCCATCCATCCATCCATGGTCATGTTAAAACATTCTAAATCATACTAGCAATGTGGTAAAGCATACTAGAAACATGGTAAATAATGTTAAACCATGCTAGAACATTTTCAAACTTTTTCAAACTTTCTGGCTAGGCTTTTTCAAGCCAACTTAAAGTTTGTCTACAAACTTTACCATCTAGTTCAGGATTGTTGTCGATCATTCTGATTTCAGAACAACAAATACCAAGCCAGTTTCAAAAGTTACAGCTGCTTTATTAAGCAAAGACAAGAAAGGTCATTGATCAGACAAAGTTATTTTTTCTATTCAAAGTTACTTTCATTATTTAAGTTTAATGAATGTTTAATTATGTTTAATAAATATGCGATATGATTACATAGCCATTTCTTTTTGTATGTATGTATTTCATTATTTAACAAACATGTACACTCATTCATAAATTATATTTATACATGTACGAATTCATAATTTCAAGTGTAGCTTAATGTTTTTTTTTTGTATTATATCTATGATCTTTGTTACTTGATTTATATTTGATAAACCTTTTTAATCAAATAATATAAAACAATTCCTAATAGAAGTATTTTATTTAAAAAAGTACTAAAATTTTATATAAATTGATATAATCATTTATTTGCCTGGATAAAAGCGGCATCCACCTCCGACTTCCGGTTATTAGTGGCTTCGTACGTCCAGTATTATTGGCAGATATCCTGCTGCCAGCTGCCGATTTTTCGAATAATTCTAGATTTTAGTCATGCACACATTTTAATAATGTATGTATATACTGTATTAATACACACAAGATTGTATTAGAAAAAAAATATTTGCAAAAATAAAATGTGTGTGTGTGTGTGTGTGTGTATATAGGCCTATATATATATATATATATTGATATTTCAAAAAAAAATAGATTTATATTTTTGATATTTATAATTTTTTTTGATTTTGAAAATATTTTATTTGAATACTGATTTACTTTCCAAGTAACAAGTTTAGTGTGTGTGTGTGTATATAATAATGCATAAAAATATAAAAACCTGAAAAAGTATTATTTTTGATGATGTTAAAAAAAAATTTGTTGATATTATTATTTATAACATTTTTAGATTTGATAAATATACCAGGGGTATTTGGTTTTGAAGATTTTGTTTGCTTGCACATGTTTTTAATATTAAAGGTGCAGTATGTAATATTGACAGCTAGTGGTTGAAATGGGTACTGCAGTCCAAATTCAAAATAATGGAAAGCAGGCGGAATCACACAGGCCAAAATGAAAACCGACATTCCGACAGGGAACACATTTAAGAGTAGAATAACTGGCTGTAGCATTGTTTTTCTGAGAAACAATATGTGCACTTAGCATGTTTCCTAATTATGGTATTTTATGCTTTAAAGGGGTCATATAATGCCATTTTTGTACAAGTTAATATGAATCTTTAGGGTCTAAATGAAAACTTTGTAATATACTTTTATTAAAAATTCCTTTAGTATTTTAAGAAAACACTAATTTGACCTGCTCAAAAACACCTCTGTTTTCAGCACGCCGTTTCAGTGTATATGCCTTTAAATGATAATGAGCTTGCTGACTCCGCCCCTCTGTTCTTTGGGGCGTTCTTGACACAACGCACATGGAGTGTTGCCTTTACAACAGTTGATGGTATATTTTGGCGAAAGAATGGCAGCGGGAGTCTCTGAGGACACATCTGTAGTGTTGCCATACCAATTTGAACCGGAGTCGGACCCGGAACAAGATGACGGCCCCGAAGAAGTTTGACCATTAAGGCTCGAACAGGACGTTTCTGAATGGTTGGTTAACGTAATGTCACTTTGATCTATTTTTGTATGTACTGTGAGGGTAGAGTGGTGGGATACAAACGCTATGTTTACTGTATAGGTTAGTTCGTAGACAGATTTATGTTGAAAAACTTTTTTTTGGTAAATGTAGGCTTGTCAGTGATGCGTAACGTTATCTAAGTGTTCGGTACAACTATCGTGACTGAAACATGACCTGTCATGTCAGTAATGATTCTAGCAGTAGTTGAAGGATACCTAAGAATTTGTTGTATGTTTGTTTAGTGCAGTACGAAAATGTTTTATGTTTTACTTAGTGTTAGCACGTTAACTGTAACACCTGCGTACACAATTTTTAATAACACAATAACCATAACGCGTTGTTCATTATAAACGTGGGATTATGAATTATATTGAGAACTTCGTAACGTTACATAGAATACATGCCGTAATGTACCCTGAGTGTAAACATTAGCCGCATTCATTGTGAAGCGTGCAAGCGATTTGCAAAGATTAATATGTATCGTAAAAGGTTAATAAAACGTTATACTCACTTCTTCAGGAGGTGCAGCAGGAACACGAATAGTTGGTACCGATTCCTTTTTCAGGAGCAGCTTCTTAGCAAAACCAGCTTTATACTGACCCTCGTTTAAAAAGCAGTCTGGTGAGAAATGATTCGCGCAAACATGAACGCATTTACGTTGATCGTGGGGAATATTCCCATCGTAAACAAAACTCAGCCACTGCTGTCAATCAAAAACCGTGGGAGGGGCGTCATGCGCCGTGTGACGTCACACGGTGAAACGGCTAGATGTGAGACAGGGGAATACATATAAGGAGATTAAAACAAAAACACTGGATGGATTTTATCATTATATGATGGTTGTGTACAGGCACTGCCAACACACATTGCAGTACAATCAACTTTTAAAGTGCATGTACCATTATATGACCCCTTTAATACAGTCAAACAAAAATTATATACAGCACTTTTATATATGTATATATCCATAACCATTTACCATAATCCATGCATTTCTTAATGTATATTTCTGCTGCCGAGAGCTCATTGTGTGATCTCCAGTCTTCTCATGCTTACAACACAAAGGCCCGTCACCTCCCCATGGTGATCAACACCTGACAATTTCATGACAGGAATAGAAGGACCCCTGTCTCTGGAGGTCCCGGATGACAGAAGGGAAATGCGCTAGCGGCATGCCTGGACACGAAGACAAATAGCTCTACGAGACAGCAGATAGAGGATAGGGACTCATCCGCTTTTCCCGCACTGGGAAGCGGAGGTGTATGAATTAGCGCTGATTCCCAGATCCGACCCTGGTACGCCCTCCTGATGAAGTCTGTCAGGAACAACCGAAGCGGCCAGTTTAAGCAGAGGATGTCAGATCCCTTTAGCATTGATTTAATGCACAGGAGATTGGCGTCATTAAGCTCATTGACAAATTGAGCCTAGCATTGGAAGGAGTCTAAGCACAAGGTGTTGGATACATGAATATAAATGAGGCAGAGGGATACAGGATGTGTGTGTGGGAGGAGTGTCTGTGTGCAGATAATGCCTTTAGCGTGAGTCGTCCCGGTGCTGTTTATGGCTGAATTATTGTGATGGTGTGCTTCTATAGCGTGGTATGCTGGGTTAGAGGTTAGCGAGGGCAAAAACAGCCCAACACCGCTGCTTCGCTGTAAAAACTAACTAAATAAATAAATAATGTTAAGCATTCCTGGGGGGCTTCAAACTTTACACAGATTTGTGAACACTTTATATATTTTTTCATTTTATGTTTATCAATATAATACATATCTGTCATGTTTAGTCAAACATTGAGCCTAACAACCCCCCCCCCCCCCCCCCCCCCCCCAAACACACACACACACACACACACACACACACAGTATATATGAAGGCTTCAGATGCCTCAATTATGTATTGGTTTCTACCCAAGTACCGACATTTCTGAATAAACTGAGGCTGGGATTTAGTGAGTTTGAAGTGGAAGTATTTGATGAATGTATATTATGTGCGGAGAGCATTCACTCAATATTATTATCTCATTTTTGACAGAGGTGGCTTTTAGAGGCGTTTGCATCAGAGGTCTTCATATATACACACATAGTACCGGTCAAAAGTTCGGAAACATACTATTTGTAATGTTTTTGAAAGAAGTTTCTTATGGTCATCAAGCCTGCTTTTATTTGATCAAAAATAGGGATCAGAAAAAAACGAATATTGTGAAAAATTATTACAATTTAAAATAAAGGTTTTCTCTGTGAATATACTTTAAAATATAATTTATTTCTGTGATGTCAAAGCTGAATTTTCTGCATCATTACTCCAGTCTTCAGTCTCACATGATCCATCAGAAATCATTCTAATATGATGATTTATTATCAATGTTTGAAACAGTTGTGCTGCTTAATATTTTTTTATAACCTTTTCTCAGGATTCTTTGATTAATAAAAATATTTAAAAAAACAACAGCATTTATTTAAAATATGAATCTACTACAGTTTGGATGTATAGTTTACTTGGTATTAGTATACTAAGACACATGTTTGTAATTTCTAATTACAAAATTTCTAATATCTAAATTTATCTTCTAATTTAAAAAAGTTATTTATTTTTTCTTTGTTTGAAAGAAATCAGTGCTTTTCATGTGACACCGAAGACTGGAGTAATGATGCTGAAAATTGCAGCTTTGCATCACAGGAATACATTATATTTTAAAGTATATTAAAATAGAAAACCATTATTTTAAATTGTAACAATATTTCACAATATTACTGTTTTTTTTTAAACAAATAAATGCAGGCTTGATGACTAGAAAGACTCTTCTGGTCATCAAGCCTGCATTTATTTGTTTAAAAAAAACAGTAATATTGTGAAATATTGTTACAATTTAAAAAAATGTTAAGAAGTTTCCTCTGACTGACATTATATGTGGATTTTAAAAGCTGGTGCCTACATTACAATGTGGATGACAGTGGAATTCTTCATCTGAGTTTGTGATGTCTTTCCTCCGTTTCATCCTTCAGGGTGAAATCTGTCACCGCTGAGCTGCTGCTGCTGCTGCTTGTTTCGGCTCATCTGGAGGGTTGCATATTTTACCGCTATCATTTAATCGGCCGCCGCAAGACAGGAGCCTACGAGCTCCAGTTTAGTTGTTCAGATTTATGGAGCTCAAATCCCCCCTCGTCTGGTCCCGGTGGCCCGGTCGAGCCGGGAGGTCGTGATTATTTTCTATAACCAGTCCAAAGCGGTTTGGCTGGGTCGGCTAAACCTGTACGCTGGCAGGAGTGTGTTGAGGGGAGGGGAACGGGGCCGGCGCCAGGGGAGCGTCCGTCTGCCGTGACATTATTTTAGATCAGATCCTCACTGAGATCCCTAATCCCTGATCTCACAGTCGGGATCATGGAACAGTTCAACGATATGTGGTCCTTTTGGTGGGACATATGCTAAAACGAGCATGCCGGTTATTATATCATTATGCAAACGATGCACATATGACACAGAGCATTTAGCATTCCATAAAGGCAGACGTCTTGCCAATGCAGTGAGGTAAACCAGAGGGTTCAGATCCGGTACACATTTGAGATGGTTTAGGCAAGTACGTGTAAGGCCGTGCCGAGAGCTGGCGCACATTTCTGAAATCTCTCTCGGGCCGTTGTGTGCGCCTGGCATCTTGCCTTCTATTGTTTGGGGAACATGTTTGCTAAAAAAACTGTTTTTGCTTAAGGATGCTGGGTAAGGGATGTCAAGAGATTTTTCAACGCTGGGATGTCAACTTCAAACTTTCATGTTAACATAAAATAAGAAAACTGACCTTATTGGCCTATAATAGCTAGATTTATTGTGCATGACTTATTGTAACTAGATATAATGTCCGTCTTGGTACTATATTGGCTATTAGTAGTTTTTTTATTGTTAATATTCTCATTCATATTTTTCTTTTGATAAATAGCCATCTAGTTCAATTAATATGTATTTATTTGTTTGTTTAAAGTTATTTTATTGGTTAAATAGATCAATATTAAACAAATAAATAAATACAAATTTTATTTTAATGTTAAATATTATTTTATTTTATTTATTTTTAACAGCAATGATATCCAATAATGGATATAGTAGCGATTATAATTTTTCAATACTTTGTAGTTTTCTGTGGTAGTATATCCAGCCTTTCTAAAACCTTTCCAATATTGAATGCAGTCATTAAAAGTTTAAGATAATAAAAGTTACCACAAAAATTGAAACTACAGACAGATTTGAAAATGAAGCCGTAGCATTTAGATACATGAAGTTTCTCTCACGGGTGATTTTGACCTTCAGCCTCTACGTACTTTTGACAATCCATTAAATTCCCAGTAGATAAAATTTAATGTCGTCCTACTTTTTTTTTTTGTTCTTATTGAATATGCAGTTTCACTATGAAATGTTGCCTTTAATGAGGAATGGATAGTAAGAGTACTTTGTCAAGGTCAGATCACGTAAAGTCTCTCCACGTCTCGCTCTGAGAGACAGCAGAAGCCCAGGTGTTCACACCGCCCGTGTCTGTTTTATTTTACGGATGTTTATGTAATGCGTTGTGAGCACAGAGGTGAGGGGGTCGGGTTGGCTGCTGTCCCTGTCAACTCGTGTTTACAGCATTTAACGCTGACGTGAGCAAAAGCCCCACTGAGGATGACTCTAAACAAACAAGCTGGCCATGGATAGTCCTCACCATAGCAACCCCAAACAGACTACCTCCGTTTAAAAGACTCGTATTTAAAGCATTCCTATGTGCGAATATTTTCTTAACAATCGCCTGGAATGAAGAAAGTGAACAGCATGATTGATATTCAAAATTGCAAGCAAGCACTGCTTTGTTTAAAGTTTGTATATCTGCAGTCCTAGATTAGGTTTCCCTTTTTGAACGATGAAAGTATATTATTGATACCTGCTTATATAAACAGATCTTCCTTACACGC
The DNA here is from genome assembly GCF_051911475.1 of Siphateles boraxobius. Classification (NCBI taxonomy): domain Eukaryota; kingdom Metazoa; phylum Chordata; class Actinopteri; order Cypriniformes; family Leuciscidae; genus Siphateles; species Siphateles boraxobius. The sequence continues at coordinate 36,977,196 of NW_027509208.1, read as the reverse complement.
AGGTGCATAACGCATGTGCAAGTTGACAGTCGCCTTTAGTCTTTTTGGTGTGTTCAAGCGCAACATTTTGGCCGAGACACAGCCACCTCGAGGCGAAAACACACTCTGTTTTCGTCGCCTTTAAAGGTGCAGTGTGTGATTTTTAGCGGCGCCTAGTGGTGAAGTTACGAATTGCAACCAACAAAAGTTACGGTGGCCGACAGGAAAATATGTCATCGTCTGAGACAGCAGAGAGTAGCCAGTTCAGCAATGAGGTTTCTTTACAAGGATACATTAAGAAATTATGTTTACTTAATTATTCAGTAAAACTATGTTATTGCGAATATTATTGTTCCTTGTTCATCATTGTGTTTTATTCGCTGAACTAAGCTTGCTTCCTTCCACGAAGAGCAACATAGTAACTAAACGTGTTTGTCCGTTTAGGGCTACTGTAGAAACCAGTGTTGTGCTAGTTACTAAGATCTAGTTACAGTTACTAGTTACTTCATTCAAAAAGTACACCAAAAAGTAATGCATTACTGTTAAAAGTAACTTTTTAGTTACTTTAAAAAAAAAATCTTTAATGTTCCCATTAATGTTCTTTTATGCGTTATGGTCTACACAAACACAAAACTGACTTAAACAGAAAGTAATTTTTAAACACTAATTTATTTAAGTCAGACCAGCACAAACTGAATATATCACAAGGATTTCTGAGGTGACTCGCTATGCTGACTCGCGATCTTCGCAGTAGACACGCCAGAGAGAAATGCACTTTTCATACGGATTACATAAGCAGAGAGCAGTCTGTAGTCTGTTTTCTTTCGTTTTGAATTCTTCTGTTTAAAAGTAGACATGTCTGTGAGGCAAGTAGGTTACCTTATACGCCGAGTACTCACGCGCTGGCGCCTCCGTTTCGTGATTATCTATCGTCTGCTATATTTACTTCTTATTTATTAAATCCAGGCAATTGGTTGATGAAACATTGATTAAAATTAAGATACAATTAATACAAAACGAAATTCACTTTAAAGAAAGATTTTTTGCTTTCTGTTTGATGTCTCTGTGAAAGTTTTAAAGCATATTTTAGTGCCGCTTTCAAAGAGCTCACGTACGGAGAACAGTCACGTCCGTAACATTGTTTCTTCCTCATAAATGCGAACACTAAAAATAAAATAAAATAAAATAAATATTGACTGAGAGCCAACCCTTCTTCATCCGGTGGGTAGTATAACTTTGGTTTGCGCAGTGTAATTCACAGAATTACTAAACAATATTTTAGGCCTATAAAATTCAGCCCGTATAAATGTGCCTTTTCTAAGCTTAGAAAATGGACAAAAATCATTTGATTCTAATCATAATGTAACATTATTGTGAAATTGATTTCTTTATAGGCTATTTGCTATTAGTATAGTAAATCCTTATGTTTTTATCCAACTAGACTATGTGTGGGCCTTATGTAAAATACGGGACAAATCGCTTCCCTTATTGATTTGATACGTGACGCATCATTTTACTTGTAAATACGGGACAATTCCGTATTTTAAGGGACGGGTGGCAAGCAACCCTACCACCAATCCTACAATGCGTCGCTGCTGCAAACAGGTTAGGCTGTAGGCTACACTTCAGCCAAAATTAATTAATTAAAAAAAGTAACGGACAACGCACCATATGGTAACGGTAACGGAGTTAATTTATTTAAAAAGTAATGCGTTACAGTATGAGTTACTGTCAAAAGTAACTGCGTTACAGTAATGCGTTACTGCCCAACACTGGTAGAAACATGTCGGCCCATTTCAATGTAAGGGGATCCGTGGTGTATGTTGATAAAAAATGCTCATTCTAAAGTAATACAAATATAACAGTTCATTAAGTAAGGTCTTTATACACCACTAAAAACTTATTTTTCAAGGTAGTGAGGAAACGCGCTCTGTAGCGCTGTGTGTTCGCTGTCGGCTACGGTAGAAACATGACGACACAATATGTCGACCTCCATAGAAGGGGGGCGCCCGCGGTTATGGGGATATAAATGTCTCATTCTAAGGTAATAAAAACATAACGGTTCATTATGCAAGGTCTTTATACACCACTGAAAACATAGTTATGGATCTTATATTGCATTTCTGTCAATAGATCCTCAGAAATATTACACAATGCACCTTTAAAGCACTGTGGACGCTGACAGCTTGTGCACACTTTATGACCACGTTTATGTTAAAGGTGACATATTATGCCCCTTTTCACAAGATGTGGTGTCCCCAGAATGTGTCTGGGAAATTTCAGCTCAAAATATCCCCCAGATCATTTATTATAGCTTTTCAAATTTGCCCTTTTTTGGGTGTGAGCAAAAACACGCCATTTTTGTGTGTGTCCCTTTAAATACAAATGAGCTGCTGCTCCCCGCCCCCGTTCAGAAGAGAGCCGATCCTTTACACGAGCTTCGGATACTCCGGCAATAACAAACCCGAATTTCACCAAAATCATCCAAAAATAGTGAGTACAGCCTTACAGAGAGACTCAGGAAGAGGTTGCAACTTTAAGACGCAGCTGCTTATTTCTGAATGGTTAGTGGATAGGCTAGTTGTTGTGGAAGTACATTGATTCATTTGTCGACTTCCATGTACCGCCATGTTTAACTTTTGCACAAGTTGACACAGTTCCCTGAGGTCTTTATAAGGCAGCTTTGTGATTGTTTGGTCAAATAGTGTTCTGTGCTCATCTGTGCAGCCAACGATAGAACTGTTTGCATGCTTTGCTTGAACTTTTGCCATTGCGTTAGAACTGGTTACTTTGTTGTCGCTTGCAAAAACTAAAAGGCGGCACCCTGGGTGGAAACGTGCAGATTAAGGGGCGGTAATATTATAATAAGATCCCCTTCCTACGTCAGAAGGGGAGCGAAATCTGATCGGCTTATTTTTTTACATGCTTGCAGAGAAAGGCTTACCAAAACTTATAGCACTTTAAGCTGTAGTAGGGAGTTTTGAGAAAATGTTGACTTAGCCTGAAAATTTGAACAAGCACAACTTACAGGTCCATCCCCCTTGCTCTCTGCTGCGCTACAGCCCTCCCTCCACAGCTCCTCCCCCACAGCGAAGCCTGCCGTGAACGCGCAGGCTAGTAAGCAGGACCACCGATGACGGCGGATTATAAACAGTTATGGAACATTCACTTATAGGGACGAAACATCAACAATATGCTGTACATTGACTATGGCCTGCCCATACTTTGACTACAAACTTGGTCCTCAAATCATTATATATTTTGCAATACATGTAACTTTATAACGTTGCAATCTTTCTATAAGTTATAAATAGCTAGTAAGATAACGTTAAAGGATTAGTTCCCTTTTAAAAAAACGTTGGCTGATAATTTACTCACCCCCATGTCATCCAAGATGTCCATGTCTTTCTTTCTTCAGTCGAAAAGAAATTAAGGTTTTTGATGAAAACATTCCAGGACTTTTCTCCATATAATGGACTTCAATAGGACACAAACGTTTCAAGGACCAAATGACAGTTTCAGTGCAGCTGCAAAGGGCTTTAAACGATACCAGACGATGAATAAGGGTCTTATCTAGCGAAACGATCGGTCATTTCAAAAATAAATAAAAAACTTTTAAGTTTTATAAGCACAAATGCTCGCCCTGCTCTGTTCTGTGATGCACGTTCGTGATCCTGTTCGGACTCGTTCATCAAAATGAACAAATCTTTTTTCGAGTCATTTCGTTCGTTGAATGAATGAAATGACTCCGAAAAAGACTCGTTCAAAATGAACAAATCTTTTTTCGAGTCATTTCGTTCGTTGAATGAACGAAATGGCTCGAAAAAAGATTCGTTCATTTGGATGAACGAGTTCGAACAGGAGAGTCATGAACGACGGTACGCGCTCGTGCTGTGCAAGAGAGGGGTGATCAGCACGTACACGAGCGTGATTGACACTGCTAAGACATTCCTCCTGGCTCTGATTGGTTGTTTCTGACTGGGAGCGGTGTATTTCTGCAAATGGCAATAGGACCACAGGGAGGAGCCAGAGGAGCATGATTTTTTCATAGATTATCTGTCTCATATTCTACTGTCTGGACATAATGACAGTTTTAACAAATATTTGTTTACAAAAGTTACCTACTGCAGCTTTAAACATGGGAAAAAGTCCGATTTTCATGATATGTCCCCTTTAAAGATTCACAGTTTTATCATAATTAATGGTGCTTTTCTATTTTAAAAAAAGCTACCAAGAAGAGGTATTTGTTGTATCATTCAGTTGAATTGAATCATTGCAGTCCTTTTAATAGTAATGCTAGGGAACGATTGGCAGACAAGAAGCTTGGGCTGAATTCACACGGTGAATATATTTCTCTCTCTGTCTCTGTCTCACAGCACATATCCGAATTGCTGGCGGTCGTTAGACTTCCATTCATCCACCCCAGTTACCTGCTGAATGTGGTGGATAATGAGGAGCTGATTAAATCGTCCGAGGCTTGCCGAGACCTGGTCAACGAGGCCAAGCGGTACCACATGCTCCCTCACGCGCGGCAGGAGATGCAGACGCCCAGGACGCGGCCGAGACTCTCTGCAGGTTTGACTCAACCTTTTACATTCTAGTTCTCATCTGTCTTTCACTAGTATCACATTACCGTAGCCAGAACTTTGACTAAACAGCATAAGGTCTGTCCCACATCGCAGCTTATTCTGGCTCGAGAACCAGCCGCTTACAGGAAGAGACCGTCTGGCTGAGATATAAAACGATCAATCACAGTTTCGTTTTATGAGCTGTGTTGGAGAAGGTTCATCTGAAATAGATGATACCACAATATGTGATTTTTTTCTTAATCATAATTATGGATATTAAATGGTTCATGAAAAAATCGATTCTGAACTCCTAAAAAAAAAATCCACTTTCCATGCACTTCAAAAGGATGCGGACTCACGCTGGAATTGATACGGAAAAACCAATACCATCGTTACTGATCTTATCACTGTGCTGAGATAGGAGGGGTTTTGAGAGACAGAGTCTCCCAATACATTTTTTCTTTTGGTGACTTTTTTAGAAATAAGGTCATGTGTAATGTATATTATGAGAAAATTAAAGTGTTTGACCTTGGATGCATGAAAACCTAAAGTAGGAGACCTTAAAAACAAAAACTTTAAAATAGAACAATGACTAATAAAAAACGACATAGATGACGCCGTATGTTTGGACAGAATACGAGACAGGGTTCTTTATTAAATTCATAAAAGACAAAAGAGTTACAGGAATACTGGATTCTAAACCTCAAAGAAATGCCACAATCAAGACCTCGAAGCAGATATGAGGGAGAAACACCCAGAAACACCAGCCGCTCCAAGTATAAGGGTCTTTGCTTACCATTAATGCTTGGATAACACACATACGTCTCCTTTGATTAATAATAATTGTCTGTGCAGTGGCTGGGATATACGTAAACCTTCCAACATCTGTCGCCATGATTTTTGGAATAACTTATCACGAGAGGAAAAAATGACGTTTTAGTCACATAACATCGGTTAATGGAAACGCCGTCATTTCGCAATAGTTTTTTGTCATTTTTTGACATTTATAAAACATTGCAAAAGTTTTCCGCAAATCTGTAATGGAAACGCGCCTGATGTGGTTATTCTGATAGCTGTGCATCTCACTGTCTCTGTGGCGGCTCTAACCGTATCTGAAGTCAATCTCAGACTGCTGTAAAAATGCAAGCAAACTAATTTATGGTTCAATAAGGCTGTCCTCTTGCAGCGCTGTGAATCACTCTCGCTCTCCTCGCGCAGCCGCTCCAGCCCCCATGATTCCCTCAGCGAGGCGTGAGCCTGTGAGTGAGCTGTACATTTATTTAATCTTGATATACTGTGGCTCTCTTTCTCTCGCCCCTGAGTTTTATTGATCTCTGCCCACTGCTGTATAAGAGCTGAAGCCCTCCCCCACCGGACCCAGATCAATGAGCAATATCACACACACACACACACAGAAAACACACATCATAATTACCATTTGTATGTGTCAGAGTTGGGAAAGGTACCTGAATCTGTAGTAAGATGCTCATAATTTGGAGCAGTTAAACTACAGTCTAACAGCTCTTTTTTTTAGATAAATATATAAATAAGTCGAATCTAATTAGCTGGCAAAAATGTTTAATATTTAACATCAGATGATTACAGAATTTGCTGTATATAGCGCAAAAAAACATTGAATTAATTCATTTAAAAAAAAAAACGAGTGAATGAATCAAATGATTTAATTGATGAGAGCATTAAAGATGCAACATATGAAAACACAGTTTTGATGTCATAATTTTTGGTTGCAGTATACTTACTTTTATTGATGTATTAAACAATTATTGATATCCAACCTGCTCTACAATGCAAGAAATGTATAGACTATCAGTAAACAATGATATTTTTGTCTTTTCCACAAATAATGCACATGTATAGTTTAAGCAGATTTAAAATATACACATATAGGCTACTTTTTTGATACTTTTGTAGTGTTTTTTTGTACTTTTTTGGAGCTTGACAGCCTGTGACCACAGTAAATTGTTGTTGTTGTAAGGAAATCTTTGATTTTTTTAACCAATTAATCTATTTTTGTGGCAGAAATGGAATCAGTTCTCGGTTAAACTACTCCTGTAACTAAATACTTAGTTCAAATCCCACGCCTATGTCTTAAATCTCTGAATATTTGTTTGTTTTTTATATTGGTTTAATTTACATCAAATGTCTAATTGAGTTGATTCACTACAGTGGATTGATTGAGTAGAATGAATCAAATCACTAGAATGAATTTGTTCTTTAGAGTGATTCATTTCACTAAAATGACTTAGATTTTTCAACCCTACATGAGAGAGAAAAGTAAAGAGCATGTTTGATTAGAACTTAACACGTGTTTTGTCACACTACAATTTCATGGAAAAGTAGTTTGTTCCTGTAAAAGCTACACTATTGTCACAATACTGAAAAATGGAGGTAGGTTGTTCTGGCCTTAAAAGTGATTCAGATAGTTCTGAGCAAAGCTCTGAGATTTTTAGTGAGTCAGTCAAGCGGGACAAGTCGGCCACACTAAAACATCACACTGCTTGCTTTATTCCAATTGACTCCAGAAATGCCAGGGTTCTTCTTAATAAACAACTCTAAATGCTTGGTAAATACGATGCATAGTTTCCAAACTTTCAGCACATGTTTGTTTTTTACTGTTAAACGAGGTATTTATGGAAATAAGTAGCCTCGGCAGAGGAACAAATTGCTCTTGGGCTCTAGATTTTTCCTACTTGGCATCCAGGATTCGGAGGCTCTTTTTAATAAAGCAGGTTTAAGGTTTAATTATTGTCTGAAAGGTGTTACGAGCCGTGCGTGAATGTCGTGTCACCCCACAGAACTTATTTTCTGCATGGAGGAGTTAAAGTAATTGGTAAACAAATGTCATTTTACAATGCTGAGTGAGATTTGTTTCTGTGGTGTGACAGCTGGTAAATGTTTCAAGCAGCAATTTTAACAGATTGAAGATTAATAACTTATTTGACCAGTTTTCATCGTTTTTTTTAATTGTTAGTATGAGATGGTAAATCCCAAAATATACTGCTTCAACATACTTGAATGTTCAGCGTTTACAGTTTTTGAGCATCTTTATTCACTAGACCTTTGTTAATTATTAACAAAGTAGTGTTATTATAATTTTTTTAGAAATGTACTGTAGAAATGTACCCATGGTATTCCTTGAATAGCTAACCTTAGTTGTGTATGTTTCAATGCTCAGACTTCATCTCAATGTATTGATGCTCAGACTTTGTCTGACCAGTACAAATCCAACAATTGTTATTATACCACAGTTAGGACACCATTAACGTTTTGCCACTGACATAAGAACATTTACCGGCCATAAATATTTTACCAAATTAAATTATTTACCAGCCATGAAAAAGGCATTAATCCATTATTAAAGTTATTCAGTCAATAGCAGTGATTGATTTTTAACATTAGAAACGCAGCAAGCTGCAGGTTCTTTAGGCTGCTGTCACTTTAAGACCGAATGCATGGATCCAATATACTGATACATTCTTAACACATGCATTTTCTTTCTCAACTGTTTCATTTAAGCCATAACCAACTGTTTACTAGGACACTCACAGAGGCGGGCATTTTTTTAATCATTTTGTGTAAATTTGTCTGTTCAATCGCAAGAAGACATGAAATACAGCTCAATATTTGCGCGCTGTCTGAGACGTGGCTTTCTGGGTGCACGCTTTGGATGTTTAAACTTCCCACACACCGTGCAAATAATTAATTGAGTTCCATTTTTCATAATCTTTAGCTTGATCCAGTCTTTTGTGACGATGGAGCACTGGCCAGTCAACTGTCCCGTTCGTGTTATCGCAACATTGCATTGTTAGAATTGATTGAAATGTTACCGACCAACTGGCGATTGACACTGTTTCAAGTGATATTTTATACATTTTGTTTTCATTGTTTATTATCTTGAATGAGTATTCAATTTTTAATGATTTTATTCATGCATTTAACTTTATTATTATTGATGTTGATGTTATTGTTGATATAATATTTATAATATTAATTATTTAATATAGATAATAAAAAAAACATTAATGATTTATTATAGGAAATATAGTATTTTCCTTTCAATTGTTGGTTGATGTCCTACACTTTTTTTCTTTTGGATGTGTTTGCTTTTATGATCTATCAGGGTACCACCCCAGTGCTTTTTCTGTAAGGCTGCTTGGTTGGACACACGTCCTCTGTGTTCTTTCCAACATCTGTGACTCTTATTTACTTACGAAGGATGGACTTGTCTCCTTTCGGCATTTTGTATTAAGTATTTGATTGTTTGGCTGTGTACAAAACTCTTGAGTGAACTCGTCGCTGGCTTGACCATCTGGCGGACCATCTGATCGAGGTTATGAAACACCACATGAGGGCCTGTCACCCGTAGGACCCGTTTATGAAAAAGAAAAGAGGAAACTAGGGTAGAAGTCAAAGACGAAGCGGAGCTCGGAGCATAAATTGCTTTCTTTCTAGTGACAGAGATTGAGGAAGCGCTGCCAGGAGTTTGTAATTGCCGTGTGTGTGTGTGTGTGTGTGTATGTGTGTGTGTGTGTGTGGCTGAATGCATTCACTCTCCACCTGAGCTCGACTGATAAGTCTCTTATGTATGAAAAGACACAGAAGAGGTAAAGTGATGTCACCCATGAAAGGTTCCTCGCCTAGCCTGCACTCGATCAGGAGGTTTGGATATGCGTGTGTGTGTGTTTGCGTAAGCTCTAGAGCTACAGGTAAGTGCCAGCTGTCTTTAGACTGATGAGATTCACCTGGGCCCTTTCCTCCCTCTGCTTCTGCCACATGGAAATCCTCCGAGCAAATCAGGGCGACGGCACACCTGGCTCACACCCAGTAACTCATGTAGACGGGCAATCCGTTCTAATTAAGCCCACGACAGTCTCTTTTAGCAGTGTGCTGGCAGCCTCACCTATAACTCAAATTATCTTCAAATAACAAATGATTTGTTCATTTAGTTTCCCCGCACTTGTTTCTGATTAGCAGTCAGTCTCATGGGTAGGTCATGTGCGTAATTAAGAACCATAAGGGGCGAGGTGTGTGAAAGTTGCCCTGTTCTGCTTAACTCTGACCCTGAACATAATATGATGTTTGAACAGCTTTACTAAAGCGGCAGCTTAATATTGTGACCCTTCTTAAGAGAATTAGCACAAGGAAATTGTTGTTTGGAGTGTTATTAGCGGTGGCTCATACTTCAGGTTGGGGATTTGAGAAAACTTCTGAAGTGTTAAAAGGGTATTTTATCCGACTAATTCTGCCATTATTTACTCACCCTCATTTCGAGTGTATTTCTTCTGTGAAACACAAATGAAGATTGATATATCATTTACTTTACCATGTTTGGGGAATTTTAAAGGCCCCCTAAAATCCAAATTTAAAGTTTTTTAGCTTTTAGTATGAATATGTTAGCATTAAGGTTATGAATAAACTGGTGTGTTCCAAAACAATGACAAAATTTGCGTTTAGCTGAAACTTACATTCTCCCACTCCTGCTAAAATGGATCACGGATTTTTATGACATCACTCTGCACTTCAGCTTCTCCTCACATCTTCTGTCCAATCAAATGTTCTCTAGAATCTGAAACGTCCCGTCCCCTATGCTATAAATACCACCTAGCCAAAGCGACCGTTGTCAAGTCACAGAGCAATATGGGTTGGAGATTCGGTTGCTCAAACGTTCGGGTTTTATTACATTTTCCCACTGTACGTTGGTTAAGATTGAATAGAATTTATTCACACCTCTACTATTGAATCCAACATAACATCAGCGCTCGGATTGGCTTTCATGGTGCTGTCAAGTATGACTTGCAGTCTGTGAGGTAAACTAAAAGCTATTGGCTATTTGAAAAGAGGGAGGGTCCATTCAATATGTCCCGCCTTAGCTTCCTGTTTCAGTGGAAATTACGTCAACGCATCATACAAAGCTGCGCGTTTCAAGGCACTTCAGTGGGCCTTTAAATGCTTTTGAAAGAAGTCTATTATGCTCATTCAGGCTGCATCTATTTGATCGAAATACAGGAAAAAACTGTTTTATTATGAAATATTATTACAATTTAAAATATAATTTATTTCTATAATCATAAAACGGAATTACTCCAGTCTTCAGTGTCACGTGATCTCATTCTAATATGCTGATTTGCTGCTCAAGAAACATTTCTCTTGATTTTCAATGTTGAAAACATTTGTGCTGCTTAAACTTTTAGAGGAGATAGTGCTACTTTTCTTCAGGATTCTTTAATGTATAGACAGAACATTTTAAATATCTTTACTGTCACTTTTGATCAATTTAAAAAATATTACTCACCCTGTCACCGGTACATCTCTCTTGTTCTCTCATATCATTTTCGTGCTGTACATCAACTAATTAGCTCCCATTTCAGAATCCATCCCTCCTTTTGGCAATCATTCTCAAAGCTTTGACACCCTCTATTGAGGTCACCGTTTCGCAGAGCAACATTCGTTCGGCTGCTGGCGTGCGGCAGAAGGAGTCAAAGGTATTGGATTGTGCTGATTTGACACTCAGCCCAGTCCTTTACAGACCACAAACCACTTTTACCGACTCATTTCTCTAACTGCTTTTATCGTCAAACCAGCAGCTTGAAGGTGAGGACGGAAGGGCGACGTTTTGCAGTACGTTTGCGTTTGTTTAATTGATTTAGCCGTGCGATGACTGGAGGGCAAACCTCATTGCTTTCTGCGTGTCACCTTCCCCACAGAGTCCGGTCAGTTTAATTAGTCTCTTTATCTCTGATAAACCTCAGCATTTCTGTCGATGCCTGTGGACATTACTAAAGCGGATTTGAAGAACAGGCCGAGCACGATCGCAAGAGAATTTCAGCTATTGCCAGCTGCTTGGTTACTGTTGTATCAAAATTGGTGGTTTGCACATTTTACTGAGCAATTGAATTCCCTGTTCACGTGTATTTTTGTTGGATTAGTCGGTCCTAGAGAATGGAAATGATAAATGTGTCAGCGCTAATCATAACTTTTTGCTCGGTACATTTCAGCTGTTGATTGCTTTTCCCATCGTCTACAGTAGCTGGATGAAATTAGCATTTTGAAGTGGATGATTTTGCGACTGTTTTTGGCTCTGTGGGCCCGCAGTGTTTTAAATTCCCCCGTCAGGAAATTTTTGTCACACTTAATGCTGCTGTATTCAAGTATGACTAACATTTTTGGTTGATAAACTATTAAATAAGACACTGCTGTTAAGAGACGGATGGGTAATGTATGCGGCAGTGCTCTACAGGGAGAAATTCTCTCCCCCAAGCACAAAGCTCAGTCAGAATCATGTCTTACTTCCTGTCCGGGAGCTATTTCTCTTGTTGCGAGGGGCAGAAGCATGCCGTTTGATTGCTGTTTGGGTCCCTGGAAAATGACAGCTCGCAGTACTGTGGACTTTGGGTTTATGTGCAGATAGTGTGCCTGGTGGCTGAACAGCTCTTAGTCTCAGCTTCAGACAGCATAAATTTAACAGCGTTTTTCCATTAAGAGCTCATTTGTGAACAGGACCCATTGTGGAAAATCAGCTCCAGCAGTTTAAGAAGTTGTAACATTGCCGGAAAAGATCCCGATCGAGTTAAAAGAGCATTTTGGTGCCCATACTGTATGAGTCAGAGTTGTGCACCATTCAGAATTCAGTTGATTCCTTTTAAATTCCATTTCACTTCATGAATTTGAATTTGAATTGAGGTAGCAAACATGATACAGAAATGCTATTCAAATTTGAATGTAAGATATTAGAATGTAATAATTTTTGTATATATTTATATCATTTTGTATTATATAATTATATATTTTAATCAAAGACTGACGACTTTATAAGGTTTATAATACTGAAAGATCTATAAAAAAAGGACTTTATGTATTTCATGTTTATTAAATGAATGTTTGTGGAACAAACCCTAGCCCTAAACGTTGTAAATTCCTTTTCCTGTCATTCCAGTTCAAATTCCAGTCCAACTTCCTGTTATGTGTGGCCAATTCAAATTAACATTCATGTATTGAAAGAGAACCAATTCTTCAATTCTGAATTTTGCACAGCTCTGTTGTGAATGGTTTTGTGAAAATTCCCAGCTTACAAGTTGTAATTACAAACTTACGAGGACGTGAAACGTAAAATCTCGTTGAAATCTCGTAATTACGACATGCCATGAATGCTCCTAAAGACAGCACAGATGAAAGACAGAGAACTTTTGTAGTTTTAATGCAATTAAATGTGTGAAAAATGCTGTTCAAGGGGACACATCATCATCTAGTACTCAGATTAGCACTCAAGCAATATAATATTTTCAATAATTAATTTTTTACATCATATCATTTGGTCTCCCTAAATCCTGAATAATTGGCTACAATCCTCTGTCTGTATCATATTGCAAAAGCAAATGACAAGAGTTTTTTTTGTTTTTTTTTAATGCCAATCTGGTTGGATTGGCTGGCTGGCTTTAGGCAAGCAGGTTCAAATCAGTTCACTGGGAAACAAAGTTATGTTTATGTTAATATGTTGTGTTCTCAGTCTCCCAGGTGTTTTACATTTATTTCCCAGTCTGTTACAATGAGGTCTTTAAATTTGCCAGGTTGGCAAGGCTTGTCTCATCAAATTTGGTGGAATCAAAGTGGTTGTTTGAGGCAACTGGTGCCATTTTTAATGTGTTTTTAATCCATTTATAATCCATTTTTATTAAATGATATTCCACTGTCAATATATATAGATAGGGCTATCAATAGAAATAATCTTACTGTCCACCACTGCTTGATTGTACAACAAATCTCTGAATTGTAAAACAAAACCTCGTGCATTTTCATAGGTGTTGAGCGGATTCTGACTGAAGATCTGAAAGATCAGATTCTGATTCTGATCTTACTGACAAGTTAGTTTGCACAGAGGTGCTTTTGCGTTCACGCGCTCAACAGAAATGATTTTGATTGGCTACAATGCTCAATGCTTGTAAAAACACGCCGTAAATAGAACATTTGACGCCCAAAGAGTCCTCAAACAAACATGAACTAGAATGTCTGAAATCAGCATCTATCAGCGGTTAATGAATATACCTTTTACTCTGTACTACAGTCAACTTTTTTTTTTTGACTGGTACCAGTATTACTGATACATTTGACAACACTTTAATGTATCAAGCTTTTCTTAGTTAGCAACAGGAACCAAGTGCGATGGAGTTTATCAAATGGATCAGTTATGCCAATTTGCCAATATTAAACCACCTACGTGAGAAAACAACTGCAGTATCTGAAACAGGGTTGACTGTCCAGTAAACATTCCCACTTCTTCTGTTTACCATGATATGCAGTAGAAGCTGAGAAGGAGTGGGAGATCGCAAGGTTAAAGGCAGCTTTAAAGGGCACTTTGTACATGCATTCTTGTTGCAAGCCAAATGGTTTTCATTTTATCCCTTACTACATCATCATCATCCCCAGAAAATGTTCTTCTGGAGTAGAGCGCTTAATGACTTTTTCAGGCCCAACTTATCTTCTCTTTTCATTTGTAATGCTTTTTGACTCACTCCGGCGGGACTGGAATGAAGAGCAGTGAAATGACAGGGGTAAAAGCACACATGCAAGTTCAGACGGTCATTGGCGCCCACAGCATCACCTGCCCGCCACGTTTTTTTGACAAGCGGGTTCAGAGCTGCAATTTATCTCTGCCCGCTACCGCAACTGGTCGGGAGAGTCCCGGAGGAGAGAGAGCGAGATATATAGACAGAGAGAATTCCTCTCTTCTGGACTCAAAGTTCTCTTCCACATCCAGATTATAATGGTCGGAAAGAGCAAGACAAAGGGTAATTAGATGAAAATCAAGCCCTTGTGAGCAGACCGGTCTCTGCCAGGGGTTTTGTTCTAGGTGGAGGCGGTTTAGAGCAGGTTTGGGTTTCCTCCCAATGTGAAGAAGAGATTGAGCTCAGGAGGAAAGAAAAGGAGACAGTTATTTACAGTCTTTCCTGGCCCTGGATGTTATCATTATCGCTCTTTAGCTCAGTAGGGGATGAGAGTTACCTGGCTGCCCTGACGTCCCGTCTGGCAAACCGTTATTTACCGATGGCAGCCGCTGAGCCAATGCCATAGATAGGACTCATTAAGAGGAAGTGATGCGGAAGAGACAGGGGTGATTGTCCTGTGGGAGGCTGTGCACTCAGACCGAGAATAAGCTCACCTGTCAAAGTACGCATCTCTTGCTGTATCTTCTCATCACGCCGCTAGCGTCGACATAAGTGGGTGGAATCAGGCAAAGAGGAAAAGTAGATGTGGGAGCCGTGTGCTCCGCCCCTGACCAGCTTGACTGACAGGTGCTGGATGAATGGAGGTAACTCAATTCAAATCGGCACACCTCATTAAGGAATTCAACGTTGGTCAACCCTTTAGGGGTTACAGTGAAATTAAAGTATTAACTGACAGTAACTGAACATCTAGTTGCTCTCCGTCTGAATGGGATTTTTCTTATAGACCTGCCATGTTTTTTTCTTCAGTTGATAAACAAATTACAATATCCATCATCAGGAATATACTACAAGTCAACATCCAGTCAACATTATTAATATTTACTAATACAATGAAATTACATGGCAATAATGTGGTGACTAAAAGAATAAATCAAAACAATATTTTAGATTCTTTAAATATAAAAAACAAACGAACAACAACAACAACACTAAAGGCCCCGATATACTTCAAGCAAAATCGAAGAACAAACTGGTGTGACGTCATTTCAACCAAATCTTTTTGTTCACATCCAGTTTGTTTTGTGTTCGTTTCGGGAGTTTGGCTGGTAAACACCTTTGAACTATGTAATAGATTATGTAATAGGTAGGTGTGGCTCTGAGGCTCCGCCTTCTTTGACGTGGAAATTCTCTCTTTCTTCCGTTCTCACCCTCGAGGACAGATTTTCCGCCACTCTCTGGTCAACTCATCTATTGTGGAGATGCAGTTCCTTTCTGTACTTTCTGCGTTTTTCACACTATATTTTAAAAAGCATTTCACTACAGGTCGTACTGTGTATGATTGTAAATGTGACAAATAAAACTTGAACTTAAATGTAACTTTGGCTTTAACACTTTTTTTAAGACTTTAGGTATAAAGCATTATAAAGGTATGCATATTGTACGTTATAATGCGTTATATCTCTTCATAATTATTTGTAACCAAAGTTAAAATGCATTATAATATTTGCACTCCTTGTTACATCTGAAATCGGTTGTTTGTCATGTGTTTTAATGCATTACACTTTCTAAAGGTGTGTTTAATGATAATTATAAGTATTATAATGTGGAATAATTGTGGTAACAATTATTCATGAGACCACACAATGCATTATAAGGTGCATGCAAGGCATTAAAAATACTTTTATAATGCCTTATATAAAGACTTTAAGTTAAGTGTACCATACATTTCTAAAGGTACACTGTAAAAAAAAAAATTCAATCAATAAGTTTTGACAACATGTTTTTACATAGCTTTAACTCGTCAAAATAAGTTAAGGAATTTCAACTTTTTTTGTATGTCATACAAGATTCAACTAATTTAAGTTGAAATGACGAATTGCAAATTACAAATTGAAGGCAGCAACTTTGTTTACATTGAATAAATGTAATTTTGCTATTTACAGTAATACAATAATTGTATAAAAAAGATGCAGTATCAAATCATTTTAATTTGACAAAATGCAGCCAGTAAAGAAGGGACCGTTCTCTTCATTTGCATGTTTGTCTGGTCTACCTGTTCGCCTGAAGGATGCAGAAGTGGTTGATTTCCACCATATGGTTCAGCAATGAGCACTAGTGCAGTCTGGGCCTTCCTCATGTCTCAGTTAAGACAAATTCCTTCATGCGGGGGGTTTTTCTCTCGATTTTGCTATGGGGTTTTTTTTCTCTCCCTCTCTCTTTCTCTTCCACTCTGCTTGTGTTTTTACCTGGCCAGGAGAGAATAACTAAGATTTAGAAAGAGACAGAGTGAAAAGGAGAAAAAAAATGACAACATTGTAAAAGAAGGATGCTGGAGCAGAGAGAAGCCCATGGATCAGGCAAGCGGCTGTTGTCAGGGGAGCGCAGGGGAAGTATTGATTCGGAAAGATGAGCCAGCGGGTAAAAGAAGCTCAAGGATGTCTTCACGTCGCTCTCTCACTTTCCTCTGCTCTCTCGACGCCTCTCTTCCTGCACCTTAAACAAAAGCCGGTCTCTACGAGGCGATTTGATGACAAGCCCTGCGCCGGTGTAGACATGATGCAGGAGGTCTGAACGCGAGAACCCTTACACACATAACTATAGGCTTTCTAAGCATAAACCTGGATAGAGTTACACCGGATGATGCTTGAATTCTGGCATTTTCCTCCTGCGGGAACATTTAGACCTTATTTATTGAAGATACATGCAATGAGATGATTGTTAGGCACTTAAACTCAAAAAGCCCAAAAATCTCGTTGATATTCTAGTCTTTGGGATTTTTTTTTTCTCTCTGTTCGTTTTATGTTTATCTTGCATTGATAGGATGTTCTGGGTCTCAAAATTGGAAAGAGACTGCATCCAAATCCCACTATATAATATTCTGGTCTCTAGTTATGGCTCAAGACCCTCTTTCAATGTAAAATACTGGCCAAAAGTGATGTTTGTGATGTTCTGTATTGAAATATTATTAAAAATTGTCAATTGTTAACAATTGTTTAATAGGTGATAACACAATGAAACATGCCAAATTGTGTAGAAATAATTTTTGGCCAGGCTGTCATACAAAGACATTAAGAACACATGCAAAAACAAGAGAGAACCAACGACATCTATGCTTGGTTCTGTGAGCTTTTTGTTTTTCTGTATTTTTTTATTCATCTTTTGCACATAAAATCACCCCCTTTTTTTGCCAAATATGCCAAATATATCAAATACTTTCCTCATATTTTGTGGTTTAATTGAACTTGTAAGTGACATCACTTTTAGCCACGAATACACCCCTTTTAGCCAAAGTTTTTTTCCCTCTTTTCTTTATCTGCCAGGTGAAAAATCTGATTGGTTAGAAAAGCAATAGCACACCTCTGCTCAACATCTACATGATTTGAGATATCATTCATTAAACAGTTAGTTACTCACCGAGTTACTCAAATAAGTGAGTTACTCAGTTGAATGAGTAAAACCTGTACGATCCATGGTAATAGTGTTGTTTTCTTCCAATAATAAACAGTTCTAGTAAATGCTATGACTTCGATGTAATGTGTGGACGCAGGTGTGCATATACTGGCTCATCGAAATTTGATTTTAGAGCAGGGTCTGTTTTAGAACTGTGTATTTTTTATATTTGCAAGTGCTAAACAGGCATATTTCATCTGAACACTTCAAAAAAATGAAAGAAGCAGAATAGAGGATCATGGATGAGTGCACAGGTGCCTGTGATGAATTTCATGTAGTGCTGAAGCCTATGTGCCCTGGGCTGTAAGACACTTGAGGGCATGCAGCCAAACAGATGGTTATGAGTTTAGTTAAGCTCTGATAATTCACTTACACTCTTCATTGGACACACATGCATGGACAGACTCTTCATGCGGGCTGTTGGGTAACCCGAATACCAGTTTTTATATAATATGATATTATGTGTTGTATTTTAAATTTAATGAATTATTCTCTTCATTTATTTTACCTGTACTAACATGCAAAAGATTTGATTTTAAAGATTTTTTTAAAAGTTTTTGAAAGAAACATGCTGTAAAGACGTATTGTTTTGAAATAATATTACAATTGTTTTGAAATATATTTTTTAAAATGGAATTTATTCCTGTGCTGAATTTTCAGCATCATTACTCCAGTCTGCCGTGTCACATGATCCTTCTGAAATCATTCTAATATGATGATTTGCTGCTCAAGAAACTGTTTTATGGAAACATGGATTTTTTCATGAATTTAAAGTACAAAACAACAGCATTTATTTAAAATAGAAATATTTTGTAACAATGCAAAGGTCTACTGTAAATTTTGACCAATTTAATATCTCCATGCTAAATAAAAGTATTAATTAAACTTTTTTTATTTCAAAAATCCTACTGACCTCAAACTTTTGAGCACTATTTTACATATTTTCTTAATGTTTTGAATAAGTGTTTTTGTCTTTACTTAAAGCAAAATAATTGTATAATGGATTTTCAGAGAATATGAAATATATTTTTCTGCCACTTTCTCAGGGGTTAATATACATTTATCTTGTATATATATATATTAAGAAAAAAACAAGTGAAATGTATTCTCTAAAAAACATGTTTAATGTGTGTCATTTAAATATTATTTTATTATTTGTATTTAGGATATTTAAAATGGTATGTGTAAAAATGACTTAAGAAATACAAACGAGTACTCCAATTCTTTTTTAAATATTGAATATAAAATTTTATTTCTTATTTTTATTCTTTTTTATTCTTTGAGTTTTATTCTTGTTTTAAGCATAAAGCTCAGTAAATAAAGATAGATAGATAGATAGATAGATAGATAGATAGATAGATAGATAGATAGATACTCTCTGGGTTTTCTGCTCTGAGAAACGGCGTAGAGGAGCTGCAATCTTCTTTGGGGGTCCCTGCAGTCCATCAACCCGCCATGAAGAATAACTGCACTCCCAGCCTTTGTCAGGCTCTCTATTTCAACACATCGCCAGCGCCTCCACCGGGGCCATCGAGCGCTCATATGTTTGTATCCTCTGTCTAACCCTCAGGTGTAGCAGAGGTGATCGTGTTGGTCGGAGGAAGGCAGGCGGTGGGCATGAACCAGCGCTCCCTGACGGCTGTCACCTGCTTCAACCCGCAGAACAGCAAATGGTATCCTCTTGCCAGCCTCCCGTTTTACGACCGCGAGTTCTTCAGCGTCATCTCCGCCGGGGACAATATTTATCTGTCAGGTACGTCAGATTTTGGAGGGAAGGTCGTATATCAAGCGCTCGCAGAATCTGTGGTCACTTCCCAGACGCGGACTGTTTCTTGCAATGATCTGATGAAGAATTGGCTTTGCGGCGTACATTAATCATTGGATTCTACCGGCCTCGCTATATCAAAACAGCTATTGGTTTCCATGCCAGATAAATCCGACAAATCCTTTATCACTTGAAGGTCACGTTTCTGTCCAGCTTCTAGTTCCTCAGATCGCATTACAAATGTTGGTGACTGCGCTGCATCGGTAAACAGTTTAGATGAGTGTAAATTTATGCCCCAATTTTTTTTCAACATTGCATTTTCAACATTGACTTTGTGCAATGTCAAGTCATGATGGTGTGTCATCTTGTTTCCAGGTGGTACAGAGTCAGGGGTGACATTGGCAGATGTGTGGTGCTACATGTCACTTCTGGACAACTGGAACCTGGTGTCCCGGATGACTGTCTCTCGCTGCAGGCACAACAGCTTGGTGTATGATGGCAAACTCTACGCTATTGGAGGACTCGGGGGGGCTGGAAACTTGGACCATGTGGAAAGGTAATTTGTCCTGCAGTTAACTAGCTGGGGGGAAATACATTCACAGATGCATCATGATGGTTTCTCAAATGATTCATATTGCAAGTTTAAACTCAAACCTGGAGTAACCGGCTTTTCCTATATACTAGCAGTTGTTAGTAATGTATATCTGTTTCATGTTTACAATTCAAGTCACATTTGAGTGATTTTGGGTAAAACAAGCAGCAGTTTTGTATTTTTTTCCTCCCTAAATATCACGATATTCCAAGTAACTAATATTTTACAAGTGTGACTTGATTAAAGGGATAGTTCACCCAAAAATTTAAATTCTGTCAATAATTACTCACCCTCATGTCGTTCCAAACCCATAAGAGGCTCGTTCATCTTGGAAACAAATGAAGAACTTTTTGATGAAATCTGAGAGCTTTCTATCCCTCCATTGACAGCTACGCAACTGTCACTTTGACCCTTCAAAAAGTTCATAAAGAAATCAAAAAACTAATCCATATGAATTGAGCGACTTAGTCACAAAAATTCTAAGGAGACAATCGCTTTTTATGATGAAAAGATTTAATTTAGCATTTTATTCACATATAAACATTCATCAACTCACACATCACTTATGGTAAACAGAAGCTCAAGCATGTCATTCATTCTCAACCAGGTTTATTCTCGTTTTACGCAGCAGTTTGAGCTTCTGCAAGAGCCAATGAGGTTCATTCTTGTGTTACGCAGCAGTTTGAGCTTCTGCAAGAGCCAATGAGGTTCATTCTCGTTTTACGCAGCATTTTGAGCTTCAGCAAGAGCCAATGAGGTTCATTTTCGTTTTAAGCAGCAGTTTGAGCTTCAGCAAGAACCAATGAGGTTCATTCTCGTGTTGCCCATCACGTTATGTAATAATAATGACTAACTATTCCTTTTAAGGGGTTATTACCAAAAGGGAAAAAGAAAATAAAACAACATATATTAGGAATATGTTTATCTCACTTTTCGGACACACTTTGGGAGCCAATGCTTGAAACTGGCGGTGGAAGAGGTTTAGATATTCCAGGCCTATAATAATAATAATAATAATGCAAGTGAACAAACAAGCAAAGATGGTACATGAGAATATTCATGCAAAAGACAGCATATCTTAGTTCTGTGAAACAGAATCGAAACAAAAATTGCTTACTGCACCTTTAACTGATCTTTTTATCTGTACTCTATATTATTCTGGTGCTGCTACACAGAATGCTGGGAAATAATCAAACCAGCCTACTTATGAACAGCTGAATAAGTTGTATTTTACCAGCAAGCTTTCTTGCTGTTCCTCAATAGCAGTACATAAAATGCGTGCTAAATCAATTGTGCTGTCAACATTCATAATTACAACATGTGATCAATATCAATTTGCTTCCACAGTGTTTCCTTAATTAACACTCGGAAAGTCTGGCCTGAAGAAAATCCAAAGTTTCCCACTTATTATGACTTGATGTTGCTGCATGTGTGTGCTGAGCTCCTTAATACGATCTTTTCGACATGACTTGAGCGCAGCAAAACCTTGATCAATTGGCTATGTGGAGCACTGCATTATGGGGACAGATACATTTCTCTCTTTATATCTCCTTATGTGAATGTGTTTAACCTCTTGGAGCGGGACTGCGAAATGGTCTGATGCTCCAATTGTGGGCGGCACATGAGGGCAAGATTAAATGGGGCAATCAAAAAAACATTATGGGCTGTATTAAAGGAGCCCGCCGCAGCTCATTACTAGCCTGAAAGGAGCTCAGGAGTCCCTATCAGTCTGGCAAAATGAAAACCTATAATTTGATATTTCTTTTCAGTAACGTCCATCAAATTATGATGCTGCAACTTCCCCCCTGACACCTATGAACTTAATAACCAAGAACTTTCCCTTTCCCCACCAGAAATGAGCTGTATATGATCATCTTATATCAATTTTACATGTTCATGTATGAAGCCTTGAAGCGTGCAGGACGTGTGTATACTGTGTTAAGCTGATAAGCATCCCTCACCCAGCGGAGCAGTTCAACCTGTACGTGCTGCATATGAAATCGATATCGCTAACCAACTCCTCACCATTATATTCTCATTATTGACACCAGGCATGCGATTTTAGCTTAACTACTAGCCACAGGGATAAACATATTTTTGCAAGCAAATAGCATGAGATTTGGATTTTAACAACCTCAAACACCTTGAATATTTGATTTGAGTTTGCACCCATAGGTTTGCACAAGTGTCCATGCGGGTGTTTTGTTGTAGTTGTTATGGGGTCTGTACGACACTCCTGTACATGTGAGCGAGCGCTAGGATCAGCACAGACCCGGACGAGTGAACGCTCTCATCGCGCCACCTCATTTTACTTCCCCGTCATGGAGTCATTTACAGCGTGTCAGCGCTAAACTAACACAGAGGTTATGACTGAGATGTGGACGGTGTGTGTTTAAGAGAGATGCTGTGCTGCTGTAATAATGTGCTGAGGGCTGTTTAGCGTTAAACACTCTGAAGTGTCTGCACTGTATGATATTTTGATGTTGGGTGCAAACAACTAAATGATCATCCCAAATAATAATCATCAATAGCAACTTTCATTATTGATGAGTTTTAGGTATTTAAAATGTAAGTACAGTAATTTCACTGTCATATTTAACTCTTGCCGCAAGCGTTTTTAAAAAAGTTGCCAGCTGCGTTTTTGATCATTTTATATTGTGTTGTATGGATATCTGAACATGCAAATTTCTCAAAAGAAAGAACAGAACATATGTTTTATTCTAGCTTCGTCCATTTTTTTATCAACATTTTTCATAAAAAAAGCTATATTTTGAGCATAAAGCTGAGAAAATTTGTGTTTTTGTCAAAGACTACATGCCGATTGGATTCAGAAAGATGATCCAAATATAGATGGAGTAGATCGAGTCCATAACACCCGAAAAGCTTCACTGTCCCGTTGCTCGTCCTGGGTCGACATTTCATTCTTTAACATTAGTTTTGATTTATATGCTGTTTAATGTTGATGATCGCGTTATTTTACATATGCATCTGCTTACTACTGTATGCTATCGCTTGTTTCTGCTTCTCCGCATGTGTTTTGATCCTCTTTCAGAAGATGCGTCATAGCACCCCCTACATTATAACAGTGAAAATTCCATCAATGTCGGGGAAAGAGTCAATTTTTATATTAATTTTACATTTATATATTAGTATTTTTATTACATATTTAAATATTAATGTATTATCATTAATAATTAGAATTAATAATTTATAATAAACATTTATTTCATTACATTTTTTCAATATAAAATTAAAGTTGACATTCATATATTAAGATCATATTGATGTAAAAAATATATATTAATATTTTATTATGTATTTATATTGATAATTATATTAATCGTTATAACTACAATAAATAATTTGTAATAAAATGAATTGAAATTTATATATATATAATATACTGTAGTTACAATATGAAAAATATAGTTTACAGAGTCTAGTTCCATCTTTTTCGCCCTCCTTCAATCTCCAACCGGCCTTGTTTGTGTCCCACCATCTGTCTTACGGTACGTTTTCATGCGCTCAGCCATGAAATCATTCACGCTTAGAAGCATGTCTTCAGTAAGCCCTCTCTCGCGGCCACTGTTCGCTTCATTTCTATCACCCAGCGTGAGCGCATCAGGCGGCTTTTGTCCCAGGGTCACGCTACTGTGTTTTTCCCACCACAGTGTGTTGTTGCCCTGAAACGGAGTGTTTAGATTTCATTTTTGCTTTTTGTTTGTCCATGGGAAAACTGTTAAGTGGAGTTGATTGCTATTCCAAAACAAATGAAAGCAATGCTTCCCCTTTTTCTGTTTAATGAGCTCATATAGATAATACAGCGAAATGGCTGTGGAATATTTGATATAATTGCGGAGTTCATTCAGATAATGAGTGCAACAACACAGAGCATTAGAGCAGAGATCGGAGCGTGAAGCATGACCTCATGCGCTCCACTCGTTTTTAGCACTATTAAAATTAACCTCTGCTTCTTGATTTCCTGCGTTGTTTGTGCAGCTGAGGCTTCGCTTTATTGCTTGGTTTGTGTGGTTTAAGCCCTTGTGGTTCATTTGTTTGCTTTTAAAATCTTTTTAATTCATGAAAATGAGACGAATCCCTCCGCCTCCCTCCACTCCCCTTATATCCTACAGATTTCATTTTAAAATAAACTTTTCATATTAAAATAATAAATATTTCAGGTTACTTTAACAGTTCGCCATTTTTCTCTATCCTTTTAGCCTTCACTAGCTCATTTTAAATTCCCCTGAAGTGTGATAAATTCATTTTTAAAGTGCAATTACTTAATATAGTTTCTAAATTAATATGAGATCATTCGACTGCATTCATAATGATTATAGAATGATTAGCAAAATTGTGTAATCATTTTTAATGGAGTATACAGTAGCATGTCACACTGCAGGACATGTCAACAATATAATGCGCATTTGTTATTTGTGATCAAACAATTATATTTATTGTTGTAAATATGAATAATTCTGTTTATGCGTTTATGTATTAGTTATATATGTACACAGACACAAAAACATGTATTTATACACTTTTATTATAAAGTTGTGAATATTAATATGATTATGCATCCTGGAAATTTTAAGTATTGGGTTTTACAGCTAGTTCTTAGTGAGTTGTTAATTTGTCTTATTTGACTTTGCCAGTAAATAAAAAAATCCTTAAAACAAGATATTTGAAAAATAAAACTGCATAAGATGTTAATACTGGTTTTGAATATAAGTGCATTGTTTTCTCACCGCACTAGCAGATATAAAGATCCATCATGCTCTGAAGTCTTAATATCGTATGCATTGTTGTTTCTAATGAACATTTAATTTGCTTCAAGGATTTGAGACATTTTAACACATAAATATAGGAGTTTTATGCATAAGTATATTTGCAGTAGTGTGCATGTGCAGATTCTTTCCCAGTGAGAAATGTTGTTTTTTCAGCGAGACTCTTCAATGGTAGTCCTATAACAAATATACAGTGTGGCTGTACTCCATTAGACACCATCATAGGTGTGACACATGAATGAATGGCCAGGAAAAGCCAGTGCCTCACGGCCCTATCTCACGGCCGCCTTGGCCCAGAAAAGCTTTATGCTCTGAGATGAGAGATGCCCCCCTGAGGGTCCATTCACTTCCAGTCTGTCCCGGCCGATATTCAGCATCCTTCCACAGAAACGCTTTGACGGTAATCCTGTTCCTATTGTCCTGTAACCTGAAGAAGCTGTCAGGCCCTTCAGTGCACCCTACTGAGCACACACACACAGTCTGAGATTAGAAACACTATTCCACACAAATGGATGCGGAGTAGACCTTGGACACATTTTGAACCCTTTCCACCTGTTTTCTGATGGTAGCTGCTCGTTTAATTTTTGCTACGGGTCAGAAATGAACGGTTGCTTTGGGGGAAAAATGAACAAAAATGCCCCTGCACAATTAAACTAAAACTATTACAGCGGTCTCAATTAAAGTGAGATGTGAAATTGAAATGAAAAGTGTTGATTGCAGCTTACAAATGTTGCAAATGTTGCACAGATTTTTTTTATGTATTTTCCAGTGTCGAGCACCATAACCAATTATGCACTGTTGAGCTTATGAATGCAATGGCCAATCAGAGGCTTTTAGATAAGTCACCGTGGTAACCGCTGGAGTGCACGCGCTCACTAACTGAATTCTGAATCTGCACTCTCACAAATTCTCTCATCATAAAGGAAGTGCAGATATTTGCAGATGACTTTATTTTAGAGTATGTGCACTTATGTGTACTCGCAGTGTACTTGCCTAAGAAAGTACTAGATAATATAAGGTATCTACATGGGTTATGTTTAGGGGTAGGTTCAGGGTTATTACCTATTTATTACCTAGTTATATAATAAGTACATACTATGTACATGCAAAACAGGACTGTAAAATAAAGCATGAGCTTTTTTACGCATCAAGACTTCACATTTGTTGTCTTAGCAACATGAAAAACAAAATGGTTATTCAAACTGTAAATTGATTATAGAAAGTGCAACACGTTCTCACTCCCAAATCGTCACATGTTTACGCTTGGTCAGGACCCCTTGGCGTCCCTTTTTAACGCACAGGGTACCCCTTTAGTGTCATTTTTCCACGTGCACTTCATTGTGTTCAGTTGTTTGTCATATACGTCAGATCAAGGCGCATATAATTCTTTGCATTTGTAAAAGTAGAAATATTTATACTTTCATAGATATTTTGGAGCACCTAACCCCACCCCTACCCTAAACCTACCCACTTTTCTACAATATAAAACACATAACAGGTCAATAAAAGTACAGTCACGGGCATTTATTGCAAAAACTGTCCAAAAAAAACTGTATAGAAGTATTACAAGCCCTCGTGTTGCATTCCAAGTCTTCGGAAGCCATTCGATTTATATCTTCATATGAAGAACAGAGTGAAATAACCACGCATAAACTTTATTTTCTCAAAAATACAAACATGTACATACATGTTGCTCACATAGTTTGTGCTGAATACAGTGTTATGAGACTTTACCATATGTGTAAAAGCACAAATGTCAAGGCATGTCAAAAAACTGTCCAGGGCCCAAAAACACCTTCAGACCCCAGAGGGTTAAGGTTTTAATCGCCGAAAAAGATCCCGCTCTGTGAACACATAGTCTTATCTCATTCTGTACACTTGAGCATGACGCAGTCGGTCACAAGACACATGAGGGCCAATGCTGTTTCACAATGAAAGCTGACGCAACGCTTTATTCGGGTGGCAGTTTTTGAATGTGTGTTAGGATCTGAGCTTTACGCTGGGGATTGCTTTTCTGTTCCTCACACAAATCAATTGTGTGGCCTTGAAACACTTGGAATATTTGTACTTTTTGAAAAAATTGTGATTTATCTGCCTGTTATATCCTGTGTTTTATATTATATTAAATAGAAATAGGTATGTATAGTTCGGTTACATGCTCAAATATGTCTAAATAGTGTAAATAAACAATTAAATAAATGGAAATGAAATTATTATGGCTGTTTAAATTCTTATTCTCATTGAAAGCAATGAAGTACCCTGTGCGTTAAAAAGTGGCGCCGAGGCGTCCTGACCATGTGACAAGCTGCTAAGACAACAAATGTGAAGTCTTGATTTTTATGTGTAGCCAGAACATGACATGCAGTTTCACCAAACATGTATTCAGTTAATCTGCATTAGTAATCATTATTACAGTATCAAGAGCATAATTAACAATGATTTTTATCATAATATTGCAGCTGTACCCTGTAGTGCATTCCTGTTTTTTTTTTACTTCATGCAATTGTTGTCTAAAAATACATGTATTCCAGCTTATTTAACTGTCTGTGTAAATAATAATGCCATGTCAGATTCAGCTTCTGTTCCACCTTTGCAGTATATTTATATGTTTTTTGTTGATAAAAAGTTAGATAGTTAGTATTATGATTGATTGAAATAATGGTGACACTTTACAATAAGGTTTCATTACTAGTTAACATGAACTAATAACAAACTGTATTTCTACAGCATTTATTAATCTTTGTTAATGTTAATTTCAACATTTACTAATACATTATTAAAATCAAAAGTTGTATTTGTTAACATTAGTTAATGAACTTGTGAAGAAATATGAACAATGTACAGCTGTATTTTTGTTAACTAACAATAAAAAAAGATTAACAAAAACAGTAACAAATGTATTGCTCATGGTTAGTTCATGTTAATTAATACATTAACTAATGTTAACTAATGAAACATTATTGAGATGCGTTACCGAAATAATTGTTTCAAATGTAAGTATTTGACATGCAAGACAACAGAGATGCATTTAATAAGGTAATTATAAAGTTGCCCTTATGAAGGTAAAAAAAGAAAAGAAATCTGAATCAATTCCAGGGGTCAAGTATTGCACCTTAATGGAAAAGTTGAAATCTGCCGCAGTGTGTGTGCACACAATGATGGGTGTAGGGGGCATGATGGGCATGTGCGTTCCTCACACCCCGCTGTGATAATCCAGCACACGATGGGATTACGAATCTTCAGAGCGCCATCACCCGCTGCGCCCGCTCCCCCTTCCTACGACTTTATCTACCCCGCTAGTTAAAGGCCCGTCCCCTGCCTCTCGTTCCTTCTGCTGGTTTGGAAAATGAGTATAAAGAGGAGCCAAAACCTTCTCTAATTATAAAACCTCTCGGCTCCCGTTCCCCCTCAGCACCGGCTCCGCACGCGTGACCGCGAGCAGCGTTCGATAGCCAGACTCCTGGAGCGACTCGCTCAGCGGGGCGGCTCGCTCCATCCGACTCACTTCACTGAGCTCGTGGCCAGAAAAAGCTTCATCTTCTTCCATCATCTCAGAAAGGGGCATATTTAGTCCTAGTGGGTATCTAATGAGAAGAATCTGGACCTCTTATGGGATATGTGTGCACTGCTTCCCTAAAAAGGAACCTTTAGGTTTCTTTAGGCTTTAGATTTTGATTGGAGGAATATTAGGCCAACTTAAAGGAATAGTTCACTTAAAAATGAAAATTATATCATTATTTACTCACCCTCAAGTTGTTTCAAACCTGTATGAATTCCTTTCTTCTGCTGAACACCAAGGAAGATATTTTGAAGAATGTCGGTAACCAGACAGTTGATGGACTCCATTGACTTCCATTATAGGAAAAAAATACTATGGAAGTCAATGGGGTCCATCAACTGTCTGGTTACCGACATTCTTCAAAATATCTTCCTTAGTGTTCAGCAGAAGAAAGAAACTCATACAGGTTTGGAATAACTTGAGGGTGAGTAACTGATGACATAATTGAAATGTTTTAGTTAACTAGTCCTTTAAGTGAGATTCTAAATTACAAAGAACATTTTAGTTGTGGATTCAATGCAGTTGTTCGCATCCATAGTCACCATTATTTTTATAGCGCTTTATATAAATTAAAAAAAATATGTATACAAAAGAACAGCGTTTATTTGATATACACTACTGTTCGAAAGTTTGGGCTCAGTGAGATTTTATTTTTAAAGAAACTGATACTTTTATTTAGAAAGGATGCATTAAAATGATCAAAACTGACAGTAAAGACATTTATAATGTTCTAAGGTTTCAAATAAATGGTTCTTTTGAACCTTCTATTCATCAAAGAATCTTGGAAAAAAAGTATCAAAATTTCCCCAAAAATATTAAGCAGCACAACCGTTTTTATCATTGATAATAATCAGAAATGTTTCAAATCATCATATTATTGAATGATTTCTGAAGGATCATGTGACACTGAAGACTGGAGTAATGAAGCTGAAAATTCAGCTCTGATCACAGGAATAAATTACGTTTTAAAATATATAAAAATGTATTTAAAAGTTATTTTAAATTGTAATAATATTTTTTAATGTTCAAATAAATGCAGTCTTGGTGAGCAGAAGATTAATAGTTTTTTAATAGTTTTATACATATTTATTATTTTGTAGATATATTTATTTGTTTGTTTGTTTTCATTTAATTTATATATTGTTATCATCATTACATATTAGCATATTGTTGCTGATTCTGATTCAAGGCTCTTATAAATCATGGCACAAACAACAGCAATAATATTGAAAGTTTTTGTTGACTTTGTGGTCAAAGTTCCCTATCATCCGGGATAATACACAGCGAATACGTCACATACTGTAGACATTAAAACACTCAAGGAATTTTGTGGACTTTAAAACATTTAGAGTTGTTGTGAAACACTTTTAATAAGACTCGACTCCATGAGCCTCACAAACTTGGGCAGATCCAGCAACTGCACTTTCTCTAGGCAGAAATCATTCTAACACTTCCTGCGAACTTCTAAACAATCTCACAAACACCCACTGACTTTACGACATGAAACTTTCATCAGTGTACATTTCACATTAAACACAGAAAGCCAAAAGTCTTGAGTTTTAACAGAGCGAATTCTTATATTTGGCCTGGCCTGAGGTTAAGAACTTTTTAGTTTTTTGCTTTAGAAATTTACTTAATAAAAAATGACTAAGATCTGATAAAACGCTTCATTTAATGTATCATACTCAAGTATTTTGTCAAAGGTGGACCTCAAGCTCATTCACAGAGGCCTGTGCCCTGAATATTCACTGACCCCAGAGCAGGTCACGGCTCCAGTCATGTGTGATTCGACAGGGATATATTTCGGCTACACCCAAGGAGGGTATTAGGTTGGTGGAAGTAATGGATGTCTGAGCGAGACTGTGTACCATCAGCCAGATAAATGACTCGCTGATGGTTTGGGAGATTTCCAAGTTACACCGGCAGGCAACTCATTTCTCTTGTTTCTTCCAGCTTTCCTTCGGCCCCTCGAGCTGTGGAAAGCCGAGGGTTTGCTGACGGAAGTGCGGCTTGTGCTTGAGAAACAGGGGGTGAGACAACAAAACCACGGGAAAGATTAGGAATATCCTCAATTCTCTCCAGGAGATATGCTGGTTATCACCAGATGTTAAATTGTACTGTTTTTATGAAGTGTAGAGTTATGAAGTTGTAGAGTATTTGCTCATTACAAGTCAGAACTGAAAATACGTTTAAAAATACTCATAAATCATTCAAACATTTTAATAGTACTTTGAATTGCTATTTTATTCTCTGATTTGATTCTGGTTGACCTATTTAAGTGCTTGAATTTACTTAAATGGCATGTTTACATTATTTTAGGATTTTGCGCAGACAAGTGTGATTGTTAGTTTTGTGGTAGTTTTTCTTCATGAGAAGTGAATATACAGTACCATTCAAAAGTTTGGTGTCAGTACATGTTTGGAAATTAATTGTTTACACAGCAAGGATGCAATAAATTGATTAAATACTACAGTAGAGACATTTATAATTAAATCAATGTTATTCTTGTGAACTTTCTACTTATTAAACAGTCATGTTAATATGTAATGATACTTCACAATATTTTGTTTTTACTGTCTTTTTAATCAAAGAATTGTAGCTTTGGTGCGCATTATAAACTTCTTTCAAAAACATTAAGAAATATTACCAACCCCAAACTTTTGAACGCAGGTGTAATTTTTATCTGAATGAATTGATATTTCAGCTGTACATCAGTGGATGTATATGACAGCAGGGACAGCTACAGATTATGACAAAGATGCATCACTTTTAGAGCACTTTCCCTTTAAGAGTGCATTTGAGTGAGTTGTTAATGCACATGTAATGATAGCAGAGCATTATAAATCAATAAATCTATCTCTCTTTAATACTGAATGTTATCATGTTTTGATGACTAAATTAATTTGTAGCACAACATGGTTGAAGTCAAACTAAGAATGGTAGTCTGACCCTACCTCATGTATAAGATAAATATATGCATTATGTAAATACAGATAGATATATAGATAGATATGTAGATTGATATATAGATAGATATGTAGTTTTTGTCTTTTTTCCCTTGATGTACTCACCATTTCCACCTGTGATGAATTGATGGGTGGTAAAATTCAATCAAGAGAACAGTTGTAATGTAAAGGCACAGATAAAAGGAAAGTAATGTGGAGCTGTATCTTTCTTTAAAGCAGATGGCATGCAGCATTGAAAGATCTCTGTGACTCATTAAAGACACGAAACACAGTCACAGGCTGTTCTTCTGCCCGTCCTCTGAGTCGAACAGCAGCATGTTTGGTAAGCACCGCTTCATTCAGCACATAATGAAAAGGGAAGCTCCGGGCCGGTAATGAAGTCTTAGGCGAGCTTCCGTGGTTGCGACGGCTCACGCCGTGAGCTTTGGTAATTGGCGCATGACCTACTCTGCCGTCGAGTTGTAATGTCACAATTTGTGTGTGATGCACAAATCCAATTAAGTCCGAGTGCTGTGCAGAGTTCTCCTGATGGAGGCTCAAGGTGCCCTCTGCAGTGATAGAGCGAGATTGAGAACCGATACAGTGTGTACACAAGCCACTGGAAGCCTAGAAGAGCCACATCACAAATTGGTGAGATCAGAGAGATTACTAGACATATCTGTTTGGGCTGATTGTACCGGCCCTTTAAGAGCCCAGATGGCATAAACATCTGATGCATACTGCAAACAAAACTAAAAAGAAGATTTTAGTTTTATAATGTACACTGATGAGCCAAAACATTATGGCCAGTCACAGGCGAAACGTCTATCATTTTCATCTCCTAACAAGGCCACGTATTAAGGTCTGGGTAGATTAGATGGCAAGGTACCAAAACTCAAGTTCTCATAGTTCTCAGCAAACAATCAGTTCTCGTAATCAACTTGTTGGATGCAGGAGAAATAGGCAGAAATAAAGATCTGAGTGACTTTGACAAGTGGCAAATTGTTATGGCAAGGTGACTGGGTCAGAGTATCTCTGAAACGTCAAGGCTTGTGTATTGATCTCGGTTAGCAGTGCTGAGAATTCACCAACAGTGTCCGAGGAGGGACAAACTACAAATCAGCGACAGGGTGTTGGGCGCCCAAGGCTCATTAATGCACGAGGGCTACGAAGGCTAAACCCGTCTGGCCAACAGAAGGTCCACTGTGGCACAAGTCACACAAAATTGACGATGGCTATGGGAGGAATGTGTCACAACACCCTGCTGCGTAGCCGTAGACCAATCAGAGTGCATGACCACCCCATAGTCCAAAGCGCCTACAATGGGCACACGGGCATCAGAGGAAGGAAGTCACCTGGTCCGATGAGTCCCATTTTCTTGTACGTCATGTGTACGTGTGCACCGTTTACCTGGGGAAGTGATGAACCATGATGGACTGTGGGACGACGGTGGAGGGGGTGTGTGACGCTCTGGTCAATGTTCTGCTGGGAAACCTTGGGTCAGCCCAATTCATGTGGACGTATATTTGACACATGCCACCTACAGTATCTAAACAATGTTGCAGACCAGGTATACTCCATGACAACGGTTATTTCTGAGAGAAGTAGCCTATTTCAGCAGGATAATCACACCGTCACACTGCACACATTGTTTAGGAATGGTTTGAGTTTGGAAGAATCTGTTTTGGAAGCACACGGAGGACCAACAGCATATTTGGTCATAATGTTTTGGCTCATCGGTGTATATATAACCACTGGCTTCATGACCTCGTGTGTTTATTTCAGTGTTTCTCCTTTCTGAATGTGCGGAGTATCTCTGGCCACTAAAATCACTAACAGCCAGAGTTTGAATATTTTCCTGAAACATTTTTCTGGCAAATTATCAGATTTATGCTTTCTTAGGAAAGGGTTCAATGTGATACAGGTACTTCTTGCTTGATTCTGAAGGTTATTTGCTTCCTTACGTGAGTTGCATTGCAACACATAATATGTATGCATTCAGGATGCTTTTGTCATTACATTGCATTTGTACTTTTCAACATTTTAGACCTAAATTTATATATATATATATATATATATATATATATATATATATAAATATGATGAACCAAAGTTAATTTAAATTAGCCAAAATTAATCCCCCTCCAGAGCTTGTTAATTTATTGATAAGACAATGATTTCTGTCAATATACTTGACCATAAAGAATTAATTTACAGACAGCAATGAAGTTAGTAGCAGCGCACCAGATAACACACATCCTAATTAAAATGTTCAGAGACACACCTGTGCCAAGGTTGATATCCTTGTTTTTTTTCAAAAGTACTTTACAGTTTGGTTTTAGTTGGCTTCAGCAGGTTTTGATTAATTCATTTTTATCTCATGGACATGTTTCTGTTTAGTTTGTTTAGATACCTTTTGATTTGATCCCATTCCAAGAGTCACAGTCTGATTCCAAAATGATTCTCAACATATATATTTTCCCTTTTTTAATTATTCTGCTGTGCATGTTTACATATTTTAGATATGGGTTTCGGTTTAGATATATATTTTGATACATATTTTGGTTTTAGTTAATGCAGTTTACTAAAAGGCAGGTTTTACTAAATGCAGTTAGAAATATAGATTTATTTAATTATATCAGAATATCAAGTGACGTGATAATTAATAACAGAGCTCTGATGAGTTCTTAAAGGACAATTCCGGCCAAAAATGAACCTAGGTATTTTATAAAGACAGTACACTTCGCGTATACAAGCAGGAGCCATATTTGGAAAACAGTCTCAATCAGTCGAACCACGAACGCCGTTCGTGAGCTACGTGAGCTGATCTGTGACTATCGACCAGCACGTAGCACGCCGTTCGTGGTTCGACTGATCGAGACTGTTTTCCAAAGCTCTCAATGCTTCGGTTTGCAGGTAGAGACCCTCATTATGCTATTTTTTTTTATTGTATGTGCTATATACTAGCGTTATAAGCTAATCTGTGGTAAATCTAAAACTAAAGCTAAAACTGGGTACATTCGATTATCATGAAAACGCATCCCAGAGAGCGGTCGACTCGGTACCCATGTGTTATTTACCCCTAGGTTCACTTTTGGCCGGAATTGTCCCACATGGGTTATTATTTTTGGATGTTTATAATTTTTTATCAATATAGTTGTATTCAAATTGACACAGTATTTAACTGGACACTAATAATCTCAAACAACTGCATATCTAGCAAGGCCTGGCATTCATGTTTCTTAGATCCTTTATGGCTCGTATCGCAGCAGTTCCTCAAAACTGACAAACTGGACCATGTGTCCAATTGGATGACCTTTATAAAGACCTCAAGAAGCAAAGGTCACCTCTTTTCCAAAGAGAATTGGCAAGTCAATTCTCCAAGAAGTACAACTGTGGCTGAAGATCGTTGCTGTCATCCCGCAGTGTCCCCGGACAATTAACCTCTGATCCCGGTGACAGGTACAGCGTTTGTAACTGTAAACGTCTGCTGCTTTCAAATGCAGGGAAGCCCGTCAGAGAGCTCTGATGCACCCCAGCGTTTCCCCTCCTGGTTTACAAGACGTTCTTAGCAGAAACGAAACAGAAACAATTAAAAAAGAGAGAAATCATCTGGCTTGTTTACACAACGCTGCAAGATTTTGCAATAAATCACGCTGAGATTGTGACATCACAGCATCCAAATGCATTCCCATTACAGCATTTCACTGCAGGAACGCTAATGCGTAACCCATTCCCTGTGCTGATTGCCTTGAAATAAAATACACACAAGTTTAATTGCA
The DNA here is from genome assembly GCF_051911475.1 of Siphateles boraxobius. Taxonomy (NCBI): domain Eukaryota; kingdom Metazoa; phylum Chordata; class Actinopteri; order Cypriniformes; family Leuciscidae; genus Siphateles; species Siphateles boraxobius. The sequence goes on along the minus strand of NW_027509208.1, from coordinate 36,942,089 downwards.
GTGTCGTGTACGTGTGAGGAACATCCAGCGTGAAGCAGAAGCCGTCAGTGATGTGTCTGTGTGGAGCCGTAACCTCAATTACAAACCGCTTTAGCCTGCGTGAAACAAGATTCAGGCGGCAAATTAAGTCCGTCATATGCTGTTTATTTATTGTAACGGGCCACAAAGGTGAGAGAATGTCTTATTCTGGCATCAAAGTCTTCTTTTCAAAAAACACACATCTATTTTAATGCATTTACCTCTCAGAATAGAGCTAAGAGCAGTTTTTGGACGCCTGCAGAGTTTCAGTGCACAGAGCAGGGTTTATTGATAACTAAAACTAAGTTGGAAACTTGATTTAAGAAGACATTTTTGACTTAAAATTAATAACACAGATTAAAATGATGAAATAAAAGTTGCTGAAAAAATGTATTGATGCAGATAATCAGATAAACATTGTATTATATAAAGTATATTACATATTATATAAATTAAACAATATACATATTTATTATTTGCTTTATTTTTTATGAAAATCCACAAGTGCAAGAAAGTTGTTTTAGATATACACAAAACTGTTCATATCTGATGAAAGAGTAATATAAATTCAAATATAAAAATGTTTTTGTTAGACAAACTTCTTTTATGATGCAGTTTAAAGTCTGTTTATTAATTTGTTTATTACATGCCAGATGCCAATAATTATTTTATAATAACAAAGACCACAATGAAAAGAAGTTATCCTTGGCAAGTTAAGATGCATCCTGCTTTTATTGTCTAAATGAGAAAGAAACATTCTTATTGTAAATGAAATATTATATAAATAAGAGACAGTGGGTTACAGTGATTTTGCCTCTGAAAAGGAGTGTAATTAGGCATGACATGAAGCTGAAAACGCTCTTAAATGCTATAAAATCTTTATAATGGCCTCTCAGGGCTTATTTCTTTTATAAAACGGCAACAGCAGTAATATGAAATATGTTAATAATTATTAATTAAAGTTCCCACCACGATGCTAGAGTGTGTGGTTTCAAGTGTTGATATGTAGATGTAAAAGTGTTCTGTTGATGTTAAGCAGCGTCATCATTGTTAAGGCACACTATGTAACTGTTTTTGTTTTGTTTAACATCATCATTCTTTCTTTCAAAATGTGTTTTTGTCTCGCCCTGATTCACTATGGTAAGCCTATTATAAATGTTTATATTTTAGACCTGTTAGGATGGTTTCTCGTGGGAAATTGCATACATGCGTCACTCACCCGTGTGTGTCTCGTCATATCTGTAAATAGAGAAAAGTTGCTCCGGGTACTCTGACGTGTGTATGGTGTGGGAGCGGTATAGGTTAGTTAGTTGTCACAACGAGTGAGAAAGATTGACATGGAGCCGCTAAATCTCCAACCTCTGGGGGATCACCCGATTTAAACAAACCCCAAACAGAGGAGAGTCTGCTGACAGCTCGTAATAAAACAAGAATCAACATTACCTTAGCTTTTCAGAGATGGCGAGAACTGAGGTGAAATGGCGGAGCGATACGGAGATAGCGTTATTATTACTCAACAGGTGAGAGAGGTATTTTATTGAACAGATAAATTGCCATATGTAGCTCTCTAACAGAGTTGACAGTAAAGCATTATCTATTGTGAAGGGTCATTTCATTATGGTTGTTGTAGCATTTTTTCTAATATTTATTTTCAAGGAAGTACTGTCTCTATTAATAGCTAAAGCTACACTAACGTCTTCAGCTAGTCAGCTTGAGATCCTTTCCAACTGCTTCTGCCTGGTTATATCTCTTAAGCATATAGTGAATGTTTGATGAGCAGCAGGATAACCATATTCATCCGCACAGTCACACTGAAGCACAACCAAATAATGTTCTTCCACAAAATTCATGCAGTTTTTTTTTATTTGCTAGTGGGAGAAAAGTTACTTAGTGTACCTTTAAATAGTTAAGTTATATATTATAGTTATATATTTAAATGTAGTTATATATTTTATATATATATAAATACCGTAATAACATACAAACAACACTACAATAGCACGGATCTTGCTAGAGTGTTGCAGGTGTTCTGTGTGGTTTCTTACTATAGCTGCATGAGCAAGGTATCATTTATGTCCCACAAAATAGTACCGGATGAGATAGGAGTTGTTAAACCCCTAACCTTATGAGAATGCTTGGCTTGGCAAACACTACTACTGATCATCACAATAAACATTTCCCCAAACAGGCTAATAAAATGTATCACCATGGCACATTAACAAAGAATTCAATTTGCAAGCTGCAGGTGTGTGTGTCCGGCACCGGAGAGATTTCAAGGAGCGGTTATGATGATTGATGTGTAAAATCTGACACGGATCATTTGGTTAATGCTGCACAACAGACACTCTTGACGTATTGATTCCAGTCCTTGTTGTGCAGTGGAAACCGTTAGTGTGTTCATGCCACTGGCGTGGCAAGTGGAATGAACTTGACCCTTGACTGAAATCGTGTTGTGTGAAAACACCTGAGAGGGGCGAGAGATAAGCTAAAAAGTCAAGGAAGGAAGAAGCTCAGAAGTGCGTCCCACATTTTCATCGTACTTTAAAGTCACTGGCTTTATCAGTGAGCATGAGGAGATTTTCTATCCGTGTTTCTGAACAGCTTTCATAACTGGATGTGCATCACCGTCTTCCTCCGACTGAACTCATTGGTTCCCTGTGGCCAACAGGTTATCAAAGCAGCCAATCAGATCCTCCCTCTCCCCTCTGGCTCTCATGTGATTAAATAGTGTGTGGATTGTGAGGGGGTGAATGTGGGTCACAGTACAGTAGCACTTATAATTACAGGAGCACTGATGATATCATCATAGAGAACAGATCGCCTCTATATGCCGCTCGGGCCCGGCGCATCCAACCGGATAACATCGATAGTGGATATGGTCTCATTATGTGCTTCACACCTTGTTCACTCCATCTCACTCTCATTGCTTTCCCTTCATAGTCGTCTCTAGTGCACAGGCCGTTAAAGGTCGAGCTATGAAGCTGATCAATACAGTGTTTTAACATGGATTATATTTGAACTATATACACTACCATTCACAAGTTTGGGGTCGGTAAAGATTTTTGTAAAATAAATTGATACTTTTATTAATCATTGATGCATTAAAATTATCAAAAGTGACAGTAAAGACATCAATTCATATTCCTTCGCTGATAATACTCAGAAATTGTTTCTTGAGAAGCAAATCAGCATATTAGAATGATTTCTGAAGGATCATGTGACACTGAAGACTGGAGTAATGATGCTGAAAACTCACCATGAAATTTTTTATTGAAAAATATATGGAAAGAAGATATTTTAAATTGTAATAATCTTTCACTTACTGTTGTACTGTATTTTTCACGATCAAATAAATGCAGCCTTGGTGAGTATAAGAGACTTAATTTCTTCACAGGATGTTTTTCTTTCCATGAATAAACTACAGAGATTGAGCCCAAACCCATTTTTAAAACAGATTGTTAATGAAATGAGGTGCTTGAGGTGATCATCAACCCTCATGAGGTCCAACTAAACCAATTATATGGGCCGTTTTATGTGTCCGCACTAGAATTTGTGTATAAATTAAAAAATTACATTAATTCAGTGACAATTCATTATTGCTATTATTTGTTATGTTATTGCTATTGGTAAATACAATGAAGTGAAATTTATTATTTAAAAAAATTATCTGACATATAAAACTTGGGTTACACTTTATTTTAAGGTGTCATTGTGATTATATATTAAAGTACCGAGTAAGATTAATTAACAACATGTACTTACCACAGCAATAACAGTAAATTATGCATAACAACATGCAAGTATATGTAACAAGGACACTGTAAAATATTATTAAACCATTGTTTTAATTGTAGTTAAAGGTCAAGACGTCTGGGGTGGGACAGGCCAGACTTCTCCTTTTAAGGGCTTATAGAGACATTTGATGTGTTTTAAACTAGCTACTTTTGGTGTTTTCTTATATGATAGATAATAGTCTGTCAAACATTTCTAATTCTTCTAACATGGGGGATTTATACATCTACTGCCTTAAAAAATTGGTGTAAAAAGGTGTACAATATTCAAGGACTGAAAGTTGATATTATGGTAATTATTTTATTATCATTTTTAACTCATTGCATGGAGGTAATGGAGTAAAAAAACAACCGTGCAGACTTGTATAACAAATGTTCCGCAACTACAGTAGTAAATCACTGACAATAAATAAGACAGATGGGACAAAACAAACCACAAAAAGCAGTTGTTTTTTTCTGTGTCAAAACACTGGAGACAATAATCTTATTGAAGTGTGCACTTAAAAAGTAAAACTTGTCAGAGGTAAACTCAAGATGGTTGAGTCACTTGTCATTACTTGCAGGCTTTTTGCATTATTTGATGACTGCGGCGGTCTCAGTCGATTTGTGCTAGCTGTTGCTAATGTATTTGTAGCCCAAGGCTTCTCTTCCTGTCTGCTGTATTCTTTTTCTCATCATCTTTATACCTCCACTAATGTTGCCTGCAGTGAATTGAAATATTGGCAAAGCTGTTCAAGCATTTCTCATACAAAATGTATCTGCGGTTAGTAATCAGTTACATTCGCTTCATAATTGTGTTCCATGTCCTCAGATGTTTGATTCATTGCGTAGTTAATCAATAGCCGCAAGAGCTAAAGCATTTTCCTATACGCCAACCATTGTCCGATACTCTCGGCAACTGTTCTCGAGACGTTCCCCGAAGCTGACTCAGCCGATCGCGGTGACCTTTACAGAGGCATCACCCCAACAGGAGAAGCTGTAGCACGTGTCGGTGGATCTTCAGCGAGAGCTATTAGGAGCGACGGAGGCCTGATTACTGATCCTGAGAACAATAGCTGAGGATGAGCTCTCCAGCTGGACTGCTCTGTGTTCATGCGTCTCATGGCAGCACATGACATGCTGTCACGAGGACGAGGAACCGTGTTCCTCCGTATGGTCGGAGGGCTCCGCTGGGTTGTACGTGGAATTGTGCGTGACTCATTAACAGAAGGGCATTTCATTAGACATTGCATGATATCAAGGCTTGTGCAACATTCCAAAATGAATGGATTTTAAATTGAACTCAAATTTGAATTGAGGTAGCAAACAGGATGCAGAATTGCTTTTGAATATGAATAGAACAACGCCATCTCACGACAAATTTGTACGAGTGAGTAAAAGGTGGCTTATTTGTCTAAACCCCAGTGATGGGTATAGGTTTAGGGATGGGGTCAGGGGTAGGTACGAATAACTACAAATTAGACAACTGGTAAAATATGTACGAATTAGCAAAAATCTTACAAATTCGTATGAGTGAGGTCGTATGAATTTGTACGAATTAGCCACCTTGTAAAATACGTACGAATTGCCGTGAGATCGGGTTGTAATAGAATCAAAATGAATTGAAATTCACATTGATGAACTAGTTTTTATCTAGAAAAGCAGTTTGAACAGAGGTGTCAAAAGTATTCACATTCATTACTCAGGTAGAAGTATAGATACTAAGGTTTTAAAAAGACTTCTGTAGAAGTTGAAGTATCAACTCAAGCTTTTTACTCAAGTAAAAGTACTGGCATCAAAACTACTTGAAGTAAAAAAATAAATAAAAGTAATGTAAGGAAAGGAAAAAAATGCCATTAAGGACTAAAGCTTAGGCTGCGCCACAGTGGCCTATAGTGCACTACCCCACCTCAAAAAAACATTGTTCTAAAGGCCATAATGACTATAATGTTGTATAAAAATGTTAATGTTGAAAAATGTGGGATGCACTAGGCGACCTGTTTCAGCTGCATGAATGAACGCATTTTAGTACAATGCAAATACATTAAAGAACCATATATGTGTACTACTGAGCATTAACGTGTTTCATGGAGCGGAAGATATGATGACTGGTTGCCTGTAAGTATTGTAATGGTGCAAAAAGTGAAACTTCAGAGGCATGTTATCAATCCCCTTTAGTGGAATGTAAATATACATCCAAGCTTAGCTGCAGGAATCTGAGGGCAACGGACAAGAAAATTGGTGTACCTAGGGCGGGCTTTGTAACAATTACCCTTGTATGGTTGTCTATATACAATAAACATTAGTGCTGTCAAAATGAATGATTAATCCAAGTGATTAATCAAAAAATAACTCATAATCCTGATTGATACCTTCCTGGTTTGAAACTGAATAATTGAACGTTAACATGCCGGAATGAAAACCAGCCGAAATGAAATAGGAGAAACAAGGCTATTTTTAAAATGTAGAACGTACAGATAATTGTGTGAAAATGTAAGGAGTAGAAGTTAAAAGTCGGTTGAAAAATAATTACCCCAGTAAAATATAGATATCCAAAATTTCTACTTAAGTATTTGTACTTCCTTGCTTGACACCTCTGAGTTTGAATGTTGCCAATGTTGGAAGGGTGGATGGATGTTTGAAATACCACCTATTTAGCCTGTATATTTCATCCATTTTTATAAATTTGCATTAACTTCTGTTTATAAATTCCATCATATTTAAAAAAATATATATATATTGATAGACAAACTATAGATATTGATATATAAACTTCTGATAAATATATAATTGCTATTTCTATTTACTCACAATTTGTTGACCAGGATGTAAAAGCACTTTATTTCCCAGAATGCATCATGTGAGAATCCCAGAATGCATTTCTTTACATCCCAGAATGCGTATCTTTTAATTGCAGTCCAGTTCAAATTTCAATTCAACTCCGGCCAGTTCACTAATTTACACTAATGAATTGAAAGAGAGCCAAATCTTCAAAATTCAATTCTGAATTTTGCACAACCCTGCTGATATCATGCAATTGCAGTTTATAACTCGCAATCTTACAGTGGCTCAGTGGTTTGCACTGTCTCACAGCAAGAAGGTCTCCGGTTCGAGCCCTTTGGGCATGTTCTCAACATTTCGGTTTGGGTTTCCTCCGGGTTCTCCAAAAAAATCAGTTTAGGTGAATTGGAGACACTAAATTATCCATAGGTGTGTGTGTGTGTGTGTCCTGAGCCATGTAATGGGGAGGTTCGGGGAAAGATATGACAGTACATACATACCAACATACCCCAGGAAAAATCATTGCCAAGAAAACTCAAATAGCAACAGATGGCCATTCAATCACCAAGAGTCAGATACAACTGAAATGGTTAATGAGAGAGAGAGAAAACTTGCATATAGTGTTGTTTTTATATGCATCCTGTTCACAATAAAGCAAATCCTGGGCCTTTTTTGGGACACATTGTGAAAATTGTCTGTTGGTACTAAAACTATACCAATATCAGCAGCACTTCCCTTCTGTTTCCTTCAGGTACGACACCATCACAAATCAGTGGGAGACAGTGTCGCCGCTCCCCAAGCCTGTTCATTCGTCTGCTGCCACCGTATGCGGAGGAAAGATCTTCGTGTTCGGCGGTGTGAACGAGGCTGGGCGCTCAGCTGGGGTTCTGCAGTCTTACGTCCCGCAGACCAACACCTGGAGCTTTATTGAGTCCCCCATGATCGGTAAGTAGATCATTTGAACAACAGGAATTTACTAATGGAAATTGTTCATTTGTGCATCTGAATTTCCACCCAAAGACAATTTAAAAACTAGTATTTGTCAACATGGCATCAGAAGGTGGTTCTGTATATGTGGTCTGCCTTCTTGAAAGGCTTTTATGAGGTAGTTTGCTTTGCACATGGGCTCAATCGTAGCAGAAGAACAGCAGGACTGATATGGCAGAGTGGGACTCAACATCTTTACTTGCAGTAGGAGGTTTTCAGGCTTCAATTAGCTCAGCAATTGCTGTGCTATGGCATCATAAAAGCTATTTCATAAACTACATTAACTTGGTAATTAAATTAAGTTGCATGCAGTACGTGGAACCTAGATAAACATGGATTATTCTTCATTTGTCCAACCTTTAATCAGAGATCCTCGTCCTCCCATGATCATCTCTAATAGTTGTATTGATTGTTCATACAACGAGTGTGTTTAAATGTAGCTGTCACAGACAGCACTAAACTAAACACACTAAAATTAGACCTTTTACATCCATTATACTCAATTGTATATTTACTGGCACTGGAGATGGAGCGGTAATACTGTACAGTAAGGTTGTATATGTAAAAATATATTTAATGCAATACCTAATGTGAAACAATAGTGAAGATCAATGCTTTTAATGCATTTATCAATCTGTTCACTTTAATTTCTTCATACACTAATAAATTTAACATTCATTATATATATATATATGTATATGTATGTATATGTATATGTATATAACATTAGTTAACTACTTTATCATTAAATAGTTTATTAATCATTTACTTACTGATTCTAAGTGATCTTATGAACGACTGACAACTAAATAATTGGTTGTAAATAATGCAATACTTCATAATTATTTACCATACAAATACAATTATTATATAATCTATAATATTATAGATATGCTTATAAATCAAGAATAAAGCATTTATAGCTGTATTTATTGGCTGCTTAGTAATTTCTATTAATGCTTTATAAATTATGAATTAACTGTTTACTAATGCTTGGCTAATGATTAATAGCGTGCAGTTATTATAAAGTGTTACCAATATTGGGTATCACATTTCTACATTTTTCACATTTCTAAATATTTTACAATATAAATAAACGCAATGAAAAAAAAATGTCATGGATCTAATGTTAAACAGTATTAAACAATAATGTAGGTCTTGCAATTTTACTTGAGCACACTATTTGAGAATAAATACTAGCATTGTGAGTACGACTACATGTTTCCTGGCAGCAATAGCTTTTTGCTCTATCTCACTGATTGACAGGCATGTAAGTCTTTGGGTAAAAAAGGCCAGTAGGAACATTACACAGAGTGAGCGAGTGCCATTCATATTTCCTCTGCCATGTCCACAGTCAATGACCTCATGCTAAAGGCTTTTAAGAGGTTCATTTCCTCAGTCACAGTGTGATTCTGTTGTTTGAAGACCTGCAGACAGTAGTAAACACTTCTAAGCAAACAGCCAGTGCCAGCAAGACGAGCTGTCAGTGAAGGTCGAGCAGGCAAAGTGCCACTGGAAGTGCATGAAGCCACGTGGACTGTGGAGAATTGATTGCAAACAATTGCTTGTACAAATTACACAAGATTGCAGGGCGTCTTTAGAGTACAGGGACATTAAAAAGTGATTCAGGGAGCCTCTGGACAGTCTGATGAGTTATCACTGAACCTCCGCGAGCGCTCGCGACTGGACCCTGTTACTGCTCTGAGCGTGTCGGGCCGCCTCGAGATGCCTCGTCTACAAACATCCCTTAGGTCTCTAAACTACCGGTGCGATGGGTAGCCAGTGTTTATGAAAACATGTTCAAAGCATGTCAATTGGCCAAGCAGCACTTTGAGACATCCATCGGAGTGAAAAGGCAGTGTGAGATGGGTTTGACTGAAGTAGTCTCACATAAAACACTTCAGCTTGTTTATTGAGTACCGACGGTTGTTGCCTATGTCCTCACCCCATTTTCAACCCAGCTCTCTGGGAATCTTGCTATTCAAACGACTCCTTTCCTATTTCTTTCGTTTTTAAAGGCTTTTCTCTGCCGCGTTTTGCCTCTCCCGAAAATTGATCGAGACAAATTGGTGGCACGAACTGTTGTTGTCTTGTTTCACTCTCAAAAAGCTGAATCCCTCATGTCTCCATTGTGCCAGATACAGGTCCCCCAATTGATCGAAACCTTGAGACGTCTTGCCGGTGGCAGGATTTCAGCATCAAAGAAGCAGACGAAGATTTGGCATGACGTTCGAGCCCCTCGAGTAGCAGCGGCAGGCAGAACGTGGGCCAAACCCAACAATGAGCTCTGCTGATAACATCAGCGTTGGGATAGAAAACGAGACGACAAACAGATAAACAGACTGCGTGAGATTAGGACTTAACAGACGCCGGCAACTCAAACTGCTTGCGAGATACATGCGCTTGTGATGCAAACAAAGCATTCAGGGAGTTTAAATGAAGTGACTCGGCACAAAAGCAGTCGTTTTGTGAGGGGAATAAAGACGTGTTCGAGGGGGGGCGCCAGAACTGTGCTCTGGTTATAGAAGACGACGCCTCCCCCTGGGTTATGCCGCCGATCAATTCGACAACACTTGCTGTGACTGATGCTGGTTGGAGTGCTATAAAAAGAGGGAGTTATCTAGACCGTCACTCAAAGTCGAGCGACTGGGGTTTTTAATGAGAAGCGCCTGGCATTCACGCCGCCAAGCGAGAGCCCATCTCACACTTCCTTTTCAACCATTAAATCCAGCGGCTGTTTTACAGATCGCTTCTGTGCTCGGCTTCTCAAGCGAGGAGCATCAGTCGAAGGTGCGGAAAAAAAAACAAAACAAAAAAACCTTGAACGAAGCCATGTGAATTATTCATAGGTGTAATAAATTGGCCCTGCTGTAATCGTTTGGGAGACAATTTCTGTCAGAAAGCGAAGCCTGATAGCCTCTCTCTTGCATTCGGCTCGACGACCTTTTCCGTGTTCACGACCATGCGTTGGGCTGTCAGTCATTTGCCTGCTCATGAAAAGATGTGATTATTTCTGTTTCTTGGCCATTTACCCCGTGTGAAGAAGGATAGAGTGAGTAAAACCTGTCACATTGTGAAGGGTCTGCGGGTATTACGGAGGTAATTTCCTCTGTTTGGAATCATTAGGTGGAACAGGTGCCATATATCTGTTTGCCATAATTTGTCATTCTCCACTTAATAATGTACAGCATAAAGGATATAGGGAAATGGAATGTGGCATAAAGAGGCCGAGAAAATCATGAATGCATTACACATGATGCTTCAAACCCTATTTCGTAAGATTGCATACTTACGATGTCACATAGGAACCACACAGTATGGTAGTCCTCGTTTATTATCTACCGTTTCACGGGAATCTGCCGAAAGAACATTGTAAAGTCGTGCTGAATAGAATTTAGATGTCGTATTTAGACGATCCAGCAGCAGTTTGATTTACTTGTAGCTCCTAAAAGCACAATAGATCTTTCATTGAGCACAATGTGTATGTGCACAGACCCATGATAATGCCAACATAACGACATTATTCCAGGGAAAAATGCATCTGTGTCTGGAACATACATCAGAGAAGTAACTTCTATCTTGTTCTCTTTCCTCCTGTGCTCCTTTTGGGCTTATTTAGATAACAAGTACGCTCCCGCTGTGAGCCTCAATGGTTTTATCTTCATCCTGGGAGGAGCCTACGCCCGAGCCACCACTATCTACGACCCAGACAAGGGCAACATCAAAGCCGGCCCCAACATGAATCACTCGAGGCAGTTCTGCAGGTTGGTCTAATGAACAGTAGATTGCGCTACGCCATGCAATAAACGATGTTCCACATTACAAATGGTGTAGCATAAATGAAAGGGAAACGGTCTCTTTTTTTTTTTTCTCCCCCAGTGCGGCGATCCTAGACGGGAAGATCTATGCAACGGGAGGGATTGTGAGCAGCGAGGGACCAGCGCTGGGCAACATGGAGACCTTCGACCCTTGCACGAACACGTGGACGCTGCTGCAGAATCTGCCGTGTCCGCTTTTCAGACACGGATGCGTGGTTATAAAGAAGTACATTCAGAGTGGCTGAGGACAAGTTTGACTCTGGACTACTCTGTCACGAACTGGCCTAAAACAGCCCATCGAGCTCCAGCCAGCCAACCTGGGTGGAACGCGGTCGGACCATCCGGGTCAAGATTTAGCAAAGGATCCGTAGCATAGCTCCCCCCTCAGGTGTTGTGCCATTGGAACAACATTCTAGGTCAGCCAAATGCATTTTTTTAATATTCCCTCTTCAATGTTTGAGTTGTTCTTCCCCCACATCATGTTTCTTTGAGAAGGTTCCCGTCACATTGGTTGTCATGAGATGAGAAAATGGTATGTGAGAAAATGGATTGTGTGTCGTATATAAAGATCAGTTACATTGTAAAGGGACTTCAGCAAGAAGCTAAAGGATGTCGATGCTAGTCATGTAGCCCTCCGGCGAGGGTCAGCGCCACAGAGACGGGATAGAACGAAGGCCCTCCTGGACTCCAAAGCACAAAATACCAGAACCTGTGATGCCCAGAGGAGTTTCGTTTTATTTTGTTCTGTGTAAATCATTCTACCTTTTCTTTGTTGGTTTTTAATCCTTGTTTTATTCCAAATCCACGAGCCTGCCGCCATGGCAGAATACAGATGGAGCAAGATGGAAGGAGAAACTTTGTATTATACGGAAGATATGTATATTTTAAAAACCAATGACAATTCTGTATAAATGTTTTTAGAAAAATTCAATGGATTTGAACAATGTCTGTAAATCTGTATGTACCCTATCGGAACAATTTACGTTATTAATGCTGAAATACATATCCAGAATTCTAAAGAAACATGTTGACTGGTCATTTACGTACGCTTCAAAGGGCATTTATTAACCCACTGGAGCCGTATGGATTACTTATATGATGGATGGATCACTTTTGGGTGAACTAACCCTTTAATTTTGTAATTTGTGGCTAACCTTTAGAGAGCATGCACTTCTTACTTCTTACTGATTAAATGTCAATTCATTATAGAAGGTACTGTCTTTTCCATAACATTTTAAGAAATGTGTGCCTTTAAAATCCCTGATAAATGAGTGAAGCCAGAGACTTATTGCAAAAGCTGGAGACTTTTGGAAGTCAACAAATGTATATGTGAACGTAAATGTTTTTTATTGGTCAAACTTCCACTTATTCTTTTGCTATATGCTATTTAAACCTTCCTATTTATGAACACCGCACACGGTCCAAATGTGCTGTAACCCTCATTTCAAATCAATACAGGACTCAGATTAAAATGAAAACACCTAGAGAAAGTTCAATTTGCACCTTTTATTCAAGTATATCACAGCAGTTTATTTCAGAAATTACAGTAAATATATCATTTCACAAAAGGAGGACTGCAACAAAGGACAGAACAATGTGTGGTTTTGATTTGCTTCATAAAAGTACATACAAAAGGAACAAATTCTGGTACAACTCAAAAAAAATAACATTCCCTCAACCTTGTAAATCCTTAAAGGGGTATAAATCTACTGATTAAATGAAATGAACTAAACATAAACCATTATTTGCAAACAAGATAAATTTCTCCAACATAAAGCATTGACTTAAACTTCTGAACTCATCAAAACTGAACACAACTGGGTTTAGTGGGTCATATTTACCTACATGCTATTGTTCTATGGACTTCCTACTGTCAGTTAAACAATCTGAATTAAACTCTGGTCAACTAAAGTTAAAGAACTTTAACTTGTAGTCAAACACGTAGAACTACATAGACTTTCATGCCCACATTGTAACATATTTAATGCAGGATTTAAGAGTTGATTCTCTAAAAAATATATAAGTGGTGCTTTCTAAATGTGACGTTTCCTTTCCGCATAATGTGCTGACCAAGATTTGATTTCAATTCAGGGCCAATTATTATGCAATCAAATAGCTATGCAAATAGGGCGTCTTGTGAATTGGCATCAACTGATTTTTGTTTTTCCAGATACATTTCTCTGATAAGCACACGTGGTCCACATTACAGTAGTTTCTTCCATGCTCCACCAATTAAACATGTTGATGATACTACGGTTGATGGAGAGGGACCCGATACACACATTAGCCACATGAACTTCCCCTTCATCCTCTACAGTAATATTTGAAAATGAAAAAGAAGCCTGACCACCATCATATCCACCCTTATGGAATCAATATTAATGCAGACCAGACCTGAGACCAGTAAACCCCGTTTCTGAACGTCGTGCAACACCTGCTACAAAAAATGTGCTACATCATGTCTCAGCACAAATTCCATGTAACAATGTTTCCAATTAGTTTTGGTTGAACAAAATGTTGATCATGTTTAATAATTTAATAAATAACAAATGGACATGCAATAGCACCAAGGAAAATGCGACTGCGAAGTTTGAGGGAAATTAAAAAACATGAAACGGACTGAATGTAGAAACATGGCCACTAATATAAAAATCATGGGATGCACATGTAGAAAAACTGAAATATACAGTATATATAACATTTCACCGATATTACAACGCCATTTCTTTTCTCGGCTCAAAAGCAGGACGACCCAAAAATGAAACGCTAAGAAACAAACCCGAGGATTACTGCAGCAGCCACGTGAGGTGGTCCAGTACCTTAGCTTGAATTTCTGAAGGGCGCAGTGATATTACAGAGGTCAACAAATACTGTTAGTCAGTAACAGGTCATTACTTTTGTCTCTTCGCATGAAAACAACTTGCTGAGGTAGCTGTGCTTCTGTCTCTCACACACACACACTGCAGTAGTCCAAAGCTAACTTCTAGTTTTTTTTTCCTTTCTTTTGCATATGTCTTAAAAAGTGTTTTTCCCCTCTTTTTTCCATTTTGTTTAATAGCACCGAATCCGAGACAAGGTCACAGCGACTCTTGAACCTGGATCAACGTTCTTTACAAAGCGCTGAAAGCTGAGAGTTAACACAAGTTTGAGAGGGGGAGTTAATGATACTTACACAACACCAAAATTGAGATATTAATGCAACAGCACAATAGTAGAAAGTTAGCACAATGGAAACACTATAAAGGGCAAACCAAAAATATAGTAATGCTTTACGTTCAAAAATTCAGCACTGCCTAGAATGCCATTGTAGCTTCAACGATTTGCACATCAAAACATCGCTGATATTTTTAATCCAAATTTGTGATATAACAATATAAATGGATGGAAAATGAAAGCCACTTTCTATGATGGAGCAATCCACAAACCATGAAGATGTTTGGGTTGGTGACATGAGAAGAGATTGGCAGACAATTAATTACAACATACACCACATATTTTTATCGCAGTCTCTTAAAACATCCGGAAAGGGTTTGTAGCCCTGTGGCTTGTCAAAAAGCACCGATAGCCTGTGAGATACTGTGTCAAAGTTTAAGGCACACGCTAGGCAGTGCAATCTCCAGATAATCTACTCGTAAATCCAGTAAACCAGAAAAATGCCAAAATAAATAAAACAAACGATAAAGCTCATGAGCTACTCCTAGGGGAGAAATATGTGATGGGTCTAAAATACTACTATTCGTCTTCTAAAGAAACTATTTTATCCAAAATCTCTCCATTCATTTTTTTTTGTTCGTTCCTACAAAAATTATAGTCGGAATAGGAGAACACTGTCTCATTGTTCACAGGGAAAATTGGTTTACAATACGGAGGCCTTGCAAAATGTACAATTAACATCCAGTAGAAAACAACTTGTCACTAGACGTCCCTATAAAATGTTTAGTTTTTTTCCCCAGCAGGAATATCTATGTGGCTATAAAGTGTTGATAATCTCAATGGTGACGAGGTGTGACATCACAGGAGTGGAACGATGCTCAGGGGGTTGGACACAGAAACAGGGCGATGTAGTTTATTTCCACAGTAAATGACCAACTGACTCGAGCTGTAGGCATCACTGCTGCTGAGAATGTGTGTGTGTGTGTGTGTGTGTGTGTTTGCTTCCAGTAGACAGAGGCTGAGGTTGCTTTGTGACATCACATAATCTTTTATTTTGTACTGTTTGTTTGTGTTTTGTTTGCTTATTTATGAGAACAAGGAGCAGCAGATGAAAAAAAGCAAAACAAAACAAAATAAAACAAAACAATAGCACCCAATAGCACCAGGAACAATCATCGGCAATTGGCATGTATGAGAGTTTACAAAAAAGAAACAAGCTAAAACGAAACCTCCAGGAGTTTTTGTGTTTGGTTCTGTTTCAGGTACCTGAGATGATAGCACCAAGGTCGCCTTTGTTTCAAATGCCTGCACTTTTTTCCCCCCTTCCCGCTGTCATTCAAGACCGAGGCGTCCAGACCTGCTCCATGTTAAGGACTTGGCTCAGAGTGCTCGCCTCTTCCTCTTCTATCAAAAGAGTCTCCAATCACACTTCTCTCTGAAAGCCCTCTATTCATCACAGGAATGTTTCGAAAATGCTCAACTTGCCTCTCCATCGCCTGCAAATCAACAGACAGAAACATAAAAGAAATGAATGGCATGTTTTGTTAAATGTGAATTTCTTTAAAAGAAAGAAGGAAAGAAGGAATGCATCGATTCATGTGTAACTGTATATATGCATGTCATTATATATACTATTTTAATGGATAATGTGTAAACAAAACCAAGATCAACGGCATTAAAGTACAGTAGGTACTGTAGGTCATTATTTGGACTAGATATATAATTATGGACAGAACTACATAAACATAAATTATTTTATTATTACTTAACATTTTTTATTACATTATAATGTTTGAATATACACTACCATTCAAGAGTTTGGGGTCTATAAGATTTTTTTGAACGGTTTTGAATTTAGTGAAAAATTCAGTAAAGAAACATTAAATGTTTTGTATTTGAATATTATATAAAATAATGTCAAAGCTGAATCTGTATCAGCATCTTTACTCTAGTCTTCAGTGTCACATGATCCTTCAGAAATTATTCTAATATGCTGCTCAAGAAACATTTAATATTATTTTCAATGTTGAAAACTGTTTCCACAAAAATATTAAGCAGCTGATTTAAAATATTATAATAACAAATACTGACTATAAACTTTAGAATGGTATTGTATATTTTTATATTCATTTAGGACCCTTAATGATTTATTTTATTTATCCATCTACTGCATGGCATTATGGGTATGATAGCTATAAAATGTCATGACTAATTCAAACCATTATGTCACATGTGAGGAGGACATTTCACGTAAAAAGGGGCTAAATCAAAGCTATCAGTGTTTGGTTTAGAAATAAGTTTTTGGACTATTTTTTATAACATGTCCTAACGATGTGTCGTTTCCAACATAAAATGCTAAAACCAATATTTTTTTTTTCAACAACAGTGACAAATACGAAAAACATTTGCCATTCAAAGTGATCGTTCCCCCCAAAATATAAATTCTGTTATCATTTACTCTACAAAATGTCTCCTTTTGTGAAAGTCATACAGTTTTTGAAAGACATGTAGAATATCTTGAGCTGCTCTCTTCCATACAATGAAAGTTAAGCTCCAAAAAGGAGCACCATAAATGTATAACTTTGTGTTAGAAACAGACCTTAACATTAAGATATAGTTAATAAATAATCCGGACTTCCTCGACAGCTATAGAAACTTTCATTATGAAAAAAAGCAGTGTGAAAACCCTGGATGATTACAGTTTACGGCACTTTGTTATTCTTCTAGTTATTTACCTGTACTGACTAATGAAACAGGAAGTCTCGAACATTCACAGAAAATAGCTTACTGCAAAATAAGGTAGATAAATACCTTTTCTTTTGTGCTTTTACAACTTCAAAATCATACAGGTACTATACCTTTAATACATAGCTATGAGAAGCAGAATTTTAGACCAATGAGAAAAAAAAACGTAAATCAAGCCGTCAACTTGATGACATTGTGTTGTGTATGGATAGAACTCCACTTTACGTTCTTTAAAAGCAGACATGGATTTAATACAACTTTTTATCTGACAATGTAATTCTGGTTGAGGTCAAAGTTTACGGCACAGGACAATGCGTGAACAATTAACAAAATCATGTCCAATTTCTGCTATCCTCTGTGGATCTCAGCTCCGCTCCACCGGCTGCAAAAGATCCAAAAATCTGACAGAGAACAGCGGATTAAAATCTAAACACACACAGCTTTTCCAGATGGTCTCGATCTCGAATCATCCTGGAGTTAATAAATACGACTCCATTAGGGTGCTCTCAAAGAGGAATTGGTACACAACATGCAAATTAGCCTTCAGTCAAGCCGGCCATAATTCCTTGGAGCAATTCTAATCTGTTTCTGCTGGGCAGCTACCATTACTATTGTATTTGAGAACAGCGCACATAATTTCCCAGGAGGACGTGCGAGAGCTCCGTACCATTGGCGCGCCAGCGTAATTTAGACACACAGCAGCTGTTCTGTGTGCCGTGTTCAATCACTGTGTATCCATCTCCTCTGAGCCGCTGTCACACACGACACATGACTGAACTGAACATTATGAGTCATTAGACAGGATAAAGCTACTAGTTAATAAGGTTTTTCTATTTTGTATTATACTGGCACAGTAATTATTACTACAAGTAATTGAAGATAAAACTATGTAGTCATCATTTTGCAGTCATTATAGCTAAAAAACAGAAGTACTAAAACATTTTTAGCGCCAAATATATTTATGGTCTAATCCAGTGTTTTTAGCAGGTTTTGCTTCAGAACCCAATAAAATAAAATAAATTAAATGGATGTATTTATGAGTTGGAAATAAGCACACAAAATAAAATTATAGCACAAAAGTTTTAAAACATGCCCATAAAAATCAAACAAACTGTAGAAATATAGTAAAAATAATAAAATAAAATTGATTTATTTATAAGTTTGAAATTAGAACGATGATTAGATTAGATTCCTGATTATACGTACCGCTGTATCAGTGCACATCCTTATTTGCACATATATATTTCATTTGAAGAGGACTTCATGATGTATGTGGGCATACACAGTGCTGGGTTCATGTTTTGGAGCAGGAGAGTGTGTGAAATATGTCCGTAAACACGCTTGCTCCGGTCCGTATATTTACTATGTGATCCGGATTGCCAGTGTTGTTAAACTCATAGTGGCGTTTCGCACAGAAACCGCTCCCATGTGCGCTCCACATGTCGTTACAAATTAAATATTGTTAGTCCTATTTTCCATGTGTTGATAGTCACACTTTAGCTACTGTACTGAGAAAACGTTCACTTACAACACGCATGTCCGAACTCAAAGCCGAACAGCCAGAGGTGAACGAACAGTGGCAAAATTGTTGTCACATTTGAATTCTCTGCTGTTATGAGATCTCATGTGTAATACAGCGCAGTGATTGGATTAAATCAGTCTATTCTCTTGAATAATACGGTAAAACTAAAAACGAAAAAAAATTATCTCCTTTCCCTTAATAATAAACATAATGAGTGCTATTTTTGTTTTGTGATTGTAATGTGGTGTCGGCATGTATATCAAATCAAATAAAGCTAATAAAGTATTATCTAGTGAAAGTGTGTGGCATGCTATCATGTGGTAAAATTACCACACAAAAGCCTCTTAAATATAGGTACGTCTAATCTTTTTGCTTGTGCCCATGAAGCACACATGTAATTTGATAAATTGCACAACCAATAGGGCCATAAAGTAATTGAACATCATATTTTGTGTGTGTGTGTGTGTGTGTGTGTGTGTGTGTGTGTGTGTGTGTGTGTGTCACTCAACCTCTATCAGATGGGTCTTGTCGTAGTCTCTGCGGTGCTGGTAAATACACTGGCTGAGTACTGAGTAAACTCTCTCCAGATCATCCACACTGAAACCCTCACATTGCACAACCACCTGCTCCAACAGAGCCTGAAACAGAGGAAAATAAAACACCATTCAACATGAAGTTCTTTCATTTACTATGTTCATGTTATTCTTAACCTGTGTGGCAGAAATTTTGAACACTGTTTTTAAAGCTCTCTTCCATGCAATTACAATTAAGGTTTCACACCTGGCTTCTTTTTGGAGCGTTTGTTTCAGAACCCGGTGCGTTTTCTCCGTTAATTTGGTTCATATAGGCATATAGGAACACAGCAATCGTGCTCTGATCCGCACTAAAACAATCGCTTCGAGATCACCTGAACGAGGTGGTCTCGGCCCAATTGAAAACAAACCCTGGAGCGTGAGAAAGCAATCCGACCCAACGAACCAAGTGGTATCATTATTTATTACGGAAAATGTGTTATACAAACTGTAAGTGTCTGATTCTGTGAGTTTTTGTGGTTAAAAACCAAAGAACACCTCTTTAATCTTATTTTTTTTTGTTGTAATTGCTCAGATGAAACACTGATTCCCACTCTAACAGCATAAATCATAAACATATAATTTTTAAATCTAATTAAATATATATAATTTATTAGTCATAATGGGAATCACATCTAAGTGTTTGTGGGTCACGACAGCTACAGATAAAGGCACAATAAGCCCGTGGAGTGAACTTGTCAATCCATCTTTATGGCTGATACAGAGGAAACTCTGACCACTATGAGGACAGTTTTACTCTCTTGTGACTTGCATAAGCTCCTTTCGGTATGCTTTGAAATGTTGCCTTGTGAAAGCGAACCGAAACAAGTAGAAAACGCAACATGATAAACAAATTAAATCCCTGTTTGGAAAGAAAGCAAACGATCGGCAGGTCTGCAAACGCCCTGAGAGAGAACGAATCTTTCTTTTAAGTCAAATCTTTCTAATTAGTTGGTTGATTCGGTTTACTAATCCTAACCCTTGCAGTGGATGCTTGATAGTATTTGATAATAGCAGAAATAATATTTTCTTTTCTTCAAAAAAAAAAAGGAAAGCTTTTTTTTCCCCAAAGCTCTTACACTTAAATTAGTCATTTTTGCTTAAGTAAGATCTGGCTCTAAAGGAGGCATCTGGAAGTGAGGTAATGAATGAATCACATATAATCCTCAAATACACACGCATCAAGCATTTTTATAAGGTTCATGGTGACATATGAGAGGCACAGTCTGTCTCTCGTTCTGATTTTCTTGGGGAAGTTGGACCTGCACCTGCTAACACATAACATTTCAGTCAGGCATTAAAGCCGCCGATGAATGTGCGTCCTGCGGTTGGCTGTGCTGTAGTGGAAAATGACTGCTGTGTTTGGAATAGTCTTAATTTGAAGAGGCTTAATTTGAAGTTGAAGTTTAATGACTGTGGCGAGCAAGACGAGGCCGAGGGCCGCGAGAGAGCAGCACGAGGCCGCTGGCGTGATTACTGATGAGCGACACGTGTGCGACGCACCGGTCTCGTATCTCTCACGGAGGAGCGCAAGCATAAAAGGAGGAGCGACGACAGTGGAGATTGAGAGAGGCCTGGACTTGTGTTTTTTTTTGTTATATGTGACAGCAGTCGTCAGTGAGGGGCTGCTGTCTTTTAATTTCGTTTTGTATTTGTTTTATTTTATGTCATTAAAGTCTTTAAATGTTCGCCGGTTCCCGCCGCCTCCTTCCCGTAACATCTAACCTCGTTACACTGACATTGTTTTAGTTTCCGGAGACCTAGCTACAAACATGAAGAGAAGGAAATGGGAGCTGACAGCTAATGGAGTCTGTCTGTCTATCTATCTATCTGTGGACAAAAAATTTTATGTAAAATGTTTTAGTAATATTAAACATGCAGATTAACACTCTTGTTTATTAATACCAATTAATTTAAAGGGTTAGTTCACCCATGAATGAAAATCCTGTCATTAATTACCCTCATGTCGTTCCAAACCCGTAAGACTTTCGTTCATCTTCGGAACACAAATGAAGATCTTTTGATGAAATCTGAGAGTTTTCTGTCCCTCCATTGACAGCTCTGCAACTACCACTTTGATGCTTCAAAAAGTTCTTACAGAGGTCGTAAAATTAATCCAAATGAATCGAGTGGTTTAGTCAAATCTTTTTTTTTACAACTCAATCACTTTATATGGTGACCAGATTTAATTTAGGCTTTTATTCACATCATATGGCAATTCATATGAATTAGTTTTACGATCTCTTCACAAAATTTTTGAAGCTTGAAAGTGGTAGTTGCATAGCTGTCAATGGAGGGACAGAAAGCTCTCAGATTTCATCAAAAAGATCTTCATTTGTGTTCCGAAGACGAACAAAAGTCTTACGGGTTTGGAACAACATGAGGGTGGAGTATTGACAATTTTCATTTTTGGGTGCACTATCCCTTTAATGAAAAACAGGGCTTAATTTCGCTTCTGACATTAAACATTTTGAATCCATTTGACTAAAATGGCTGTCCGGTTAAAATGAAAGTTACTCTGACTGAAAATATGTGTGCTGTTGTAAGCCCTACTAAATATCAATAAATGGCTGAAAAACAGAACTTTTTTTTTTTAGCAATATGACCCAGCCCTAGTTATATTCGAATTTCAGAAATTGAATGGACTTTGAATGTTTGAGATAACAGTAACATGGCTCTATTCTGTCATTTTCAGGAGGGATATATTTCAAGAAAATGCTCTTATGAACTTCCTCTGAAGACCTGTTGAAATGTTAAATTTACCCCTGAGAACTGAATAAAAAACTGAGTGGGAAAACAAATGAACATCTAGAGAGAAGGTAACCTCCAAAAGATAGTTTGACCAGATATGAACACCTGCAAATGAAACAACTCTGACAACATTGAGCCCCCAACACGTACACCCAGGAAGAGAGGTCAGCCATCTTCAAAAGCAATTACGATCATGGCGACAGCTAATTAAGGCACATCATAATTACCTTCCATTTCATGCGCAGCTCCGGATTGCAAGTATTTACTGTTTGCACTAGGTTTAATTAAAACGCCTCAGACTTCACAGTGGCCTTTCAATTGACATGTTCATCACAACGATCCTCCGGCCAATCGTGAGCTCATCGAATCGCGCTGGGACAAGTTATTACTCAGACTGCATTGGTCAGAGTCAACATAAACAGTGCCAGTTTCTGATAAGGTTGGAGCCAGAAAGAACAAAGAGCACACAAGCACAAGGCAGTGTGTACCGAGATTGCAAAAACAGCAATAATTGAAGATTCGGGTTTGGTTTTGCGGAGACATTTAATGAGAAAATGCATCCCCTACAGATAAGTTTGAAACCATATCTTTGCAGTGCAATGACAGCCCCTGAACCAATGAAAACAAGCAAACGTCTTCATTAAAAACCACTGGAGGACATTGAAGGTAAATACCAACATACTGAATAGCAACACCACCAGAAAACAACTCCATGCTCAGCCAAAGCGTGCAAACAACCAAAGGCTGTAATATAGAGATTTTATTATTAGTGACTTTATTAGTTAGATAATAATGTTCACTGGGCTGAAACTGACAGAAGTGTCCGTTCCAAAATCAAAAAAATGTAATAAATAGTGCAAACTACACACACCTATATATATATATATATATATATATATATATATATATATATATTATATTATATTATATCATAATACAATTATTTTTAACTTATTATATTATTTATTTATTTATTACTTTGATCAAAAACTCTTAAAAACAAGACCAAAAAAAATTCTGATATGTTTAAGTTGTTATTGCCATTATTGCCAGTAATTATTGTATAAGACATTATTGCCAAAACAGTCAATGGTATTATGGCAATGTAAAATTACGGTAACACTTTATTTCGATAGTCACTTTAGACATTGTACTAACTATAAGTAACTTTTCAACTACATGTCAACTAACTGTCATTAGAGTATTAGTAGACTGTAGTAGACTGTTAGGTTAGGGTTAGGTGTTAGGGTTCGGGTTAGGAGAACAAGTTGACTTTTAGTTGCTAAGTTACTTATAGTCAGTAGAATGTCTGTTGGGAGAACAACAAAATAAAGTGTTAGCAGATATTAAGCAGACAGTCTACTAATACTCTAATGACAGTTAGTTGACATGTAGCTGCAAAGTTACTTATAGTTAGTAGAATGTGTAAAGTGGACTATCGAAATAAAGTGTTACCAAAATTACGAATGGCAGGAGACAAAATGCTAAATAATTTGCAGTGAATATCACAATTTGCTAACATTTCAATAACAGGGATTAGCTGTGGGCCCTGTTGTTCCTCCTCAGTGTCACTGACTGTGGGAGAACGGTCATGCATGGCAGACGCACTCCATCAACCCTCAATAGAATGGTAATCCTAGCTTTAAAAGACTAGTTCAAACAGTCCATTTGACTTTCACCAGAAGACTTGTTTTGTAATAACCTAATCAGCCCAGACATAAATATCACAGATGGAGTGATACAGAGGCATTGTGGGTTTAGAACAAAACCCGGTCAACTATGAGAACAAAGTTAAAGCCTCAAAACCATTTTATTCTATGAAGTATTCCAAAAAAAAATTCAGGTTCTCCTAAATACAAATAACACCCAGAGATGTATCTCATTTAAAAGTATGAAGTATACAAATATTACAGTAACTGCTGGATGAAGCACACAGATATACAAAAAGGTCAGCAAGTTATAAATATGTTGTAATATAAGAATGCAAAACAGACCTACATTAAAAAAGAGAAAGTAAACTGTTAGTCTGCTTGAGGAAGGTCAAAAGAAAAATATCACAATACACTGACTTATCTTGCTTTGTAGTTTATCAAAAACTCTATTTCAAAAGCAAAGGCCAAAACGTTACGTCACACAGAACAAAGTTTTTACTTTATATAATGAAACACCTTATCCTTAGTGAGTGACCATCAGGTTTAAAAGCATTGTGTTAATAAAACCAATACTACTGTTCTTATTACGGAGGGCTATAATTGTTGAATAATTTAGTTATAGATTTTCTTAGTAAGTCATTATAAAGGCTCAAAGGAGCTAGATTCATGTGTGCCATGATTATGGCAGAAATGTTGAGTGCAAAATAAAGGACAAGAGCACTTTCCCGTTTTTAATGTTAATACTAATCTCTCGGTCGCTCCAGCAGCAGAGCATGTATAATGTATTCTACTAAGACAAACTGAAAGCTGAAATGGTCAAGTTAGAGAAGTGGAACAAGTGATGCAACTGTTGTGGAAGATCTACAAGATGAACTGTGTAAAATCAAACCTATGATGATTGATTTGAGACACATAAGGCTGTATTGTGCTGCACTGGGTAATATTACTATTTCACACTGAGATGGAAAAGATATTTCTTTTTATTCCTAAAAAAAAAAAATATTATTAGACCACCTATATTAAAATAATAGTTCACCCAGAAATGAAAAAAAAAAAAAACACCATAAAGCAGTGGTTCTCAACTCCACTCCTCGGGACCCGCTGCTCTTCACATTTTGTATGTCTCTCTTATCTGACACACTCAGTTCAGATCAAGGAGTCTCTCCTAACGAGCTGGTGATCTGAATCAGGTGTGTTAACCCTTCGGAGTCTTGGGCTATTTTGGCCGTTTTTGAGTACTTTTATTTTTTTTAAATTTTGCAACATAAACAAATGTTTAGCATACCAATGTTTGGTATAATTTTTTTCAGCACAACATCACCTATATGATCAGACAATTAGTTTTTCACTTTGATGTACTCTATCAACATACTGGACCCAAAATCATACAAAAAACACAAAATCCGAATAGAAAAATTATAGCTTTTCTACTACAAAAAACACAAACATGCTCAATGAAGCATTTTAAAAGGTTTAAAATGTAAACACAAGTTGTAAATGTCAACATATGCAGGTACAATTCAGATATAATCAACCTATATACAAAAAAAATATGATTTACAAAAAAAAGCGGGTGTAGCCATAGGCTTTTTTTCTTTCTTTTTAGCTCAGCCACTTTTTAAAAAATGTTGTGCACACAATTATTCAGAGAGCTATATTTAAGGCCTTGTGTTCCCAGAGTATGAGGGTTCGCAAATAGTGCAAATACAACATCAAAAATGTAAAATTGAGATAAAATTAAACTATGTACAGCAAAAAGCAGGAGTGGCAATAGGCGTTTTTTCTTTTCCTTTTTGCTTAGAAACTCTCCAAAACACTTCATGTACAATTACACAGATAGCTACATTACAGGGATTTCATTCCTTGAGTAAGAGGGGTTCCTCAATAGTGCAAATATACCATACAAAAGGTAAAATGAACACAAAATCAAATTATACATACAACTATTTACAACAAATATCAGGTGTTTTTTATTTTTATTTTTTATCTGTGCCTCTCCTCAAAACAGTTTATCTAAATCTACTCCTAAACTACCTAAACTACTCCTAAACTACCTAAACTATCTACACTACTCCTAAACTACTCTCAAAATCTACTCAAACTCTTCCAAAAACTAGCAATAATCTCTCTCTATATGTATAACGTATATATGTCTCTCTTTATCAACTCCGTAAAATCCTCTGCCTTTCAATTTTGCGTCTTAGCTCAGTTGGCTCCTCCTCCATTCCCTAAAATGTGCAGCCTGAAGAGCAGAGTCAGCAGATTCACACATTTTTCTCCGTTTTGTTTTATGACAAAAACTGACGAAGTTATTAGAATAAATGCAACGCCTGTCGCATCCCATCTTGCGTTCTTTTACGAACGTGTCAGTATTTTTTTATATCAAGTTTAAATGATCATATCTCCGTTTTTACTTGGTCTATCAACACCAAACAAAAAGTAAAATAGAATTTCAAGCCAGCACTTTCGACAGAAGTGGACGGCAGCGCTCAACGTGACTTTGTTTTTATGCTTCGACGTCTTAAAATGGTCATGTAACTTGATCACGCCGGCGTGATCGGCGACCCCGAAGAGTTAAATAAGGAGACATAAAAATTGTGCAGAGCAGTGGGTCCCGAGGACTGGAGTTGAGAACCACTGCCATAAAAGCAGTTCAAACAATCTATGCAATGTATTCAAAGTCCTCTGAAGGGTTTCTCTTCCCACTTACAGCTTTGTGTTAGAAACAGACCAAAATGGACTGCAAACGATGTGTGGACAAACACCATTGGTTCTAACGTATCTAAGTGTAGTCAAAATGACCAAAATGCACATCACAAACTAAAATACGAACACGAAAAGCATAAATCAGCTCGACACAGCAACTGATGGCTTCGGCATAAAATCAATTGCCTCTGGGCTTAATGTGACACATATCAAACAAAGTTTAAAAACACAAACTTAAGGTTTGAACTGCCACATGTAATAATGTCTTATGCAGTCTGATGTGCTGTCCAAAATGTCAAATCTGTAACTGGTTCTAAAACGAGAGTTAGGGTTTGGCTGATCAGAACCAATTACATCTCCAGTGACAGCAGCAGTAAAGCAAAGATATTGTCAAACTGGCATGTTATTTACAATTTGGTTTCTTAGTAATGGCCGTGCATCTATTTTTGTACACTACGATGCATCAAAACAACGGAAAATAAATGGAACCAACACGGCTCATCAGCACATAAATGGCGTAATGCCTCGTCATCATTGTTCCTGTGTCTAAACAGATGACAATTATAATTTCTCACATACTAAGACAGATGTTCTATAAACACCTTTTCCAACCGTTTGGATAGAGTGCTGTTCTCAGCTTGGCAAGTTTGGCTAAATCCATCAA
This sequence comes from Siphateles boraxobius, assembly GCF_051911475.1. Lineage (NCBI taxonomy): Eukaryota > Metazoa > Chordata > Actinopteri > Cypriniformes > Leuciscidae > Siphateles > Siphateles boraxobius. The sequence goes on along the minus strand of NW_027509208.1, from coordinate 36,914,950 downwards.
ATACATGCACAAGCACGTTTAAGTTTGGGCGAACGGTACCCTAGCATAGCAAGCGTTTATGTTTGGCTAGCGCTGAACCATAGCAAAGTACGTGTTGCAGGTTGGCAAGATCTATTTCCTGGCATGTGTTTTCCATCAGTTTAGTCAAGAGATAATTTATTTTAGCTCTCTTCACACTTAAACATTCAGTGCTGCTGAGAGCAGGAGAAAGAACTGACTGAAAACGCTTTATGAAAACCGCTGAAATCAGGAAAATATAAATAGATCCAATTATCATATTTAGCTGAATTAATCACATTGACAATACTGAGCTCATTTAGACATTCTGCTTGTTTATATACACCCCCCACCCCCCGCCCCCCCCCCCCCCTCCAAAATAAAAATAAAAAAGCATAAAAATACTACTATAATGTATAAAAACTTAAATAGTACATAAGATAATAAATCAGAATGGGGGAGAAAAATAATTGAAATCCTAAATTGAAATAATACTAAACAAATAGGCTTAATTGTATTTAAACCTAATACAATTTCTTCTTTTCTACTTTTCTGACTTGTTTTGTGAGATTCCCCCAGCTAGAAGAATGAACACGGAACATCTTCGACTGAAAACAGGCCAATTTCTTTGGTCATGAGAACAGCAGACATGAAGCTTGACATGCTATAATAAGCATGCTTTTAAGAAAACATTAAACAAAATGATAAAACCTTTTACTGTGTCCAAGGCAAAGACAGCTTTAGACAAGCATATCTTCTTGTTGAGCGATGGAGCCATATGGCCATGATCACAGTAAAGACCCAGGGATGTCATCAAGGGAGAACACAACCTTTCCAAATCGACAGGATCTCAACTTGTGTGGTTTTAGCTTCTCTGTGGTCTTTAAATTCAGCATTATTATGCATCCAAACACTGACACGATGTGATGCCGGCTTCTTGCGATGCACAAAAATACCAAGGCAAGATGAAACTCATAGTTTGCGGTGACGGCCCTTTAATTCCAAATGTATGAGGGCCGTGCTGCGCAGCAAAAATGTCAATAGTAATGAGCGCATCTCCAGTCAATGAATATGAATGAAGCGCAGGAAAACAGCCCACTTTTCATTCCTAATATGTGTCAGGCATTTTGCCACCCCAAAAAGGAGATACCTGCTTAAACGGCAACTCTCACCCCACTTCAATGGCAATTCAATTTGTTCCATAAGCCAGGGATGAAAAAGCAATTATTCACAGCATCCGTCACTTCACGATCTGTTTCTTAAAGATATCAGCCTTTTCTCGGTAAATGAACAAATAAGCCAGAGGATTACTGCCACGCGTGCTTCCAGGCCTTCACCCCCCATCGCTTCGCACAGCCCAGTGGCCGGCCATCCGTGTAAGGAGTCCTCGGTTTGGGGGGGGGGTTTCATGATGATGGTGTGATAGATGATGTGGCGGTGGGGTGTGTTGCGTGTCGTCATGCGATAGAGACGACTGCGCTGTTTCTTCTTCAGATGCTGCGGTCACCAGGCTGAGCACTACAGTTGGCACTTTGGAACTGGTGAGAGGAAAACTCAGCACGCCTGCCATTTGCTGTTTTGAAAGTGTAAGTCTCACACATATTTCACTCACTATTTAGCAAACAGGATGTGCAGCATATTAAGTCACATTAAAGGGAGTGTTCCGTATGGCTTACTACCATACAACTCCTAGAAATGCAGTATATATATATATATATATATATATATATTAGCAGGATAACACGCTATATTTGAACACGGCAAGGAATACTGTACCTCAAAATGCAAAGCTATTTGATCTGCCATTTTAAGCGTGATGAATGGCATATTAAAAACGTTTTTTTTTATAGCCCTTTGATGCATTATTTGATCAGACTGTCAAAATTGAAGGTTTAAAATGGTTTTATTTGATTGAATGGTTTTAATTGAATTTCAATTATTGCATGATTTAATTCCAACAGGGTAATTAAATGTGACTAATTGAATTAATCAACACTACAGTGTACTGAATGATAGAGTAAATAGCATACTACATAAAAATGTTTAGCATTGTCTACAATGTCAAAAAGTAATATACTGTTTCACACACCATTTAAAAATATATGATATAATAATTTAGTAATAATTATTATAACAATATTAATAATATAATTTAAAATAAAATTTAAAAAGTAAACAAGTAATAGGCGGTAAAAGTATGCAAGCTAGTATTCCATTACAAACACACGCGCTGCATCCCAATTTGCATACTGTCCGTCCTTAATAGTTTTCGAAATTAGAATGAGTGTGTCCCAAATCTTAGTATGCTGAAATGAGCATTGCAAAGATACCCGGATAGTCTTCTATTTCCAGTTAGACTCGAAGGGACGAGGGAACAATTTAAAAAAAAAAAAAACTACAATCATGGCGGATGCTCAAGACCGACGGTTAAGTAGAGTGGTTTGACTCGAAATTAAAAATCACTATCTAACTTAGGGGTGGGGGATATGACCAAAATATCACGATATGAGTAATTTTATTTCAATCAAATATTTTGAAATATTTATTTTTGCTTTAAATATGGGTTTTATAATATCAAAATAATTATTGTCCCCATTTTCAATATCACAAAAAAATCCACATTGTGAACTTTTTATAAAGGTACGTTTGGTAATTAACTCTTAAATGCATCATTATGCAAACACGAGGAGAGTTCTCCGCATGAAAGACCCAAGACTGGCATTTTCTTTCAGATAAAGTAGGAAATAAAATGAAATTGAATGTGGAGGATTTTAACTGTGGCAAGATGACTGACAGGGCAGTTTAAACAGTGACAAGATGCACATAACCAAGCGACAGAGCAGTCAAATACGCAATTATGATGAATTGGTATGTCCCAAACCTTGCCAACTCTTCTGCTACACACTCAAAAGTATGTCCTAAGAATTGGGACTCAGCAACCCATTCAGGAATATGAACTACTTGTTGCTTTTCAGATTGAAACTGTGCTTGTAAGAAGAGAAACAATATCGAAGATTGCTGCCCTAATTTGATGAACTTGATAGCAAATAATTAAATGGAAATGAATGACTTAGCAAATGAGAGTGAATGAACACTTCCAAAATTGTCTAATGATGATGATGATGAAGCAGACTCCACACTGATGACTTTTTCCAAAATGAGTTGATGATTGGAGTGATTTCCCTCCTTCTGAGATCAGTGCATTACAGCATAGCTACAGTAATGCTAATGCACACAGAGAGCTTATGGGATGTGCTTATCGATGTTACCTCAGAACAATCACTTAAGACACCAGAAAACCGCATTTCCAACCCATTAACTTCAATAATTTGATGGAGGTTATGATATTGGTTTCAGGGGTGGAAAAAAATCACTACAATTTAATAAAAAAGGATTAAAATATACTTTAGAATTTCTTAAGAATATTTCTTAAATATGTATTTCTATGTACATCTCACCTCGAGCCGCTGGTGGTCAACCACGAGAGCAGGAGGTGGTGGAAGCTGCACAGCCTCCTCGAGTCCGACAGCCAGCTCCTCTGACTCGGGTTCGGATGGACCTTTGACATGTTTATTCCCTTTTGATGAACCTATAAAAACAAAGCAAAGTCACATTATGGAAAAAAACCTGAGCACACGAGAAATGGACAACACCTGGTGAAGGAAAAGCATGTCTGTAGTCTTCTAAGAAGAGCCGAGTCCTCAGGGCGTTTCTGTTGGTGTGTTTAACTCTCGGCAGGAAAACGCTCACAAACAGATGGTGTTTTGAAGTCCTAGTACAGAGTGTTTTACTCCAAACTGTGATTAACCGTACAGTTGACTATCAATACTTGGAATTTTTCATCGGTCCTGCATCTTTTATGGACAACTAGTGTTATTTTGGGTAGTTATTTATTTATTAACGCTTAATTACATATGAGAATTACATATAACTATGTTTATTGAAGTGTTCTATGCATTTACAAATCCTTAAATTGAGTGCATAAACATTTTAAATATATGAAAATATGTAATATAATATGCTTAACTAGTACTTTGGCATTATTCGCCATACCTTCTTTTTCATGGTCGCCATCAGAAGCCGTTTCCTCCGCTGCTGCCACGTTCTCCTCTGCATTGCATTCTGGGGCAGAGGGTTCTTTATGCTCTGCTGGTTTCTCTTCAAATGCATCTATTTTAAAAGAGTCTACCTCCATTTCTTTATCTAGAGGATCACTATACACACTGTCCATAGATTCATTTCCATTCACACACTCCTGTGGAGCGGGGACCGTCGGGACCTCTGATGGCTCCTTAACGCTAGGAGCTTCCTCCGAGGGAGTGTCGATGGCCTCCTCTTCGCCCCGAGGGTCCTGATTGGCTGTAGGCTCACATGAGTTTTCCTCCTCTGTGGAGAGGATGTGTCCATTGGCCTGGAGTGGTTGTTTCTCAGGATGGAGCTCCATTGCGTCACAGGACGACTCGTCCTGAGTGAGACAGGCGTCACCTTGCGCCATTACAGCCGAGTCATCCACTCCCTCTTCCTCATCTGGTTCATCATCTTCTCCTGCTTCCTCCTTTTTATAACTCTTTTTCTTCCTGATGATGCCCCGCCCCCAAATCGGTCGCCGTCGCAATTTTCGCTTTATGTTATCTGAAGAAAAATACAGATTTGTGTTAAGTCAACTAAGACAGCAAACACGAAATGCATGTATTCATTCAGCAAAAAATGGAAATAAGGAACTATGTCAGGCTAGTTTTATGGGTATGTTGCAAGTATTTCATTAAATGTAAATTAGAAACATCTGTGACTCCAAATAAATAAATAAAAATCACTGGATGTTGATTTAATTGGACACTCCATCAAGCATCTAGTGTCCACAATAATGCACATTTAGATTCATAAAATCGAAAATTAATTGAATTGATTCAATAAATATATACTTATACATAGAAAATAAATAAACATTTAAAACAAAAGAAAATAGAATACAAATATAAAATAATATAAAAAGCAAAGGCCTTTATGGCATCTACTCTAGTTAAGGTCTGCACATTTAAATTTGATAAATATAAAAATATATTGGAGTAAAAACTATTATATATAAATAATTATATTTATTAGATATAAAATCAAATAAAAGCTAACAGACATGAACTAAAAGTCACAAAACTTGGGGTCTTTAAATGTGGCATCTAATTTACTACTAAATACTAAATTACAGAACATTTGTGATGATAGCAAATTCAACATACTGTACAGCATATACAGAAACACTTGGAAATCTTTAGAGCTGTGCAGGTTCTTGCATTTTAATAACTTACATTCACCTCGTGATTCTCGCTCCCTAATTACATGCAAAATCCCTGTCAAACTCACGGGTGTTGGAAGCAGGTCTAACTGTTCATTAGACATGACTGACTGCATGATGAACTTCTCACCCTCATGTCTCATAGTCACTCAGATGACAACGAGAGAGAGAGAGAGAGAGAGAGAGAGAGAGAGAGAGAGAGAGAGAGAGAGAGAGAGAGAGAGAGAGAGAGAGAGAGAGAGAGAGAGAGAGAGAGAGAGAGAGAGAGAGAGAGAGAGAGAGAGAGAGAGAGAGAGAGAGAGAGAGAAAAAGTGCGTGTTGTCATGACCATCACTGGAGAGCTTATGCTGAGCGCTCCAGAAGCACAGCGAGAAAAATAGAGACAGGCCAATCTGTTAGCACTACACGACACCTGTCCCACTGTGTAATTGGTCGGAGAGGGAGAGAAAGGGGGCTATGGAAAAAAAAATGGAGGGGGAGCATTGCTCAGCATGCAGGAGGTCATGCCTAAAGTTGTAATTGAAAACAATGGACGGCAGTCCAGATGTGCGCCATATCTCAGAGCCCAAAAGGATTGGGCTAATTTTCTCCTCCGGCTGCTGGTGTTTCCTATTGGGCTTTCAGTAGTCACACTCCACTCAAAATAATGGAATCCCACACCACCCCTCCTATTCTAAATACAACAGGCTTTTTTTTAAACGAAGAGGTTGATTGCAAAACACTTGGTTCTCCCTTTGGATGTAATCAGAATGATCGAGTGAGGTGTGGAAGAGAGAGGGAACAAGCAAGTGTATGAGAGAGAAAGAGAAGGACCTTGGAGATTGCAAACATATGGATGGAGAGAGAGAACAGTGAGTGAAAAATGGGGGGGGGGGGGGGGGGGGCACTTTTCCAATTCCAAAAATGTAGTAAAAGCTTCAGGGTGAAGAGGCTAAAGGTCTGATGCTGTACAATTTTAACAGGCTTCATTCCACACATTCCTCTGCTGGATCCACAGCACTAGTCTGGGGTAACAGGTCTCGAGTTCAATAGTTGGGCTTTACGGTCTCTACATTCTGCAGTAACATTGCCTGAGATTCTTAACTGGAGGATAAGTGTACCTCAAGTGGTGTGCAGATTGTGGATTTGTTTTGTCAACCTAGTTATGATTCATTTTGTAATTTTTTTCCTCCATTTTGAATGAAAGGAACCAAAATGTGTGCAATTTGTGTGGATGACACTCTACAGAATACGGTTGTCAGTCCTGTAATTGAGTCCTTAATACGGTAACGTTCATACACAGTTCAGTAATTTATGGGATTGACAACCGCATTCTATATATGAACTCACACCTGTAAATCTTCACGACACACAAGCGCATTCTTGGAAAACCCGTGCCGTGTGGACGGAACCAGACTGGACAACTAGTTGTGTCACGTCATACAGTGCGAGCGATGTTGTGGGTTTTCGTGTGTGGTTTCACTTTCAGTAAGGGGATATGAGCTGTGTGTCGTCTGAAGGTTTTAGATCCAGTCACTGTTCTCAAAGGAGCTGCTCCTGTCAGTTTTGTGTTCTACGCGTGACTCAAATGCTCTGCTCTCCACCCAGATATAAAAGCTTTTGTTGGTAAATGAAGAATAGACATGAATTTGTGGCTTTTTGTGGTATCAAAAGTTGTAAGAATTAAAGTTTTATGGACTTCGTCATCTTTGATGATCTTCTGAACCAAAACCTAAATCTAACCTTAACCCCTGTAGTTACTTTATATTACCCACTATTTTCTTACATAAGTACACTATAAGTGCATGTAAAGACACATACTGTAAAATAAAGTGCAACCAGTTATGTTAGGTTAGTCATTTTTTTCACTAACATAAAGTGAATAAAGTAACAAACCAAATCAAACCTAACCTAAAATAAAATAAAGTGACTCAAATAACATATGTACGTTTACACAATGACAGTATAAAATGAGTCAAAATTTCTGCCTTTATATAATGAACAAATCTTAATGATGGGGCTTTGGGGTAAACAGGTCAAAAAGGGTTGGGAATAAAAGACAGTGCTTTAGAAATCTGTCTGAAAACTATTACCTTTGCAATTTGGTTTGTTGCCACCAACTGTGCAGAAATTCCACACTGGACCTTTTGAACCTTTAATCTATTTCATAAACGAAGGTGGTATTAGGCAATGACAAGCTACATCACCATCACGCAAGATTTTAGAAAACATGTACTACCCACCAAGACACTAATCAATGTTTTAAACCTGTTATCTCCATCAAGACATATGAATTTATGTAACAGGGCATAAACTGCATCTGAATTTAGCATCGACAGCAACAGTATAAGTCCAGATTGACATACATGTGCGCGACAACTGACTGTGAATACACATGAACAGCAAATGAAGCGAAACTGATGAGCCCCAGATTTAACAACCGGATGGTAGAAAGGTGCATGTAGCAATTTACACAAAAAGCTCATTTCCTCTGGCTTGCTGTTTTGCCTTTTTTTTTTTTTTTGTGGCCACACAAGACCTAATTTGACATTTCGGCCAAATCACAGTACACAATATCCGTGACTCGCTCTAAAGAGACCCATGCAGTGCATCAGGCCCTAATGATGTGTAATTAAGTCCACAAAAGCTCAATGTATTTGTGTGTGTTCAACCAGAATACTGGGCTTATGAATGAACAGCACTACAAAGGAGCAGGCGAACGCCAGGCTGCTTGGATTGATTGATAGGGGAAAATAGAAAACTTGTACTGCTGGAGGACATATTGATGTGTCCAGATTGCATCTGCTGCAAAACGCTGACTACAGCATGGTTGAGGCCAGATCATCGTCAAAAGCTGCATTAAAAGAGAGTAAAAGGAGTTTCCCGAGATGGTAACATTACAAACTCTTATGTTTAATAAAATGCTAAGCATAAAACCTAAACTCAATATTGCCTCAAAAGCAATAAAGAAAAAAGCAAAATAAATAATAATAATAATAAGCAGCAACGATTATCAGTCCTTTGCCCTCTGGTTTTGAAATCAGGTCAATGTCAGAGCCAAAGGCAGAAGATTTCCAGCCATATAAAAGTCAAAGCTTGACAAGGAATGAAAACATGCTGTGGCATCAAGGACTGTGTATCATAACCCCTGGGTTTCACTGTTAGAGAAATGCAATGCAATGCAATAAGGGGATCTGTATTATTAAAACTTCAGTCAAAGTCATAAAACCCAGCTTATCTGCTTCTGATATTTCCTCACATCAGCCTAACACTGCTTTTCATGTCCACCAGGTAGATAGAAGACTAGCTTGAGGATTATGATAAAGCTACAGTCTTTCATGTTAAGCCTTGAAATGCTTTTTGTTTGTTTTTCTCTCACGCCAGCAGACGATTTTAACGATGGGGTGTCTAGCCGCAATATTCTAGACATGTGGACGTGTTTCTTTGTTGCTAAAGCAACAGAGTACATGCTTAATTGATGTGAATAAACGAATGAATCAAAAATATTATTCTGAACTAAAACAGTTCAGGCAGAGAAAAGTTGATCCTTAATTTCTGAAGTTTTAAAAAATAATCATAACTCGAACTCAAAATAAATCAATACATGAAAAATAACCCATATAAAACAAATAATCTAATCAAATAAAACAATATAATTTAAAAATCTACCATCTTAAAAATTGTACAATGCACTGTAGGGTTTTTGGATAGTGAGTTTATAGAGAAGATTCGCTACAGTCGTATGTGTCTCTACTATGAAAATAAAAAAGTGGAAGAATAAATGCTAAAATAAAAAAATACATGACATAAAACCATGTAATTTTCATGTAAAAATTCCAGATTTGAGTCCAGCTGGGCAGAATAACTCAACTAGACAGGGTTATTTCCAGGTGCTGAGATCAGCTGATGAGGTCACAATAATACTGAGCTGGATGGAGAAGAAGCTTCTGTCATTCACATGTGGACTGATGGATCTTAACTACAGCATCTGCTCCAGAAACAACAGACCAAGAAAAAAAAAAAAACTAACGAGAAGGATGGAGAGAAAAAGCTCGCCAGGGAGAACTTTCTTTTCACAGCCTTGCTGTGTTTGTGAATGGTAGGGGTGTTGTTCCAAGGCCCAGAATAAACCCAACAGCACAGGAAACATATTCTATGAAACGGATAGATGCAAGTGTGTGTGTGAGAGAGAGAGAGAGAGAGAGAGAGAGAGAGAGAGAGAGAGAGAGAGAGAGAGAGAGAGAGAGAGAGAGAGAGAGACAATAATCAAAAGGAGAAAAAGAGAGCCGGGGGAGATGAAAAAAAACAGTTTGCAAAATAGTAAAAGTTTGCGTGCGTGTTTATGCTTCTTAATGTAACCCCTAAAATATGAGAGGCAGCGCTTTTTCATCATCTCTGTGTGTCTGCTATATAGATTTCATTTGTAAATGTCACCTTTCAAAACCTAGTGATTACTCATGGATAGCTCAGCTCTCTCAGCCACGTACAGGTGACCTTTGCGGCTATTTTAGGGGAAACTAAAATATATGTTTTTAAAAAGTAACTTTCATAAAAACATCAGCCAAAAGTAACGTGAAGACATTTCTCAATAAGGAGGACATAGTATTTATATTTGCATATCTATATATCCATCCATCCATCCATCCATCCATCCATCCATCTGTGTCTGTCTGTCAAAATAAAATAAAAATTGTACATCATACTACAGTGTTTTTGGGTAGCGAGTTTATAGAGATGTTGTGAATATCTATATTTTCAATAAATAATTCAGTTATTATAATTTATTTTAATTAGCTATTGGTGATCTCAAAATAAGAAAGCTGCAAACACATCCCAGGAATTCAAGGATGTACCTTTCGCCATTAAAGGAAAAGCAAGAGAGAGGTCAGGGGTCAGCAGTGTCCAAGTGCCAAAGTGGATACTGTGGTCATTACCTGAGAGGAGCCCAGTACTGGGCAGGGAAAAGTTGTCATTCCCCAGTCTTTCCACTTTTAAATAATGCATGAGAATTGTTGAAGCATGAACACACAGTCCCAGCTGGTTGATATAAAAGTGTGTGTGTTGTGTGTGTGTGTATGTGGAGGAAATGCTCTTCTTGGAATAGCTCAGCACTTTGTAATAATTAAAACTGCCACTGCATGCATATTTAATGCGGCGCCAGGAATATTTAGCCGTGCACCCCCCACCAGTACCTGCCAAAACACCACCTTATCTTCCATTTATTAAACTGTGCGATAGCATGCAAACAATACAGCAGTCACTTTTAGGTCCGCTTTGTAGGAACACGTTTTTCAATGATTACTTCCATGATGCAACAGTGAGAAAACATCGCTCTCTGCTATAAGCTAATGAACAGGTGAATGCAATGGATGAAAAAAAAAAAAAAGTTGAAAATTACTTTTACAGAGGCTCAACACACACTATGCTAAAAACCTTGCCTGAAGATACAGATTGAGATTTACTCTAAAAGCCAACATACTTTTCCATGAGATCTTATCATTTAAAAGACTTGGGATTTTTCTTGCTTGAAATAAATGGTTGATGTGCCCAGTTCCACCCACACCATTTATTGAAATCAAGTTCCAAAAACCACTGATTCAGAAAGAGGACTGTAACAATTAATTGATCAAATCAATAGTAGTCGACAACAAATTTCATTAGCAAATAATCAAGAATTTTTGTGATGTGCACATGGTGCCACTTTATCGTAGTGAAAAACACATTTAGGGATGCAGTAACAATTATTTGAATGTTATAGACAAATTATAAAATGGCTGATATGATAAATCTAAACGAATAAAGGATATTGGATCTTATTTAATCTAGATTATTATTCTAGATGACAATCTACATCTTAAATTGTCAGACACAATTCAGTATACAATATCAGCTGACAGAATTATTTTTTTAAATGCAGATTTCAGCCCCAACCAATGACAATGATATATAGAGAATCCATACGTTTCTATGAAAAAACAACAATATTTACTTACATTAATTCATTATTATTACTGAAAACTCCAGAAAACTCTACCTCATAACGGTTAACAGTAGTTGTGTCCCAAATGACATACCATACACAATGCACTTATTCTATGCACTACGTACCCTACCATGGGTGATGAGTATGAAATGTATAAGGATATCGTCTCATCCAGTTCGGTAGCCCCATAAGAAAAGCCGTGACAGTTGAGTGCATGAAGTGTCCAACATTTCGTTGCCCAACAATTAAGAGCATCATCCAGGTATCTGAAGTGCATGTTTTCCTTTTGGAATCAGTGTGAAAACACAACTCACTATTTATACTAAAAACGGCACAGAAATTGGGACGCACCTAGTGATTTAGCACCCATCAACAGAGTATTGGACAAGATGTGGTTAGATTTTTTCTGCAATAACCTTGACTAATATAATAAGTAGACTTCTGGGAATAAAATGCAATGCTGCAAAAGGTTCTTTAAATCCAGGCAGGTCCATTCTTCCTCTGGAGCAGCTCATTATTCCAATAGTTCATTGTGAAACATGTGGCCTTACAATGACACTAATTCCTAGAGTTACTTGAAATTCCTGCATAGATGTATAGCTGGTCCACGCTGTGAATGTTATTAAATGTTTAATAGCGGGCAAGAGAAAGCCATGTGAATCGGATCTGAGGCAAATGAGCTCAGCAGAGAAGAACGAAGGAGAGCCGCCACACGGCTGAGCTCCATACTGCAGAACAGCTCACGCTCACAGTCCAGGACACCTGCCAGGACACGGCTGGATAAGGAGAGTCGGAGTTTGACTAGGACTATTATTCATCCATGGACATCCATTTGTCCGCTATTTGCCAGTACAAACCTGTCTGAGGAAAATTATAAAGCTAAACAAAGTCATTGATTTCAATTACTGCCTCTAAACGTTGAAGTAAAAAACGGACAAAAAAGGCAAGTGTGACCCAGTGGTTAGGGCTTGCGAATCATCAAAATACGACGGGCAAATCTTAGTATGAAATGATTCATTTTACAATTAGCAAGTGTTATATGGAGCGTGAGCAATTGTACAGTACATACCTAAACTAAATTCATTGTTAAAACAAGGACCAAAAAAAATATATATATACTAAAGGCTTTTTTTTTCCATTTAGCATTCAAAATGCATAACTAAAATATGCAATATATAATAAAATGCCTACTTTCTCACTTTATTTAGGTTGCCGTCTTAAAATTTTGCTGTCTATATAGACACATTAAGAGCACACTAAGTTTTAGAACAAAGCAAATGTTTTATAAAAAAAAAAAATTCCTCCTCTAGAAGTCTGGTCAGAAATCAAGAGGTTAGAGAAGACTACGTGAGAATGAGAAAGACAGAGAGAGAGAGATATGGTCAGGGTCACACTTGTGAGAGGACACAGTTAGTCACTCTGGCCTTTGTCATGCAGTGCAGGTGCTTAATGAGGCCTGCGGATCGATCAATGATTCAGTCTACGCCTGTGGAAATGAAGTAGATCAGTCAGAGGCTTCCTTTGCCCACTGCAAGGAGGAACACACGGGCATGTCAGGGGTAATTCATCTGCACTGTGAGCATGCTAACATGCCGCCAGCTTTGTAGGAGTAGTTTTCCATGAAACGCCCATGGTTAAGCATATGAGCTATGGATATGCACGTTTGATGGTTTCAATACATGTGATAGCTTTGAAATATAGACCAGCCAAAAATAGGTACAGCTTCAAACCACTTTACGAAGAGATGCATCTCTTAAGGATGAAACTGCTATTGGCTACCCTAGTGGATGACTCATTGGCCTTGAGGAGGAAATGAGATCACCAATGCTATAGCAGGCAGCCTGCTTAGCCTGAAGGTCCAGCAAGCATTGGTTTCATGACAGCAAAGGTCAGTCCATCCCTCAGAACTGGACGAGAGTCAAAATGATGTGGGAGCTTTTTGGCGCCTTATCAGGGTGACGTCTGCCAAGCCAAACGGTGTGGAAAAAGCAGCACTCATGGATGCTTTTCAGATTTCGTAAAGCCTATAGCATGCAACAGTGGCCGTCCACTTGTTCAATGGCCATGGTTCCCATTCATTCTTCCCACAGGGTTTAGGGAACGTAGAGAGATTGACTATAATAAAATAAAATGGACTGATAACTTCAACAAAAGCAAATACCATGGCATACAAGCAAGTCTGTTCCTAAAAGTTTATAGGTTATCATTAAAAATCAATTCCTTTATGGAGAAAATGAATTGGAATTTAACTTTCAGATCCCGATTGTTGCACTCTATAGCTGGTTCCCTGCGCAATCTTTAATGATCACTTTTGACATAAGAGTTGTCTAGTGGCCTACCAGGAAAAGTGTTTATTTATTGGACTTTGGCACTCATGGAAAATGCTCTTCTGTTGATAAGGAAGCCACTTCTACTCTGATCAGATCTACTGTTAAAAGGCAAAAAGGGGAGGGGGGGGGGTAAGTGAGAATGAAGTCCTTTGGCGATAGTGTTTCAACTTCAGATATGTCGTAATCACTTGGCAGGCCTGCTGGGGTTCATCCCCAACCGCTGCGCCGGATGCTTAGATTCCACGGTGAGGTTTATGTAGAACCGCATGATAGACCGGGCACGTCGTCTCCAGAGCTTGCTTTTAATGGACAACATTAGGAGGCCGTGAAATTCGGATTAATACCAAGCTGGGATTGTGATTACCTGAAGCCCAGGGAATGAGAACATAGTAGCAGAGAGACGCAGCATCTGGTCTGAATGATGAGGCTTTGAATCCTTTATCCTACTCTTTAGAGAAAGAAATCCACATAAAGTGAAGATAAACAAAAGCAATACGACAGAAGAAACTACAGGTAATGCCCAAGAGTCGGACACCAGGACGGTTGAATATACCCTCGACGGCAGATATGAGAAACTGGCAGTTCAAAAGCTCAACTTTACTCAGGAGCTAAAGCACGGTCAGATGCGATTACGTCCAACAGGGACTTGCGTTATTTTGGGCCGTAAAACTGACAAAGGACTCAAACGGTGAGCAGAACCTCTGTCGGTTCACCTCAGATGAATGTCAACAGATCAGACACGCTGCTAAGGATTTCAGTTGCAGCTGAAATTTTTATAGGTGGGGTGAATGAATTAAACATCAAAACCATCGCATTTGTGGGCCAGGTCAGATCCAACACTCTTTTAAAGAGCGTTTTTGTCCCACCTTCCTACAGGAAATGACAAATGACTGATTTAATAAAGAAGAACAGGTGAAATGTTCAGTGTAGCAGTCTAAATGATTCCGCGTGCATGAATCAATCAAAGGTCAGCTGAGAGGTGCATGTTTTCCTGCACTGAGATGAACAACTCAATAAATAACTTGATACAGAATAGCTGACTGTTTTCATGATATCAAACTGAAAATCATCATTTAGGGAGAGTGAGAATATCCACAGGTATTATAGTTTTATAGTATTAGAATTTAACATGTTAATTTCACCCCAACAAAAGTGTATTAAAAAATTAAACTATATCCTCTGACCTCTGCATATATATATATATATATATATATATATATATATATATATATATAAAGAAAATGCTTTACTTGACAAATAATAAAACCTGATGGATTTGATTAATTAGCATATCATGTAATCAGTTCATATTTAATTGATTGACAGCCCTAATTAAAATAGTGAATTGAAAACTGATTAATAGTGGAAAATACCAAAACTCACAGTATAATTATTTAAGATCAAAAACCAGCCACAGTGTGTTCCAATGAGAAAAATAAAACATTCAGAATATTTTGTTAAACCCAAAATGTACAGTTAATTTACAAAAGTACAATCTTTAAACACTATGCTACTACCCCCTCTTTTATTAGAATAATCTAATTATTAGATTAAAATCTAAAATCTAATTTATTAGAATATCTAATTGCAGAAAAAATGAAATCTCATTCATTACAATTAAAAGTGTTTACAAAATCAAAAGGTTAAAGATAAATGCTACAAGTAAGTTAAATGTAAATTAAATATGGACTAGTAGCATTTATCCTTAACCTCAGTAAAAAAAGAAAAAGAAAAAAAAAGAAAAATCAGATTAATTTTGCCACTTGCAATGATTATTTATCCTGCCCTGTTCTAAAAGATACAGCTTGACACATACGAAGAAAAAAAAAAGAAAAAGAAAAAAAAAACTACTAGGGCTGCACGATATCGCAATGTGCGCATCTGCTTCTATTTACAAAGTTTAACCATAATAGAATGAAGTTTATCATTTTCATGCATTTTTAAGTCCAGTCAGTTTCCGCCTAAAGTGCAAGAGCTCTTTCTCTTTCTTTTGAGCTTAAACGGACATGCGCACACAAAATGAATTCAAAAAACCCGTCTCGGCGAGTATCCTCATAAACTGTTACGCGTAGTAAACAATTGAGTAAGAAAATGGATGTGTTATCATGCGTATCATTATATTGGGTCCGTGCATTAATCTTAAAGTGACAGCAGCCTAAAATACCCACAGCTGTTTGTGTCACCAATGATAATCAAACAACAAAAGATAAAGAGAAAATGACTTTTGTAGCTTTAACAAAGATAAATTGTATTAATTAATTAATTATATTAGTTATATTTTATATATATAGTGAGGACTGTTATTTTACATTTGATTATTCAATTTCCATACCCGAATACTAGGGATGCACCGATACCACTTTTTTCAGAATCGATCCGATACCAAAAATTCTGAGTATCGACCGATACCAACAGTTTTTTAAAAATTAAGTAGAATTTAAAACAGAACTTTCTGTGTGTTGAACTGATAATCACTCTTTTGTGTGTTAAACACAATCTACTTAATACAGACAACTTCATTATAAAGAAAAACAAATCCAACAAATATATGATCATAATCTATGACAAAAATGCTTTTATAAACTAGATTAGTGGACAATTCAGCAGTAAAATTTAGTGTAGAATAATTATAAGTCCACAATAATTGTATAAAATCTGAACATTTAGTGAAAAAAACAAATAAGAGACAATAAGTGTAACACTAAATCTGGTAAAACGTTACACATTGCTCTTTGTATTGTAAAATACATTCATGAAAAACAAGATAAAAATCAAAAAGATAATTTATTTTATATATAGCCATAGGCTACTATAAAATTGAGACATGGCTTAAATGTATAGCACACCTGTTTAATGAGGCAGCAACTTATGATAGGAAAGAACAAGAAAGGCCATTAATAATCTTTCATTGCGTCACTGTATTATGATATGAAAGGCTGCAATACAGTGCGGCACAAAGTGTTTATGCGCATCCCGAGCGCAGAATGATGCGCTTGTAGCAACACGGAGTCACAGCGCGTCGAGTCCGCATTGAAAAGTTCAAAGCACAAACGAAAGACATATAGATGCGTAGTGTATTATACAGTATCTATCTATGAAATATTTTATTGAGCCATTTATTTTAACAGTTTTAAATTTTAGTTACTGTGCGCGTGAAGAACAATTATTGTGGACTCTACTCTAGTGTTGTGATCTAACAGACACCCCGTAGAAAACTTGATTAAGTTAACGATACAGCAATAAAGTCCAACAAGATAAAGTTGTTTTATGCGAAACTATAGACCTTCATCTACAGATCAAGTATAATAATAGTAACATTGAATCATCTTGGAGAGGGTTTCATCATGTTGACTGTCGTAACCGAACGCGACGCTGAATGCTGAATGAAGAATGACTGACAGCCGCAGCGGAGAGAAAAGTTTACATGATCTTGAATTTAATGACTTAAATGTTAATTTCTATCAATTGTATTTATCAATGCTTGTAATTTTTATTATTATTTTCTATGCAGATTTCCTTCCCTAAAAAAAAAAATCACCTAATAATACTAGAATGATTAATTATTTTCAAATAGACCTAATAAAATGATCTGGTGAAATTGTTTTTTATAACACAATATATATATATATGTATATATATATAGAAAAAACCAAAATATGTAGGTTTTTTCCCAATATAATGCAGCCCTACTACATTAAACTCCAGACACATTAAAACTTAACCAAACTCACTGAAATAAATAAAAAAATTGAAACAGTTATTTGTCACCATATGTGGATCCATTTTTGCATTTGGGCTAATCAAGAGGCAGGACATGGACATATTTAATCATTAACTGTGTTACTTCTATCAGAAAAATAAAACCCACTGAGCCAAAACCTCATTTGCCAAGAGAAACTAGATCTATTAACAAGGTGGCAGAACACGCAACGAAAATAGCAATTACAAGTGGTCACAAAAGACTTCTGCAAGAAACTTGCTTTTTTTGGGACGGTAAATTTCTTTACGAAATGACATGGCATTAGTGTATGAAAGAAACCTGGCTGTCTCTCATATCTAATGCACAAATGTGATGCAGGGGATAAATTAAGGTGTTTTCATAAAGATAATGAGTGCATTACACCCTGTATTCATGAAGTCCCCTAACCCCTAGAGTGAGGCAGAGGAACTTCTATGCGTCATTACAGAGGGCAAACTAATCTCCAGCAATAAGAACATACATGATCGTCTCTCGCTGTACAAAAAGAGGCCAATAAGATTGAAGGCTAGCGAGAGACATTAAAAAGGAAAAAGCTTAACATTGCAGCAATCCCATGGCATCTATTATTTATAATGAAAATAATGTACTGCACAACCTAAAACATACAGGCTATGTGTATATCAATTGTTTGCTCTTGACATGATGCTGTACAAAATGACTGAGGTGCATTTGTGAGCAATGGCATTGCCGTGTCATCCTACAACAAAATGGCACATGCTGTTATCGGTTCGCCCATTGAATTCACTAGAAAAGATGTTGAGCAGTACACCTTTAATCTTTGTGAACATTTTTGATGTACACAAGGATCCATACAGTATGGTAGGACTGCATGACACGTGACTCAAAAATAGTTGATGGCAATTAAAGAATCACTACAATAAACTTCTACATGTTAAACAGTAAATAACAAAATACTGTTATAACATTTAATCATCTTGGTAAAAGATCATTTCTACACTAATATATTTTTTAATGTATTATTTAACAGAAATTCTTGATCTTGGCCATTGTTCTGTGATACAAACGTTGAAACGGTTCCCGTGGTGATACTAGTAGAATATCGCATGCCTGGAAAAACCTCTCAGCCATTCAGATTCGAGAACCAGAACGAACTGTTGTATACATCTTTATACATAAATTTCATGATTCATGAGATACTTTTGTTTTTGTCCCCACTTAAGGTCCAACTGTAGAAAAGAAAATTGTCCACACAAGACATCATCTCAACTGACCGCACTTGAACTTTTAACTTTCCTTCAAGAATTTTAGTGTCCTTCACACACAGCCTAACATTTCACTACAATCTACAGACACTCATCCATGACAAAGAACTCCTGAAAACGACGCAATGGTTCATTTTTCACCAAAACAGTCTGAAAGGTACTAAAGTAAATCTATTCTCGCTTCACTCTGGGACACTCTTAGCTCAAATAACAGCCTGCTGTTGTTACAAAAATACCCACAATGCACAAGGAAAAGCCATTCTTCAAACATTTGTTATGTCCTTGTCTCGAAGGTAACTAGTTCAATAATTGGTTATTCAAAAAGGCTTTGTTCCAGAAACTGCACATTCAATCTTGAAGGAACAGTAGCACTTGAAATACATTTTTTTTTATAAATTCATCCCAGCCTCTGTCCAAAAGACTTGACATGTCTACAATATACTCAGTACCGCTGCTAGCCATTTTGGTGCCCTAAGCAAAACTCCTGTATGAATTTTTTTTTTTTGTGCCAGTTTAACTTTAACTTTTTAACGTGCAATCCAACTGACCACCGAGACGACGGTGACACCATCGTTACTTTCTCTAGAGCAATTAAATATTATTGTTCTGCCTGTTTTGTTATATGCATCCCAAAAAATGCCTAATAATATTTCTATACTGAAATAATATCGGCATTATAATTATTATGAATATGATAAATTTTTCGTGTGTGTGTGTGTTTAAGCATTAAGTAACCCGGGCTTAAGTAAAATTTAAAATTTACATAAATATACAATAAGTGTTAAGTTCTGACATGGCTGTCTGTAACAGTGGGGTAAATAAGTATTCAACTTGTAAACATTTATTAAACACAGTTCCAGTGATGCAGCAATTCACATGAAATCTTCACCAGACGTTGGAATTAACACAGAAAAATAAATCATAATATTACAATCCATAAAAAAAGTGATGTGTAATAAAGTGAAATGACTGGGAAAAAAGTATTGAACACACTAATTAAATTTGTATTTCATACTTGCAAGACGCTTCCTGTATGAACAAATGAATAGCTCACAGTGCTCAGGATTTTGGTCTATTCTTTAAACATCGAATATTCCAGGGGCCGTCTTCCACAAATGCTCTATTGTGTTTAAATCAGGCGATTGACTGGGCCATTCCAACAACTTTATTTTCTTCATCTGGAACTAATTCAGAGTCTCCTGTGCACTCGTTTTGATCGTTGTCCTGCTGGAAGGTCCACTCGCGTCTCATCCTCATCATCCTGCTGGATGGTAACAGATTCATTCCAAGAATTGGTCCCACTTTATATTAAGTGGCTTTTAGTACTATGTACTTACATCGAAAAATAAGAACAATGTTGTGTTGATGTTGTATAATAAAACACTCGTGCTGCTATTGAGGTGTGATATGGGTAAGGTTAGGGACAGGTGTGGTGGTCTGGGTAGGTTTAAGGGTGGGTTAAGGTGTAAGGGAAGAGTCAACAGTGTAATTACAAATGTAGTTACATAAATTAATTACAGCTGTAATTACATGCAGGAATTTTCAAAATATAAGTACAATGTAAAAACATGTATGTACAAAATAAGTCCATTGTATAAAATTTTTAATTTCAATGTTAGTATATAGTAGTTAAAGCCACTTAATATAAAGTGGGACCCAAGAATTTCCGGGTACATGGCTCCATACATCTGCCCGGAAACAGCCCCACACCATGAATCTTCCACCTCCAAACTTCACTGTTTGTATGGTATTTTTAGGGTCATATGCAGAGGCATTTTTCCTCCAAACACGGTGTGTGGTATTATTACAAAACAGTTCGATTTTTGTCTCGTCTGACCAGACTACATTCTCCCAGTAATTCAGACTCAAACGAGTAATGGAGCCTTGGTGAGCATGCATGGAGGGAGGCCATGGTGGTGGAGTGCACTGCCTGTTGTTTTCTCTGTGACAACTGTACCTGCTGCCTCCAAATCTTTTTGGAGCTCTTTTTGAGTGGTCCTTAGCTCTTGGGCTACTCTTCTGACTTTCCTGATCAGAAATCTTGTGAGGAGTTTCTGTGCGTGGCGTTGATGGCGGATTGATGATCCTTCCGCTTGCTGATAATGGCCGCAATGGTGCTTACAGGAACATTTAGGAGTTAGGAAATCTGGAGTTGTGAAACAAGTGCCGTTATGATGTAGCGCAACAATCTTGTTGCGAAGATCTTGGGAGAGCTGTTTGCCTCTACCCATCCTGAGATGTGTGTATACTTGCATTCAGAGGTGGGTAAGCCTTTTTCTAACCTATCAACATGCAGCAGCTGATTCTAATTGGCACAGGTAGGAGGTAGAACTACTTTTTTGTTTTGTTTTTCTTGGTGTGTCCAATACTTTTTTCCTATGTCTGTCATTACACTTTATTAAATATAACTGTTTTTTATGAATTGTAATTTTATGTTGTTAATTCCAATGTCTGATCAAAATTTCATGTGAATTGCTTAAATACATAACAATAGTATTTATTAATTCACAGCCCAATATTTTCAACAATTATGTCTCTTAAATGCATTGTCAAAACATTAAAATAATGGGCATATTGTATTTAGCACAGGCAAAATAAATACTAATTAACCTTAATATCCACATATTTTATGTCTAACAATATGCATACATATATTAATAAAATGTATTTTAACAGTTAGCCTAGGGGCATTATATTAACATTAACCTCCTCACATACTGTAACATTTCACAAGTCCTCAAGAGGATAAAAATGGATCTGGATCTTCACTCAACTATTTCAAAACAGTTTATAATAGAGTATGACAAAAATCATGTAGTGTAATCGCTGTCATCGTCCTCTTGCCACACTCTCTTTGGTAGTAGCCATTTCTAGCCGATTTTTGTTAAAGGTGCTGTTAGTCATTTTTTTACTGTACTAAAGCATAAAAATAGCATAATATGGTTGCATATATTTAGGAAACATGCTAAGTTCACATAATTGTTTCTCTGAAAATCAATGCTACTGACCATTATTCTGCTCTGAAATATGCATTCTGTGTCAGAACAACACTCCAATATTTTGAATTTGGACATCGGGTATTTCAACTGCAAGCTGTCAATATTACATACTGCACCTTTAAGAAGAACAAGAGTGTCGTAATGGTTCTTGCGCGCTCAAGTACTCGACAGCGCTAACTAGTGGTTGAAGAAGTCAACTACCAGACTAGTCTATGCAAGCTCTAGTATTTGTATCTAAAAACATCATGAAATGTAATTTGAATTTGTGTTCAAGATATATACGTACAAAGGCATTTACATATATGCCAATCAGAGCATGTGAACTCGCTCATTCCGCTCATCGCCGCTCGCTCGACCCAGAATGCACTTTGGTTATTTGCTAGTTTGAGACAGTCTGTAAAGTAGCTAAGCAAGAGTGGAACAATAGGCCATGTAGTTCAAATACTGTTTTAGAGAAGCTGCAAGCCTTATACATAAATGCACAGTAAAAATCAAAGTTGTGCAGAGAGTCAGCAGATTCATATTGGAATTTAAAGCGGCACATTAGCAGAAAGCACAAGCATGTGCTACGCAAACAGTGCAGCAAAAGGTGAGCTACACATATAAGGCCTACGATAATAAATTTGATAAATAGGTAAGGTGTTGTACCCCGCCAGAGCATGTGAGCGAAGCGGAGCGGTGTGACGCTCAGCTCAATATTCCGCTCTATGCGCGTGCGCTCCACTCAGTCGCTCGCGTCCCAAGCGAACGCTCCACTGATGAATCGCTCACGCTCACCGATAAAACAAATCCCGCTCAGACATAAAATGTCTCTGTAGGCTACTTGCTTTCTGTTTGTACTTTGTAATGAATATCTGGAATAAATGTATCATTTACAGTAGCTAGGATTGTAAATAGAAGTTATTTCGGGGTGATTCTGAATAAAAGTCTGTTCTTTTTATTCATTTAAATGCATTAAATTAACTTAATTAAAAAACATGTCTAGCCCTTAGGCAAACTTGCATATTAAATGCAATAACTGAAAAGGTATATTTGATTTTCGTTATTTTATTTCCGTGAACATAACTGCAGTTGCATAACAGGCATATTAAAGCGCACGCACGCACACACAAACAAGATGCATGTTATGAATAAGGCTCGCAACTTCCTTAAAACAATATTTGAACTCCATAAACCAACCCACTATTGCTTTAGCTAATTCACCTATTCTCGAGCTACCAAATCACAACAGGGCATTCTGAGTAGAGCGAGCGGCGCTGAGCGGACGGAGCGAGCGGAGCGGAATCTTCAGAAAGGCGCTCTCCGCTCAGAAGGAAGTATTACCGCTCCGCTCACATGCTTTGTACCCCGCTCATGACATGCAGACAAAATATATCATGGCCATTTACCACAAATTAAGATTTACTTCCCATGAATTAAGAATTGGTTCTCTCATTTAGGCTAAATCATGGCCACGAATTAAATTTGTTTTCGTTTTAGTAAATCATGGCCACGTTGTTGAAGTAATTAATTCTCTCGTTTTATTAAAACAAGGGAATGAATTATTACAATGTGGCCATGCACGATTTACTAAACCAGTTAGGATAATTAATTATTATATATGTAATTGTGTGTTCGTTTTAATTAAAATGAGGAAACTAAGTGCTTTTTATGGTCATGATAATCCAGGTGTGTTTTGTGGAGTTCTTTATGCATTTCATCTCGTTTTTATTTATTTTTGATTTGCCTGTTTTGCAAACAGCACTTATGTTCATGGAAATAAAATAGCGAAAATATAATATCCTTTTTCAGTCATTGCATTTTATAGGCAAGTTGGCTAAAGAGCGCGCATAGTGTAATATTGCTTCACTCATATGCTCTGATGCCAGTATACTCCTAAAAGTTCACAAAAAAAATCTTTCTCTTTAGGGAAATGTTAGCCTGCAAAAAAATCTTCATAGATATAATAAACTTTGTTTTTAATAACATGAAATACTTCTCAAAAATTAAAGTATAGTTTCAAAACTAAGTGAATTATTTGGATGAATTCCGGGTATGAACATGGGAGCTTGAAATGATCATTCTAGGCCCCTGAATACTGAAGTCTTTTACTTTGAGACACCCCATCTCCATAATTAAGTCAATTAGTGCTCATATTAGGGAAAGGAACTAAACTCTAAAGGAGAGCACAGACACTCTTCCATGCGCAATCTGGGGCCAGCAAGATTTCCCTGGACAAAGTGGGGAGCCCCAACGCAATATCAGTTATGTATTATTCAGGCCATAGGCTGCAACACAAATCAAAAGAAGAGTTGCTTAAACTAAATGTTGTCTTAGTACTGGGTTCGGTTTTTTGTTGAGCTCATTAAATTGCTTATCTAAATGAATTAGCCAGTGCATGAGAGAAATGGCAACAGTATACTTAACTCTAAATGATACAAAAGTTATTTGCCCAGAAACCGCAGTAGATCTGCACGATGAAGCCTCAGCTGATTTTAAATAGCACAAATGATCGTATCAACGACTCAAAAGGCGTCAACAAAAGTTATTTGTTATTTAACGGTTTTGGCAAGTTGCCTAGTTAGATCAATATCATCCTGACAGATTAATACAATTTCATAATTCATCAGATGACTCCCTGACATAGCTCGGCAATTTTCGATTTTCAGCTTTAAATTGCTCATCTACTAAAGATTAAAAGGGAAATTTGCAAGAACACAATCTTGGGTTTTAATGCATTCTTGGAAATGACCAGACAGACGTTTGATTAAAGGAGTCAAACAAAATGGATGCTACATATCACAAACATGAATTCCTGTCTTAGATATCACTATATATCCAGATAATAGAGTCTGCTGAAGTACTGACATATTTGATCGATTTTTACTACATAAACAGAAAGCAACATGGACAGATCATTGAATCTTTGCAAAGTTTTCAGTGTCATGATACAGAGTCTGTGTGTGGCAAAAGAAAAACAGATAGGGCAACTTTCCTTCAAGATTCAAATGTTTGATTACTGTATGGTGAAAAGGCCACAGCTGTGGAATGCGAGTTCACACAGAATGCAATTTAGGCAGATAACTGATATAAACACAGAACTCAATAACAGTAACTATTCAGCACTCGTTCAAACTAGTTTGGTAATATCTAATAAACAATTATTATATGCTAAAAAAATCTTAATGAATTGCATTTCTGATCCTTGTTATTACTCTAAAATACTTAGACAGTATTTGGGACAGCAGCTGCACAAATTGCACACAAATACCAAATTAATCATAATTATAATTAAATCAAAAGTTACAAGCAGCCATGTAACAATTTTTATCAGTTTATTAGAGAGAAAAAGTTAAAAGGTTTGGGTAGGGATGTTCGATTCCAGGATTTTCAGAGTCGACTCCGACTCTCACCATAGGAGTGGATGGGATCGACTCTTCGACTCCATTTACTCTACATCGCTACAGGGTCAGGAATAATACATGACTGCAGTCGTTATTTACACACTAAATATCATTTTTTTACCTGACAAAGCCTCAAATTCCCCAAAAAACACATGTTGTTACCTAACTGTTGCCAACACCTAATTTTACAGAAGTAGAAGTCACAAGAAACAGACATGGTTGAATATTATGTAAGATTTAAATAAGCGAGAAATAAGGTAAAGTATTCTTTAATGAACTTACCTCATTATAACGGTCGGGTGATGACGGCGCTAAACGCACATGATTATCTCTTGTTTAGATGGGGAAAAAAAGCTGCTTGAACAGGAGAGTTAAATATAATAATAATGTACACTTATTGATGTATTTATTCCTGATGTGAGTTTTTAATGATTTATAATCAAATTAGTTTAACATGAAAATTTGTTTATTTTTATTTTAAATTTGTTTTAGTGCACTCAACTGCCTTGCACTACATGGGGATTAGAGAATCAGTGAACAATTTCAGACAAAGCAACAGAGCCGACAACAAGAGTCGGTTTCTGTGCTGGAGTCGACCCAGACTCCAGGACTATTCAGAGTCGAGGAATCCACACTTTTTGAGTCGTCTCCCCATCACTAGGTGTTGGGTGCTTCCAAAAACAGAGAAATTCAGCCAAATGATCCATTTCAACAGTTTATAATTTAAGGGGCAACAAATTACTGATACACAATTTTAATAAGTTTTTAGTGTATTATTAAACTACAACAATTGCTTTGAAATTCTTTATACTTCCCCTGTTGAAAAATAACACACATTTGTAGGATCTCAAGAGTACTTAAAACTTCCATCCAGACTTCTTCCGAAGTTTAACTTGATAAAACTTCTGCACAAATCCTTGTGCAACCAATGAAATGCAAATGTTCTTTCATTCAATACAGCAAACACGATTTGTGCACAAGACATGACAGTTTAATATAAAACGCCATTTCACATTTATCCCCAGCAATGATTTTCTACGAGGGAAGTTAAACGCAGCCTTGGGCACAAATTAGTTGCTTGCCATTTAGCAAACACTGCAAAGCGACTTCCAGCACACTAATTGCAGAGGGCCAGTCCCACTGGAGCAATCTGGGGTTAAGTGCTTTACTCGCGGGCACCGTTATTCCACAGTGACTACAAGAGTCCAGTTACTACTGCAGTCCCACTGTAGACTCAATCTGCAACCTTTGTGTTGGTTTACTAGAGACTTGACCATTAGGATTCAAGCTCCTCTATGAGCATAATGCCAGGGTTTCTTTATTCAGTATGATTAAACAACACTTCTCCATAAGTGAATCTATGGGTTTTATCATGGTTAAAAAAAAAAATTACTCTGCCTCTCTCGTGGCTTATTATTTTAAATATTATAGGTATTAATATAAGTAGTAATAAGCATTATTAATGCACTATGTAATGGAATAGATCATGTAAAAAACATCAGTGCTCATTTCTTAACCAGAGTGCATTATTTATTTTCATAAATAAATATCTGAAAACAAACGGGAGAGCGAGACGTTTGCACTAAAAACCATTGCGGTATTATTTTTACATCTGCTCTGAGTCTGAACTTTAAAAATGACTCCCTGCCAGTATCAAATGTTCAGTGTGTTCAACAGTGAAGCTTCTACAATTCTCACTGAACCGTTGCCAAGCTAAAAAGACCACTTCTTTTTCAAAACCATCTGTTTGAATAGACACCAAAGTCCAGATTGTGCAGTTCAGGGTATGGTTGAAAAAGGAAAATAAAACAAGACAGAAAAGAAAGACAGAAAAACAAGACAGAAAAAAGATGTCTTGCTTTTGAACACTACATACTGTCATGACAAGTACAAGACTTAGGCTTTGACAAAGTTCCAAGTGAGGGCAAAATTCTGACTAGGACACAAAGTCACCTGACAAGATAAAACACATACTTTCACGTTCTCCAGCTCAGGAGAGCATCTGGTGGACTGCGGTTCCCCTTCCTGAATGTGGTGTGGATTTCTGAACACTGTTAGTCTGTATAAAACGTGTTTTCCATATGTTTGAACTTTACCAAAATTCACCTCCATATAAACTGAGAAAACACTTCCAATATCTTACGATGTTCAAAGACTATCCAACATGGACAGGTTGTCTTGCATCTTTCTCGTTACAAAAAAACTATTCAAGAAGTAAAAGACCCAGAATAATTTAAATGTGATGCGTTATGTATGGTGAATTATTGGCTCCAGAAACCATTTCTAAAAAAATATTTAAGAATATTTAAATTGTTGCATATACTGTTTGTGTGTGTATGTATATAAATATATATATATATATATATATATACACACACACACACACACACATACATACAGACATTTTTTCATATTGTTGGATTTATGCAGTTAATGGTAACAGTAATTCTAATATTACTAATAATATTAATAGTACTATATAACTAATATTAATACATTTTGGTGTTTACTAAAAAAACTTGGTCCAATTGATGTTCAAAGTGAAATCTGGGTCCTGAAGCAAAACCGGTTGAAAGTCACTGATTTAGAGCATGGGCAACGGTTCACAACCTTCGGCATCAGATAACAGTGAGGATAAGCAAGAAAAGCGAGCAGCTCTGGACGGCCTCAGGGATTAAATATCCCTTCTGCCATCCCATAAAAGACCTTGATAATAGAACTGCTTAGTTTTGCCGTCTCCATGAGTTTGTGCTGGGCGGCTGACTCATCAACGCAACAAAAGCGAACCACAGCGTAAACACGTCGCTCTTTGTTCGTGTCTGTGATCTTCATTGTTGGTACAAGACTGCTGAGGCTTCTGAATCCGATGGTTAATTTGTCATCTCTCCTGTCATATTGCTTTGGGTACTAACATTTAAGCATTTAACATTTACAAATTCCATTTTTTTAAATATAGGACATCTAGTTTCACAAGAGCACACAGTATTACCACAAGGTGTTATCTCGCAAAGTCTGTCAAGAACATGAACAGGCCATATTTCATTAAAGCACATCTCGTTTAAGATTTGGATCCTGCACTTATCTGCCATATCGGCTTATCATGTCCTTCATAATTTTCCGTATGTGTTTTCAACATCAAAGTATACCGATATAAACAACATTATCCCATCCCAGGGGGGAAGCTCTGAGTTTGACATTTACGCTCTGGACGGGCACCGAACCGAAAGATCCGTACCTAAGATTTTCTGTATGAATACGTGTACCATTACACCCCTAATATATATAAATTGTTTGATTCAGTTCACAAAACCAGAGTAAATGACATGTTCCAAATCAGATGATTTAGTTGACAATTGGGAATATGTATACAGGTCCTTCTCAAAAAATTAGCATATTGTGATAAAGTTCATTATTTTCCATAATGTAATGATAACAATTAAACTTTCATATATTTTAGATTCATTGCACACCAACTGAAATATTTCAGGTCTTTTATTTTTTTTAATACTGATGATTTTGGCATACAGCTCATGAAAACCCAAAATTCCTATCTCAAAAAATTAGCATATCACGAAAAGGGTCTCTAAACGAGCTATTAACCTAATCATCTGAATCAACTAATTAACTCTAAACACCTGCAAAAGATTCCTGAGGCTTTTAAAAACTCCCAGCCTGTTTCATTACTCAAAACCGCAATCATGGGTAAGACTGCCAACCTGACTGCTGTCCAGAAGGCCATCATTGACACCCTCAAGCAAGAGGGTAAGACACAGAAAGAAATTTCTGAACAAATAGGCTGTTCCCAGAGTGCTGTATCAAAGTACCTCAGTGGGAAGTCTGTGGGAAGGAAAAAGTGTGGCAAAAAACGCTGCACAACGAGAAGAGGTGACCGGACCCTGAGGAAGATTGTGGAGAAGGACCGATTCCAGACCTTGGGGGACCTGCGGAAGCAGTGGACTGAGTCTGGAGTAGAAACATCCAGAGCCACCGTGCACAGGCGTGTGCAGGAAATGGGCTACAGGTGCCGCATTCCCCAGGTCAAGCCACTTTTGAATCAGAAACCGCGGCAGAAGCGCCTGACCTGGGCTACAGAGAAGCAGCACTGGACTGTTGCTCAGTGGTCCAAAGTACTTTTTTCGGATGAAAGCAAATTTTGCATGTCATTCGGAAATCAAGGTGCCAGAGTCTGGAGGAAGACTGGGGAGAAGGAAATGCCAAAATGCCTGAAGTCCAGTGTCAAGTACCCGCAGTCAGTGATGGTCTGGGGTGCCATGTCAGCTGCTGGTGTTGGTCCACTGTGTTTTATCAAGGGCAGGGTCAATGCAGCTAGCTATCAGGAGATTTTGGAGCACTACATGCTTCCATCTGCTGAAAAGCTTTATGGAGAAGATTTCATTTTTCAGCACGACCTGGCACCTGCTCACAGTGCCAAAACCACTGGTAAATAGAATAGAATAGAATATACTTTATTGTCCCCTAGGGGAAATTTGTCATGGACTCAAGAGTGCGTAGTGCATAGTAGTAGCTGCCCTTACAGACAATTAAATACAAATAACAGCTAAAGACATACACATAGACTACAAAAACACACATGACACATCCAAGAAAAAATTAAACAAACAAAAATAAATAAACAAATTACAACAAGAAGAACACCAAGTTATTGCACACTTCCCAGGCCTCAAGGTACAAGTCTATTTAAAATTTTGATAGAGGTAGGTATGAAAGAGTGTTTAAAATGGTTCAATTTATTTTTGGGGATTCCGTACCTTCTGCCAGAAGGCAAGAGCTCATAATCCGCATGAAGGATGTGGGACGGGTCCAACAGTACTCTCCGCGGCTGCCTGAGTACAGACTGCTCATAGATGGACTGAAGGGAGAGCTTTTCAGTCCTCCCCATCACCTTCATAGCAGTCTGTACCAGTCGCTGTAACTTTGATTTAGACTGTGTGGAGAGATTGCCGAACCACGCCGTCATCCCATACCTGATGACACTCTCCATCACTGCCTGATATAATAAATACATAATGTTCTGGCTGACACCAAACACCCTCAGTCTGCGTAAAAATGGTTTACTGGTTTACTTCTCAACTGGTTTACTGACCATGGTATTACTGTGCTCAATTGGCCTGCCAACTCTCCTGACCTGAACCCCATAGAGAATCTGTGGGATATTGTGAAGAGAAAGTTGAGAGACGCAAGACCCAACACTCTGGGTGAGCTTAAGGCCGCTATCGAAGCATCCTGGGCCTCCATAACACCTCAGCAGTGCCACAGGCTGATTGCCTCCATGTCACGCCGCATTGAAGCAGTCATTTCTGCAAAAGGATTCCCGACCAAGTATTGAGTGCATAACTGAACATAATTATTTGAAGGTTGACTTTTTTTGTATTAAAAACACTTCTTTTATTGGTCGGATGAAATATGCTAATTTTTTGAGATAGGAATTTTGGGTTTTCATGAGCTGTATGCCAAAATCATCAGTATTAAAACAATAAAAGACCTGAAATATTTCAGTTGGTGTGCAATGATTCTAAAATATATGAAAGTTTAATTTTTATCATTACATTATGGAAAATAATGAACTTTATCACAATATGCTAATTTTTTGAGAAGGACCTGTATATATAGTCATATATAAGAACCCAACTATAATAAGAATAGTCATTGAGAATAATGAAATTTAGAAGAAAAAAAAAATACAATACAGTACTCTATACAGAATATACTTTTTCTTTTCTTTTGACATGAGGTGAAATATGACTCGGACATGACTTCATGAAACCTGGAATATGCTGACTTCAATATAGTATCTTTTCACAAATACCCAGAAGCCCCAATCATCATATAGACCTGTCCTGAACATGTAGAAGATTTGAAGTGGACACAATGTTAAACAGGCATTTTGTTGCAGCCACTTCACTCTGATTCAAGGACAAAGAGACAAAACTTTGTCAAAATCAATTAGCAAGCATTAGTTTGAGGAGTCAGAATTTAAAGAACAACTTAAAGCACCAAAAAAAGAAGATCCTTGGATCAATTTTCTTTCCAGATTAAATTGTCAACTGAGCCCAAAATCAGTAAATGCAATTAAGCCGGATAAAAGGAGAAGAAAAAAACTCTACTAATGGCTTTTTTTGACAACATCAAAGATAAAACTAATCACTTGGGGGATAAGGCTAATTTAAGGATTCCTTTCCTCAAATGAGTATTTGTTGTTGGGCGAAGCAGATGGAAGGTAGATGAAATGCTTAACAACCTCTTAGGAGCTGAAAAATTGAGCTCACTCACCTCGTGTTCACGAGCAAGAAATATAACACAGGCAGACAGAAGCGCGCCCATCTCATCCTGAGGTGTTTATTGCACCTAACAGCCAGCTTCTCATCTCTCAAAGATGCAATCATTCTATGTGTTTCTTTCCCCTTGTGCTGTTATACTGTACGGTTCTAGACAGAGACTGTAAGATAATCAGAGAGACATATGACATCTTGTGGCAAGGTGAGGAAGCGCAGGACACAAATTAGGACAGAGAATTCTTAAACCAGTGCACTACTTTAAATGTGTATAACAAGAGAAATGTTTTGAAAATTTAGGCTAAGTAAAATGTTTTTTAAAATATAGTAAAACAAACAAAAGAAAGAAATGTTACAATTTAAAATAACGGTTTTCTATTTATTATTTAAGTAAAATATAATTTATTCCTGTGATGGCAAAGCTGCATTTTCAGCATCATCACTCCAGTCTTCAGTGTCACATGATCCTACAGAAATCATTCTAATATGAGGATTTGCTGCTAAAGTAACATTTCTTATTATTATCAATGTTGGAAACTGTGGCATTTTCTTTTCAGGTTTCTTTGGTAAATGAAAAGTTCAAAAGAACATTCATTTGAAATGAATGCAGAATAAAATTATTAATTTACTTTAAAAAGTATACCGACCTCAAACATGTGAACGGTACTCACTTGACAATCATTTCTAATAAACTAAACCCAAACTCAAACAATTAAATCACAATATTGTGATTCGCATCGCGATCCAGAAATCTATAATAGCATCAAGTCTGTGTTGATTCCTGAATAAAAGATTATCACTAAAAACACAAACTAAAAATAAACAACCCATGACTGATCCTTTTCTTTCTGTTGCAAGCTGATACTAGTCAAAATGTCCAATCAGATCCACAATATCTGAGATAGTTGCTAATTAATCTCCCAAAGTGCATGTGGAAGCATCCCACGACTGCCATCCGACGACTTATCTGCAATTTAATGAGTCCACACTGGCAAAGCTGCACGAACGAACTTGCTTATCGCGCCAGGGGTGGTAATGGCGGCTCACAGCAATTCACGCCAATTACAGCACAATCTGGCAACATGGCCGCATGATAGGTTTAAACAAGCCACTCCTCCACAAAAAACCTTTTTGAGTCACAGCTAAAAGCCTTTCTGAAGCAGAGATGTGAGATGAATGTGATAAAACACGTTCCCAGCTGCTGCACAGATCCACCAGCGCGCCTCGGCCCAGAGTAGGTGCCGATAGTACTTTCTGACCCTCACGGCTCATGAGCAATCCCCAGCATCCCTCTCCATCTGCCAAGCCGCCACAGAAGAGGACAAGCCTGGCTGGTGCTACCGAGGCGGTGAGGGAGTGCAACCAGAGGGCAATGCTCTGATGCTGGGAAAAGTTCTACTCTGGGGGATCCTGCAGCGTTACGGTCGCGACACCTGCATAAATCCTGGCCGATACACTCTCGTGCATATCAACAGCAGAGGAACTACAGGACAGCAGTGATACATGTGTTTGCGCATTGTCTGAAAACACTAGGAGATGGATTATTCTCTTAGCCTGTTTTCGTCAAACACAACACTGGTCAAATATATACCGTATATATAAAGAAGAATTGGTGCTTGCTCATGCAAAAGTTGGCACTATGATGCTGAAGGCGGCAGAGTTCCCACAGTTTCTGAGTTCTGACCAATGCATTTCTATTATTTTCAGGACTTTTTCAAACATTTCATAGATGGCACTCACAAAGAATAGTTTCTAGTCTAAGAAATTGTTTCTAACTGTGAAGAAAAAAGTATGTAGACTACAGAAATTACATTTACTTTTGTTAAGTTTCAATGAATTTCTTTCCTGAAAAACAAACTTTCGAAGGTTTTCAATGACCATGGGAATCATGTTGTGTGTTATGAGAGATTGTTTACAAAGTCAAATGATTTTTTTTAGTAATCTAAATCCATCACTTGAGAAAGTAATAGCTAAACATTGATTAGACAGAAAAAAGCTTTTGTGCTGCGTTTCTTGAACAGCGTTTCAGACAGATGCCAAAACTGTTAAATTAACTAATAAAAGCCATAGTGGAAACAAACAAGCTGCATTAAGGCAATAACATCTATTTGACATTGAAGCACAAAAACAATTGGAGAGAGATTGGCTTTCATTCAGGTATGCAAATGTTTTGGTTTTTTTGGCTTAGAACTCACAAAAAGTAGTCATATCTGTAAGCAAATTCATTAGAAGTTTGATAAAACAATGAGACAACAACAGAGGAATCTCTGTAACCATTCAATTAGGGGTGGATGGATTGACATTGTAAAAGGAATTTTATAGCACACTAGCTATATCTTATTATATAGATATTTTGCAGGAAATTCAGTTAATAAATTAATATTTAATAAAATATAGTATAATTTAATATATTTTTATTTATTTATTAATCAATTAATTAAATTACCCTCACAATACTGAATTGGTAACCATGTCAAGAGTAAATTTTTAGTAAATTTTCTCAGTTAAATAACAAATATTCAAACTATTTCACCTTTATTAAAATGATCTTTTAGTTTCATCAAACAAGTTTAAAAAAATAAATAAAAAAACATTTCCCCTCACAATACTGTATTGATTATCTCAAAACCTTTTTTTATTTAAATTGTCCACATTTTAAAGTATTTTGGCAAATTAGAATTAGTATTTTAAAGTATTGTACCATATTTCAGAGGATGGGGCTTGATTTTACTTCTCCCCTTCAAATTTGATTTCATGTCAAGAATTTTTTTTATTATAAATCTTTTTTTTATTTTTACATATATTAAAACAATCTTATCTTTTGGTTTGAATCCATTAAACTCCATAAAGAAATACATATACTGAGATGAAATAAGAACATTTAATACGCAAAGTATTATTTAAATGGTATGGCACAACCTCAATCAGCTAACATTTCTTCGGTCGTATAGTATACCACGTCATACCATCCAGCTCTACTTTCAACCATCTTTTATAACAACCGTTTTAAGTGACATGGGGCTACAGGCACATACAGACTTCTACTAGGGGCACAGTGACCCCTTATTCACCTTCTGATTGAGGTTAAAGACAACCAGCGGTTGTACCCGTCGCACAATCACACCGTCCCTTGTGAAAACTCCTTTCACAGGTTGAGCTGTTAGCAGAAGTGTCGGACCACGCAAGGCTCGTTTCAGCACGCCGAGCCAAAGTACAGCTTGTTCGATCGCCTGGAAATAGTCTAGCCTAAGAGCTGCCACAGAGAGCAGAGACCTTGACAATCTCTGTTGTTGGCGGTTGTGTTCTGCATGTACTCACTGCTGCAGTGCTTGTCCACTCCATCACACTGAGAACTGCTTAATCCCGCCTCCTCTCCCACAGGCTTCCTGGTTGCCACGGTTCTTGGAGTGATTGGCGGCTCTGGTGTAGTCTGAAAGGCTGGAAGAGCCAAAAACACAAGTTAAACACAAGAAAGATGTAAAAGCTAATCTGCATGTTTTCTTCTTCCTTGTAATTTATATACTGTGAAGAAGTTTTTACTGTGTTGTAATTTTCTAGCGAGATTGCAAACAATGAGATTTATTGCGAAAAGCAATTTTTCGAACAGTACTTGTGAAAAATATTGAAAAACAATATAAAAGCCCATTATTTATAATATTTAAAGTGTCGCAAAATGTGTCCTTGATAATATAAATGGGTCTTTATACATAAAAATATATGGCTGCCTTCACAGGAGGTTTTAGAAAGATGGTCCTTCGCAAAGTGATAAAAATCATGCAAGGAATCAATTTGCACCTGCCGAAAGCTAAAATGAAAACAAAGAAAAAAACGTCATACATACATTGAAGGAGCCATTTAAATTGGGATTCTAGAGACCAGAAAATCAAAAAGACTTGGTAGTGGGCTTTATCACACTGTGGACACCCCATTAAATCATTTTTGTGTCTTTTAGACTGTTTGTTAGCTTCAGGGGTAATCTATTTGCTAGTATTCAAAAGCACAATAGATTGATAATGCCCCGCCTCCTAATACCACCTACATCTAATTGACAATAGTAGTAAATCATGTTAATAGCTTTAAAAGGAAATGAAAGGTTTCTACCATTATATAAAAAAAAGACAAGCCTGATCCCAATTTCCTGTTTTTAAAGGAAATACATCAACATAGGAAAGAAAACTGCCCTTGTCAAGCAATTTCAAGGTGGTTTTTAATTCAAATGCAGCTCAACTTAAAACTTGAACACCACAGTACCGATACCCATAACTTCTCCACTGCACCATATAAAATATTCAACAGCACTTCTCAAGAGCAGGTCATTTTTTACCCCGCCGTAATCGTTCAACACTGAACCGGTGCAAAATGAAAAGGAACCGAGGGGCGGCTCAGAGGGGGGTCGTGTGAGACTTTCGTTACAGCAGACACAAAATGAACAAATCACAGGAACCTGAGCTAAATCATTCTGAGAGAAAACCCCCTGGTGATTAAAGGGTGGTGGGGGAGCTCGTGGCCAAAACTCTCGCAACATCCTTTAATGCGAACTACAGAAATCTTTTTTTCCTGGAAATGTTGCCTTTTTTCTTTAAAATGAACAGCGCAACATTATGTGCCTTTAAGGATTAAACCCCTAGCACAAATGTTAGTGCTGATGGGTGTTAAACAAGGTGCAGGCGTGCATGCTAAAATCTAGGGCTGAAACACAATTTGCATATTATTCTAAGTGATACCCTGTAACCGCAAGTCTCTTAAGGACTGATATATTAATTATTCAAATACATTTAGTAATTTGTTTATTTATTTGCATACATAAGCCATGTAGAAATAAATAATAAATATTTATTTACAGTATATACATACTTATGAACAAACAATACATACTATATTTATTTACAAATGTATATTTATTTATATACATACAAAACTACCTAGAAAGGAAATAAAAAGAAAAGAAAATGAAATAAATAAATAAACAAATGCATTAAATAAAAACAAAAGCAAGCAAATATTTTCTACATGGCTTATTACAGACCTAAAATACAAGTGTAAACGTTCAGCTATAGGTGAAGACAAACAAACTAGTCTACATCATCGCATTTAACAAAAACTTTGGTTACATATTTGGTGCTATATACAGCACTAAATGGATAAGGAATATGTGTTAAATATAAAACTTTTGTGACTAAATATCTTTACTGTCACTTTTGATATAAGGAAAAAATAAAAAGTAGTTTTCATTCTAAATCAGCCTAAACTGGTCTAAACCAATAGCAATGTTAACCAATGTTAACGAGTGCATGTGTTTTAGGCAAGAGGATTGATTTGGGACAGTTTTCTGATTGTTGATTCACAAAGTGTGAACTGAAAGTCTAGCTCAAAGAAAGTGTTGCGTCACCTCTCTTCTTGCGGGACTCCTTGATCTCCTCGCACATGCGGTCGAATTCAGGGTCCAGTTCAGAGGCGATCATGGCGTGTGCAGTATCCTTCAGACTGCAGGCCCTGTGGCGGATGATTTTATCTGTATGCAAGCACAATGGAAGACGGTAAGGTCAATGAAAAATTCATTTGGGTGGATGAAGAAAGAGCAATGTTCTTGAAGACTGACCGCAAGATTTCTGGGTTTTAAAACAGCACAATTAGTTGAATAAATAACCAAGACTACAAATACAACGACTGCAATTAGATAATCGTGAAGAAAAAAAGACAATTACAACACAACAGAACACAAGCTCACCCATTATAATCAACAAGGTGTAGACACAGTTTAAATAAGCAGCATAATTTATTCCAAATTTGAATAACAGTAGTTTTTAATGTAAATTCCATGACTGCATTGTCAAGGGAACTAATTATAATTATTTTTATCCAGCAACCTGCTGGGTATGGACAAACTATTAAATAAATATCAAAGTATATCCTTTTATACATCTGAAGGGGCAATGCTGCAATTATTTTCTAAAAGAGTTGATGAATTCTGACAACATGAACAGCCATATACATTGCCAATGTCATGTTGGGAAACGTTTAACTTTAAGCAAATGAAAACTGCAGTAACCACCAATAGGAGCTATTAGATATAGCAAAGATATTAACAAATATAATGCATATGAATGGTAAGATGGTGATGGCTTATTACAGGCCTAAAATATAAGTCAAAATGTGCTATAGGTGGTGACAACGAACTAGCCTACATTAACGCATTCATCAAAAAAATCGGTTACATACAGTATATATAGATTTTAATCAGAATAGCACCATATTTAAAGCGATAGTTCACCCAAAAAAAGAAAATGCTGTCATCATTTACTCATGTTATTCCAAACCTGTATGAGTTTCTTTCTTCAGCTGAACACAAAAGAATACATTTTAAAGAATGTTGGTAACTATACAGTTTTTGGTCCCCATTGACTTCCATAGTATTTTTTTCTATAATGGAAGTCAATGGGTGCCGTCAACTGTCTGGTTACCAACATTCTTTAAAATATGTTCAGCTGTGTTCAGCTGAAGAAAGAAACTCATACAGGTTTGGAATAGCATCAGGGTCATCACGAACAACGTAAATTTTTAGGTGAACTATCCCTTTCATTTTTAACAGAAAAAAGAAAAAGAAAAAAGAACAAGAGGCTGCGAGGGATAGAAGTACAGCGTGTTCAATGGAGTGTTTAACAACGTACTGATTGTGAAGCTGACAAAACGTCATTTTGAAAGTTGTGAGAAAATTCCATGATCTAGTGCTTGCCATTGTACGTCCATCCCTCACAGCCTCATTTCATTTGCGTTAAATTCAATTTGGCGTCTAACCTAACTATTGTCTATCCTGATACTGTTGCCGTGTTTCAAACGACTCATTCACTGTTCCCTACAAAGTGAAATCCACATAGTCCACAACACAGGGAATGAAACAAAACTAGATTTCTTCCGTTCTGAATCAACAAAAGTGGTTTAAACTGTGAGCACCAATTGCAGCAAAACATTTTCAGTTAACGCCCTTTGACATGCAGCAAAGCTACTCCAATCACTTTATTTTGACCACCTGACTGAAATGGTTTTAATCACAGATATCACAACTATCTCAGTGTTCTACATTTTTTCCAGACACAAAGATTTAACAAACATAAAAAAGAATAAACAAAGATTTTTGGAAACAACAAGAACAAGAAAAAAACCTCAGAGGCATATCAAATCAAAATAAATAAATAAAAACTGGCGATGTAATCAGGCAACGGCTCTCTGTAGTCGACTGAGATTCAGCCGAGAACCTCAAGCATCAGCTTTTTTTATTAGAAAATCTGAAAAATACTTCTGAGGCAGGAGCGCTCCACGGGCAGTCAATCAAAGCATCGCTGTTTACAAAAACACACTGGTGTGAGAACAGGGATTACTGTGTTTTCTCAAAGTTCTCAGAGCAACCATTTGCATTCTACCCTCTTTCCTCTCTCTCTATCGTTAAATCAAGCAGCTTTTAAACATGTAGGGAGGAAAAGTGTGTGTGTGAGAAAAGAGCACGCTACTGGGTAGTCCTCATTACTCCAGGACAGGCTGGAGGTCAGGATCTGGCAAAGTTTGCCTCTTAATTGGAAGATGGGCCTAATTAAGCCATCTAGAGCGAGTGAGAGGAAACTCTTTACTCCAGTCAAGGATATAAAGGCAGGCTGAGAGGAAGAGATTGTAAACACACTTATTTTGACTTACAAAGCACTGTTCCAAAAAATTCAGACTGCTAGTGCCAAAATTGACAAACAAACAAATGGAGCTGAGAGAAATTAAATCAGCAATGCTCCATCCAGCTCCTGGAGATCTGCCTTCCCACAGAATTTAGGCTATGCTTGGAATAGAATACAAATGTACTACTTACTGAGTACTGCATTTTATCAACAATAAAAAATAAATAAAAACAAGAAAATGTTAAATACCGGTACAACAGATTCATGAATAACATTTTAAACAGTACTAGGGTACACTGTATTAATCTTACATGTAAAATTGATTAATTAAAGGTGTGAAACTATTTTTAACTTGACACACCATTTTAAAAACACACAGCTAACTGTTGTAGTGGCAATGCTGTAAAACTGGATATTCCAAAACATGTTTTCAAGGGGGAAAATTATATATATATATATATATATATATATATATATATATATATATATATATATATATATATATATATATATATATATATATACACACACACACACATACTGCATATGTCTACATATATGTGTGTATACATAAATACACAAAAGACATTTAATATACATACACTTGCATTCACAAATGTTTTACTACATTCTCAAAAATACATACTTCGACATCCCCAGCTAAGCACATCATTTCAGTATGATCTATGTGAACTGGGATGCAGTGTTTAAGTTTAAGCAGTTGGTTTAGAACAGGGCTGGAAGGAAACTCAGCAGCGAGGCTGATGTCCAGGGGCAGGATTGGGCAGCTCGGAATTAAATCATTTGAATTAGAAGAACCTTAAAACTTGCATACCAAGATGTGATTTTGAAACTTCAGCTGGGGTATGATTTCAAAGCGCACATTTTCTAGGAATATGACTTTCAAACAACCACTGCAAGACTCGCTTTAATAAAGGGAGGGTACCGTACTCTATTTGGATCTGCACTGTAATTCGAAGAACAGAATTGATGCACAACAACAAAAAAACAACACTGAATGAACAAAAATAAAACCTATATAGCGAAAGAACAATTTTAAGTGAAATCTTCATGCTTCACTTTTGAGAGTAATGCTTAACAAATGGAATTTTGACAGCTCCTAAATCCCATATTCCCCTGCTCTAAATGGACCAGAAGCCTCTTTCAGTTTCCTTATTAATGTAGCTAATTGCGTTTTGTCTCGTTCCTTCAGTGGCTCCTCTGTGGACGACGCTGCATTTAAACAAATGACCCACGTTCTTCCAGCAAATGGGCTACTATGATTTATTCATAGGCACCGGCTGCATTTAGCCAACAACCTTCAGTGACTGACCAATTAATCCAGACGTTTGGGAGTTAAGTCCTGACAAAGAAATCTTAAGTGTTGCGCAGAAGTAGCCAGCTAGCAGACTTCCAACAACAGAACAGAAATCAAAGCATAATATACGGCCATCTTACCTCACTTCGCTTAAAAACAATGATGTGGTAATCACTTGACAGTTTGGACAGGTTTTTAATATGAACACGTTGCTCTTTTCTTAAATAAAGCATGCCTTTCACATCAGAAGGGCTCCTTGCCACATCAAATGGGTTTGCGAATGATGTTTGGAATGCTATATGGTCTTAATCAGTATTTCAGGTACTGTGTTTCCATGGCTCAATTCATTCTGGTTTAGTTTATATTCACTGTACTATGTAAATATCACACATCCATTAACATCAATAAATATCTGACATGATTTTCTGAACTACAAAGTGTCCCAACTGACCGACTGCATGGCCAGAGAATAGCAAGAAGTCCATTAAAGCGATGAATGGGTTTTATGGAGACTCATTATTGTGCCATTTTTACTCTGCGAAGAGATCAGTGACAATGATTTCCTGTGTCTTTTGAATGAAGGGGGTCAATGGGTTAATATCTAGCTGCATTTCCTGTCCTTAAATTCTCATATCTTTTAGTGAGGAACCAAGTCTGACTGATTAATCATTGATTTAATGTCCTTTACACTTCAAGTACGGCAATCGCTGCTGCTGATTGGTTTCACTGTTTTCAAAGCTCTAAATGGGCTTTATGCCAGAATAAACAGGGAAACAGGTCTCATCGCATCCGCTTGTTGGAAAAAGTTATAACTGCAGTATAAACTTACGGAATCTATGGAATTTTAAGGTAATCAGAAAACCTAGCTAGTTATTTTTGGTGTTATTCAATTTTAATATCCGAATGTTACTGAGATGAAACATTATAAAAACTTTTAGATATCAATCAGTATATGCAATAGACAACATTTATGCTCATTTTTGGTAGATTCTTTAAAGGTTTCTTGATTAAACAGGGCTCCAGACTAACTTTTCCACTGGTTGCACTGGTGCTACCAACTTTCTCAGTTGGTCGCACCAGCATATGATTTGATCGCACCTTTTTTTTTTTTTTTGCTACATGCCATGGGATTTATCAATGCATGCTGATGAATAGTGGTTTTAATGGACCAAGGCTAGCAAAGGCTTTCTGGGTTGCAGCAGAAATACCTGTAATATATTAATTATCATTGCCAAATTTCAAGATTTTCATGGATTTCGGACAGTAATTTTAATCTGTAATTTTAAGCATTTTACATTTGAATTATATACAATCTATCTATTTACATTTGAATCATATTCTATCTATCTATCTATGTATCTCTCTCTATCTATCTATCTATCTGTCTATTATCATCTTTCTATCTTTTAAAAATCATTAAACATTCAAATGTATGCATTACATTTTAAAAGATTAGAGTATTATAATAAACTGATACAGATTTTTCGTTATCAAAGTTTATAGTTGTAACAAAAAGCAGAAATCTCACACTCCTTACCTTCTGCATTTTATAATAATTTCCTTTTCCTCTTTCGAGCGATCATGAGAGTAATCGCTCGACAGAGGAAAATATAACCGCTGAAAAGACATAGGAGGAAGGGGCTCTGTGTTTCGTGAGACATGCCTTAATTCGTGAATTCGTAATTGGCGCGTTTCACCATCAGTGTGCAATGCGCGTGACGTCTACGTTCGTCAATAAATAAACTGCACGTGTCTTGCGCAAGAATATTGTAGACGGAACTTCTCTCCGTTAATGTCTATGGCGAGTCACGCAGGCACTGGGCTACTCCGCAGCCGAGACGACCCCGGGATAAAATAGTCCGAATATAAA
Source organism: Siphateles boraxobius (assembly GCF_051911475.1). Classification (NCBI taxonomy): domain Eukaryota; kingdom Metazoa; phylum Chordata; class Actinopteri; order Cypriniformes; family Leuciscidae; genus Siphateles; species Siphateles boraxobius. Next base: position 36,872,867 of record NW_027509208.1, on the reverse strand, counting down.
CACTTATTATAGGCGTACCGTAGTGATTCAGAATAAGTCAAAAACACGGTTTGGAAAATGGATTCATGATGTAGCCTACTCGTTCATTTTGAACATAAGTTACGGACTGCAGCAGCTGATACAACGGCGTTCTGTTGCTCAAGCGTCCACTCGCACAAATGCGACCACATAACATTTTAACTCGCACATTCTCAAAAAATGGTCGCAGTATGGAACCCTGTTAAAACAGCTCTATATATAACAAAGCACATGCAAAAGACCTGAAACAGAATAGAAGCAACCTGTTTTGCAGAATACAGAAGTATATTGAACACAACCCATATTAAGTACTAGGGGTGTGCACAAGTAATCGACTTGTTCTGCACCAAATAGTCAACTAGTAAAAACACTACTTGAATGTCAAAAATTTATTTTCCTCTATGCATATACTGTATAATTCATGATACATTTTATGCATGCATCATATTTTTATATTTGCCATTATCTGTATTACTGAAGTTACTTTAAGATACAAGGTAAGATAACATGACATAACCAGCATATTCTGCTAAACTCTGCACCAACTCTCCTTAAAAATGAATGACTTTCTGTTGCTGCATATTGCTGGCAGTGTGAACACCCTATAAAACTTGATGTTCTAATATTTATCCAGTTGCTCTATATTATATATTTACCTCCTGGGTCTTTGTCTGGATTGTACTCTAACGCGTTGCTGCAAATGAGGTCAACATCCACTAGGAAATCATTGGCGACCGTGTACTTGTGAGTGTCGATCTTCATCATGATGGCGGACAGGTCCATAGGTTGTGTGATAACCTCGAGGTAGTCTGACACCTAAAACAGAGACACTTATAAAAACACTATCAAAAATTATATAAATGTTTTTTGGTAAAAACTATTTTTTATATATATATATAATATAATATAATATATATACACACACACACACACACACACACACACACACACATATATATATATATGTATACACATTCATATACATATATATACACATATTCATATACATATATATATATATACACACATATACACATATATATATATATATCATGCCATATATATATACACACACACACATTATATATATATATATTTATATATACACACACACATACACATATATATATATATATATATATATATATATATATACACATATTCATATACACATATATATATATATATATATATATATATATATATATATATACACACACACATTATATATATATATATATATATATATACACACACATTATATATATATATATTTATATATACACACACACACACACACACACACACACACACACACACATTTATATACAGGTCCTTCTAAAAAAATTAGCATATTGTGATAAAGTTCATTATTTTCCATAATGTAATGATAAAAATTAAACTTTCATATATTTTAGATTCATTGCACACCAACTGAAATATTTCAGGTCTTTTATTGTTTTAATACTGATGATTTTGGCATACAGCTCATGAAAACCCAAAATTCCTGTCTCAAAAAATTAGCATATTTCATCCGACCAATAAAAGAAGTGTTTTTAATACAAAAAAAAAAGTCAAACTTCAAATAATTATGTTCAGTTATGCACTCAATAGTCAATACTTGGTCTGGAATCCTTTTGCAGAAATGACTGCTTCAATGTGGCGTGGCATGGAGGCAATCAGCCTGTGGCACTGCTGAGGTGTTATGGAGGCCCAGGATGCTTCGATAGCGGCCTTAAGCTCATCCAGAGTGTTGGGTCTTGCGTCTCTCAACTTTCTCTTCACAATATCCCACAGATTCTCTATGGGGTTCAGGTCAGGAGAGTTGGCAGGCCAATTGAGCACAGTAATACCATGGTCAGTAAACCATTTACCAGTGGTTTTGGCACTGTGAGCAGGTGCCAGGTCGTGCTGAAAAATGAAATCTTCATCTCCATAAAGCTTTTCAGCAGATGGAAGCATGAAGTGCTCCAAAATCTCCTGATAGCTAGCTGCATTGAACCTGCCCTTGATAAAACACAGTGGACCAACACCAGCAGCTGACATGGCACCCCAGACCATCACTGACTGTGGGTACTTGACACTGGACTTCAGGCATTTTGGCATTTAATTCTCCCCAGTCTTCCTCCAGACTCTGGCACCTTGATTTCCGAATGACATGCAAAACTGAGCAACAGTCCAGTGCTGCTTCTCTGTAGCCCAGGTCAGGCGCTTCTGCCGCTGTTTCTGGTTCAAAAGTGGCTTGACCTGGGGAATGCGGCACCTGTAGCCCATTTCCTGCACACGCCTGTGCGCGGTGGCTCTGGATGTTTATACTCCAGACTCAGTCCACTGCTTCCGCAGGTCCCCCAAGGTCTGGAATCGGCCCTTCTCAACAATCTTCCTCAGGGTCCGGTCACCTCTTCTCGTTGTGCAGCGTTTTTTGCCACACTTTTTCCTTCCCACAGACTTCCCACTGAGGTGCCTTGATACAGCACTCTGGGAACAGCCTATTTGTTCAGAAATTTCTTTCTGCGTCTTACCCTCTTGCTTGAGGGTGTCAATGATGGCCTTCTGGACAGCAATCAGGTCGAAGTCTTACCCATGATTGCGGTTTTGAGTAATGAAACAGGCTGGGAGTTTTTAAAAGCCTCAGGAATCTTTTGCAGGTGTTTAGAGTTAATTAGTTGATTCAGATGATTAGGTTAATAGCTCGTTTAGAGACCCTTTTCATGATATGCTAATTTTTTGAGACATGAATTTTGGGTTTTCATGAGCTGTATGCCAAAATCATCAGTATTAAAACAATAAAAGACCTGAAATATTTCAGTTGGTGTGCAATGAATCTAAAATATACGAAAGTTTAATTTTTATCATTACATTATGGAAAATAATGCACTTTATCACAATATGCTAATTTTTTGAGAAGGACCTGTATATATATACACATTTATATATATATATATTCTCAATTGTTTGGAGTCAGTTAAATTTTCATTACTTTTTCTATTATATATATACCTATTCAGCAAGGACAAAATAAATTGATCAAAAGTGACAGTAAAGATATTTAGTCACAAAAGTTTCATATTTAACACATATCCTGCTCTTTTGTACTTTCTATTAATCAAAGAATTTTGAAAAATATGAAGCATTATTCACATCCTTTTATTCACATCACAGTAATTGAACTTTAAGAGAAACACTCCTTAAGGATAAGATCTTTTGCACTGTAGTGTTATTTCAATAATTTTAAAAAACATAATTTGAACTGAAGCTACATATGACCCAGATATTTTCTCGACAGTCTTTGTGAGCTTCACACTATTACAAACTTCAACATTGTGTCTCACTCTGTATTCACACCGTCCTCCTCGTTTGCTTCTTATATTGATGAACTTTTTAATTGCCTCCTCAAATTTACTGATTCCGGTAGCGATCCTGCCTCCAGCTGTCGTACAATGACAATCATTTGATTTGTTTGGTCTGGGGGTTGCTAATAAACCGTAGGTGCTGCTAATTAGATGGTAATATTGAACGAACAAGTTACAGAGCCTACAGGCATTATTCATAAAGTTGCTGACGTGCAATAACAGCCCACCTCCTCGATGTCCACGGGCTTGCTGAAGATCTGGAAGCGCTTGTCAGTGGCAAGCCGCTTTGTGACGTCCCTGAGAAAGAGGCGGAGCTCGCGCAAGGTGTTCTCCTCCTGCTCCTCCAGTCGCCGCTGCTCCTCTGGTGAGAGCTGTCGAGGGCCGGGGTCTTCAGCGAGGGTCAGCGCCTCCAGAGAGCACACTGGAAACACAAACACAGACAATCCCTCAGAAATCATGAGGAATCTGACAGGTCTGATTCAAATAAATGATTACCTTTTGTTTTGTACTTCTAAGGGAGTAAGTAAAGAATAATTATGTCTGATTCAAGACCAAAAACATCTTTATATTGCCTTTTAACAATATTCATAACATATATAAATATCTAAGATTTTTTTTTATATTTTACCCCTAATAAGAGGAACCATTTCAACAACAGTAAAATATACAGATGAGTAAAGATCAAGTAAAAACAGTAATATTGTGAAATGTTATTATAATTTAAAGTATGTTTTCTGTTTTAATATATTCTAAAATGTAATTTCATCGGGGGATGATAAAGCTGAATTTTCAGCCATTAGTCCAGTCTTCAGTGTCACATGAACCTTGGGAAATCATTCCTATATGCTGATTTTGCTGCTCAAGAAACATTTATTTTTATTAGAAATATAAACAAATTCTTTATATATTTGTGGATATTTTGTCCTTTCTTTTCTGTCATTTTTGATCAATTCCATGCATTATTGCTGAATAAAAAGGAAGAATTTCACAGACCACAAACTTTTGAACAGTAATCCATTATATTTTATTATATTGTGGATGCAATATACCACTCCATCCTAAAGAGTGGTGCAAGAAACATTATCAGAATACCCGTTCTCTTAGCAATGGCATTATGAAAATCGTGTTTTTCCAAGTATTTTGTTCAGAAATGGAATCGGGTTTTAACACCAGATGAAATGCTGAGCAAAAGGCCTTAAACGACTCAGATGACACTGAAACTGTGCCAGATCAGCAAGAGGAATTATAAACACCCAGCATTATATGGATGAAGTCGAGAAACGCTTCCCACCACAGCGTGGGCCGCAAAGTGTATTATTGATTTCTGAAGAGCTCCAACAAACAACCTGACAGCTGCAGTAATACAGGGCTGCATCTGTACAACGAACCAAAAACAGACTGCTAGAAATGACCAAACACACCAAGCAAAGAGTGCTAATGTGGCACTGTCTTGTAAAATATTGCTGACAGATTTTTTTTCTTTTTTTTTTTAAATCTTCTCGCCAAACAGGCCTGAGGACCTAATCCAAAGATCTGGACAAAGTGCCTGGCGATTATTGAGCCACCAGAATCAGCAATTTCTTTGTGGCAGCAGCTAGCAAGCAGTCATGCTAACTGTGAGCGTAATTATAGCTAATGGTTATGGCCCGGCGTTTAATAGAGCCCATTTCTCCCACTACAGATGCTATGCTGCCAAAGGAAGTAGAGTTTTTCTTTTATTCAGAGATGCCCGTGGTCGACCCATGGGAGGACCCCTGCTCTGCATCAATGGGTCATGATGCTTGCATTTCCATTTGAAAGCCATTCCCTGCTATAATGGCTCCCAACTGTGAGGGAGCCGATGAGCATGGCAATCGAACACAAGGAGAAGATATTCAGAAGATAACATGAGGAAAACCCAGGATGCCCAGTTTATGCAGCAAAAGCAGAAGCAATTCTGGAGGAGCAGCAGCGGTGGTGGAAGTAATTGCAATGAGAAAAGTGACAGCACTAGTAGTTATCACCCAAAAATGAATTTACTCGCAGTCATGTCGTTCCAAACCTGTATGACTTTCTTCTGTGGAGCATAAAAGAAGATTTTTTTGAAAAGTCTATTTCTGTCCAGATGGACTCAATCTACTTTTTATGTTTTGATCATTGTTCTGAATCCGATCTGTAGGTTTTTGTTCTGACGATTTTCTCAGGTTTTTGTTCAAAATGTTGCTTTTTTTGTAAAACGTACACACATTCAAGTGGTAGTGTCCAAGAGAGTCTATTCTATTCTTTCTTTTGATATTCAGATATTCTGGGGGCCATGAGCATTTTGTGAAAATGATCAAAAATGCTGGTACTGGCTGGCGACTTTAAAAAAAAAAAAATGCTGGTGAGGAAAGAGTTAATATTTTGAATTAGCTTTTACTTTTATATTTTTTATTTTAAATCTAAATGAAAGTAATTTTGTTTTGTGCTTTTGTATTTTTTTTCATTAGTTTGTTTGCTTTTTATAATTTAAGTCAAGTCTTAATTGTTCATGGTGCTTGACAGATATAATTGCTGCAAGTTGGTAAAGCAGTCTTAAAAAGGTTAAAAAAGGGGGAGTTAACACATCAACCTAAGTGTAGATAAATCTATACTTCTGGATTAACCATGGTAAACACTTACCTGTTTTTCTACTGCGGGGTGGTGCCTTGGCCGCCTGCACCAGAATGAGGTCTAAAAAAAAATTCCTACGTGCTTCTTCTCCCGGCATGGTTAAACAAACCACCTCCCCATATGAACGGCTGAAGATGCATTTTAGCTGTAAAGAAAAGAGAAAAAAAGAAAGAGGCATTTTAAAAAATACATTTAAACAACACTTAGAAATTAACAAAAAATACCCAATACCTTTTTCCAAATATTGAGATTTTCAGCTTCCAAAACAAAATTCCCAATGATATTTTATATATATATATATATATATATATATATATATATATATATATATATATATTATATATATATTATATATATATTATATATCACTTCCAGCCATGAGTTAAGCTTCAAACCAGTGGCTCATGAATTCAACATATATACAAACAAAACATCTGCTGTGAAAATCATGGAAGGCATCACTCTCATCCTTCTCATCAAATAGGGATCAGATCTCTGGGACTCTAGAAAGTGCCCAAAAAGTGAGCCAGACTACAAACAAACTCATTTAAAACTTGTGTTGAACCCTGTTGGTTTGGATTTCCCACAGCATTCTTGGTTCTGATGCGTAGCATTGTGTTTTTTTTTTCTGTTTCCCCCCCGAAAGAACAGTGCATGACTGGCTCTGACTCGAGAAAATATTTATCCCGGCATGAAGCATTGTTCTGCTCAGCTTGAAGTTCGAAAATAAGGATTGTTGGTAAACATACAGTATTTATAGGGTGAAATCCAAAGCAGGAAGAAAATCAAACCAATACAATGTGTTAAGAACACGTCTGTGATGAGTGAGTTGGACACCCACTGAAAAAGTGTTTATCTTCCGAATTAAAATTAAGTGGCTTGAGTCAAAAAATCAAGTACATGTTCGCATAAGTAATTTGGCATAAGCAATTATTATGAAATACACACACTGAGATTAGCGCTTAAAAACCAAAAAACATTTATTTAAGGCTAGTTAACAATTAGTTAACTTGTAGAAGTTGTAGGGTTACAACTTGATTCTTAAACAGGCAATTATTTTCCCAAATTTTTGGGGTAGTTAGTGATCAGCATTAGACAGAATGTAGCTCCTGGACCAACAAAACATGGTGATCCAGTAACAAGTCCTACTTGACAAAATCACGGCCACTGTCAGTTGGCCAATTAGAAGAGCAGGATAACAAAAGGCTTTAATGAAGAGTGATTTGACGAAACACAATGAAAGGATGGAGAAGAATGTGATGCACGCATCCTTCCCGACAGCCGAAGATTCATGCATGAAGTGAAAACCTGTAAATAATGATTTGTGTCCGGTGCACATGGTCACATTGTTTTAATGAGCAGTTTCATATTGCTATATTCAACTCTAATTTCACATGGTAAAGTGTGCCGTGCCAGTCCAATTACTGCAGTCTGGGAGAATTTTTTACTGAATCAGCAAATCTTCACTATAAGTTCATGCAAGTTTCTGAGAGGCTGCAGCAATCAGGACAAATGAATCCAGGTAAAGGCTAAAGACTTCTAAATATCTGAGATCTCTCATACTCCAGTGCAAACCAAGTTATTTTTAAAAGTCCCAGGGCTCCCAAATATTACAACTAGGCGGCGGCACTAGGAGTGAAGTTCTCCATAATGAGGATCCGTGGAGCACTTAAGTTCAATTTCCAATCATGAGCGGGTGTTGAAGATCCAAACAATCCCTCATCAACTGCATTATTCTCCTCTTGGCAGATTTGTTTGCACTCAGGTTGCTTTCAGGCTTCTTTGGTCCAGACTCTTGAAGTGAGATGAAGGGAAGCAGAGCAAGTAACCCACAAAAGAGACAGGTAGTGATTTTCTGATTTGTCTCAGAGCTGATGGAAGCCTTGGAGACTAATGCAGATTCTGAGAGGCAGAGAGCCGAGAGACTAAATAGGCCTTTCAACTCGCAAGAGACATCCTGAGGAAATGTGGAAATCAAAAACACACTTCTTGTCTCTTCCTGTCTTTCTCCTATTGAAACATGTTTCATCTTTACTTAACATGAACAAGTAGATAAGAAAGTTTATAGAATTGAAAGTATAAAGTTGGGATTTGCAAACCAGTGTGGTATCTTAATGTAAATTCAGCATGAAAGGACATGTGCTGTGTAATATACTTTCATAATCTGACATTTTCAGGATGTTCATTGACAAGAAAAAAAAAAAAAGAGGTAAAAAGAAGTTTCATCAAACAAGTACATTTATAATGGATGTTTCAAACCATTTGCTGTCAATTTTGAAGGATCTCCTAAAAAGAACCCCACTGATTGAAACTTGAAGGGAAAAATCATCATTTCACCCAAAAATGGAAATGATGTGCTGTCATTATTTACTCTCTCAAGTTGTTCCAAAACCTGTCTGACTTTCATTGGTTTGTGAAACACAAAAGACAACTTTTTGAAAAATTTCTCAGTGTTTTTTGTCAATGAATTTAAGTCAATGGGCTCCAATGTTATTTGGACCCCAACGTTCTCCAAATCATCATCCTCTTTTGTGTTGTGAAAAAGAAAAGAAGTCATACAGGTTTGAAACAACATTTTGGGTAGACTTTTCCTTTTAAGCGACACAATATTCACAACTTGGGGAAATCAACATACAAACTGTTACTTCTTGACAATACATCTCTAAAAACAAGCCTTAATATCTTTCATTGTCACTTCTCAAGTAAATGTATCTTGTTTCGAGGATTTTTAGAAAATTTAAAAGGAAAATTAGTTTTTATTTTCCTTTGTAATGAAAACGAGTAAAATGACTGGAATATTAGAAAGTATATTAACACCCAAAAAAGTCAGTGATATTAAAAGCTTAATATATACTATTCATATTGATATCACCTTCCACATTTTAAATTGAATGTATTGTAGAGATTGTAAATCTTAATTTACAATAAAACTTTACATATAGATTGTTTTATTAATGATCATTACCCATATTGTCTAAGATTAACCCATTAAAACACAAAATTACACAAAAAGATAAAAATAGACAACCCTGAAGGTATTACAGTGAACCAATAAGTGTACACTGAGTTGTAACCTTACACTGCTGGAGCTGACTACTGGCACCCCTCCTACACACGCTGGCATGAGCCAAAAGTCTTCCCGCAGCAGAGCACAGGGGCACGTACCTCCTTCCCGTGACCCATGCCACCTACTCCCACTGCAGATGCTGTTTACAGACGGAACTGGCATCTGTCTCCACATCTTTCTCTTTAAGAAATGTGAGGGAATGGACCAGTTGAGGGATTTGTAGTGGTTATTTTGTTGCAGTTTCTTTTAATTTGTCGGAGGCCTCACCCCTGATGTGCAGTGCCGCAGAGAGGACAGCTGTCTCGCTGAACGTGCCAGAAGCCGAGGGCCAGTGCAAACTGTTCTCAAGCTTCTACTTTGCATATTTGGGCTGCACTTAATGCAGATAAGCTCAGGGGATAATGAACCTTTTTTAATCTTGAACCAAAGTAGGTTCAATATATTCCCACTTAAGACCTACTTGACGTGTACAGAACCAAATTGTTACTGCTATTTAGTTGTTTTTTTAATATGACAACAATGTTTGTCAATGTAACATGTCAATTTAGAATAATTGACATAATATAATATAAACCACTATGTGAGAACAAATCACAATCCTTTGGTTCGTCAAACTGACTAGCGAAACAACTTGGTCTGAATCAAAATAGAGTTGCCGAATCAACTACACGTCTTAGCATAATTACTTTCGACACTTGACTAACATACATACTTTTGACACTTAAGAGTAAAAAGACACACTAAGGAGGATTTATTTTCATTACAGGAATTTTTTTTCCTAACGTAATAAAACAAAATCACAGCATGGCTTGTTTCCATTATCACATCACAAAAGCTCGTTTACAGTAAATGCTGCATCACATGAACTCTGCATCATCACATCATCTCTGCATGTGCTGCGAGTTTGGGTCAATTATTAATGTGCATTTGGGAACACACACACATTAACCATCTTGCCAAACTTGTAACGAGAAGCACTTGAAAACCAGCTGTCAACAAAAGGGATGCTTTAAAAACTCCTTGGTTTTCCTGCACTACAAAAAAATTAAAATATAAAAAATAAAATTTAAAAGGTAGGGTAGGCAATTTTTGGAGTAACTAGCAATAAGCTTCAGCTTTGAAAGCATAAGATCCCACCCTCCCTTCAGACTGTCTCCAAAGCCGCCACTCCTTCAAAACACATGAACGAGTACAGAAGGGAGCAAACAAAGGTGTCAAGGGGAGACGCGTTAAACTACCTCATGTCTCAAAGCACATAACATATATACAGTATATATATACACACACAAATACATTTAGACCACTTAACTTAGTGATTGCTATTAGATTAGGATATGAAGAGACCTTCAACCAGCATAACAAAAAATAATTCTGGAACAAAATCACCTATCCTCACCTAAACAAAATATCAATGAGTTATACCATTAAAAAATTGTGTTCAAAACCTTGTTATTTGCCTATCTCCAAGTCAATACACATACACTGAACCTGTAATAATTTAGACGTAGCATTGTTGGGTTCAATTTGGAGGGGCGCTATTTAGTCTGATACTTTTTGATACGCAATCACAGGTAGCCATGGATATATCAATCAGAATCAAGAAATCAAAAGAGTTTACATAAAAAACATTAAACGTGTTCCTCTACCATTATTTACTCCATTCACTCATACTTTTAACACTTAAGTACATGCAATACATTTTTTAAGCACCTGTGCTTTCCCCCAATGGGTTTCCATACAGGAAAATGCATTGCCATCTTTTTCTAAAGCATGACTACCGAGTACTTCATATACCCGCTGACATCAGTGAAGGCCAAACATTTCCTGATGCTTTACAGGGCTCCTTTCTGAATTCCACACACAAACCTTCTATCTCCAAATCTCAGAGGCCCAAGATTCAAGTGCTCATGAGTGGGAGAGGCCGGGATGGTTTACTCTAAAAGAGAATCTGACCGTAGAGCTCTTGTGGTGTTACTGTGAAGCTCCAGTATTGATCGCGGATTTAGCAAAGGACCCCCTGCCCGGATGAAGAAACGACTCTCACACCAAGGTAAGGGTGGTACGATTCAGAGCGAGGATGGTACGATCCCACAGAAGGGGCCTTGGGATACGTTTCAAAGCGGGAACAAGCTTTGTGGATTCAAAAAGTCGATTCTCAGAATTTGCCCACTTCACCATTCAAAGCCACTTCAGATCTTCTGTGCTTGTCAAAACGTGGGGTTGACGTCAACATAAAACAACATTCGTAACCCATTTCACTTCTATACTATGGCATTTTTGATTGAAACAGGATGTACAAGGACGGGACTTGATTGTATCCATCAGGAATCGACTGGATCATGAAAAGAGTGTGTTCAATACCACAATTGAGCTAGAGCAAGATTGTGGTGGAATACTGTCCTCTTGAGACATTGCTCCATACTTTTTGACCAGGATGTGCAAGAGAAGGCTGAATTGCTGTTGAGCTATTGGTTAACATTCAGCCAAAAAGGAAGGTTCTTTTAAAGATGGAACTAAGGATGCACAATATTAAATATCATATAAAATATCATTTAAATTTCATATTTGGCCAATAATTAGGTTATTGATGAGCCTATTATTATTTTATTTTTTACGGCATATAAGTACAATTGGCCAATAATAAAATTATAATATTTGTCTAAATTAATTTAAAAATAAAATAAAGTAATTTTAAAAATATTAATCTTTTTTAATGTTACAAGTTAATTTTGGCATCCCAACATTATACAGTAATGTACATTGTGATCTGCTGAAGTTCAAACTTAGCATCAGAATAGGAAAGAAAGATGATTTATGTGACATTTCGGTCAGCTAAGAATTAAAACTGAGGCAAAAATTTGCACGACTCACCAAAATTGGACAATAGAAGATTGGAATAACATCTAGATTTCTGTCGCAACATTTTGATCGTAGGGTCAGAATTTGGCAAAAACAACATGAAAGCATGGATCTATTCCGCCTTGTATCAGCAGGACAGGCGGGTGGATGTGTAATGGTGTGGCGGATATTTTCTTGGCACATTTTACACACACACACACACACACAAATTGGTTTTAAAAATAAGATTTTTGTTATAAGCAACAATAAAAAGTAAAGTGCATCACAACCAGTCCTTTCCCGGTAAAAGAAATTTAACTTGATTTTCAAAAGTCAACGAATTTGCAACAGCTGAATGTAAAATTTTTGACAAGCCAAACATGTCAGTGTCTGAGTAACGTTATTTACTTAAGCCACAAAATAAATTTAATTCCGTAAAATGAGTATTATAACCTACGCAAAAAGCATTTTGAACGTCTCCAAGTTTTATAACAACCTAAAAATCAAACCTTAGTCCACCCCACTATATTTATCTATATATTCTCTGCACATTATTTGATTCCTTGATTCACTTTTTTTTTATTTAATGTTTTTTTTTCTGTAGAGCTGCTTTGAAACAACATGTATTGTAAAAAACACTATACAAATAACCGTGAATAGAATTATATGCACAGACTGCAGATTCTAAATCAAAACACTGTCATATATAGGTAGAATATTAAAGTGAAGACACCACAGGGGTCTTCAAAGGGCCCTTCAACACTGAAAGTTGAGTCAAATTTCCAAAGCAAATGAGGAAACAAAAACAAGTGTGCCAAAAACCCAGTGCCACAGAGAGGGTGAAATAAGCAACCCATCCTTGTCTACTATCAATTAAACGTGTCTTTTCTCAGAGGAACGAGTCTGGCTTTAAATGAACACACCTTGCAGGGATCGAGTGAGCGAGAGACGGGCCTGTCAATAACATTAATGCTTTTGTTCTAAACACACTCGTGCCCTCCTGGTGGGCATCAGTCATTTCAGCAGGGGCTATGATCAAGGGCTTCGCCACCAGCCAATCACCAGTCGCCCAGCAACGTACCCTGGGATGCATGGGGCGCACAGCATGAGCTGCTGGAGGCTCTTGATGCTGGATTGTGAGGTGAAACCGCAGCGCTGCCAGAGTGACTCCCCGTCAGCATAATTAAGTGAGAATATATATATATATATAATTTTTTTTGTTATGTGACTTCAGACTGCATTACTTATCTCTGCCTTCCACTCTCTCGCTGCCCCTTTCATTTTAAAGACTTCTCTCACATGCTCTTCCTGCCATGTCTTTGAGAATTGATTTTAATGCCCCTGGTGCGCTTAGAAAAGGACTAGAAAAGAATAGAAAGGGAATGATGGGTACAGGTCAGACCTTGAAGAAAAGGGAGAACAGGCGGACAAAAGGTGGAAAAGAAACTGTGAGGGAAAAGAAAGAAGGCCTGTTGGCCTGTGGCCTAGTGGATGGGCAGATGGTGTACCAATATAAATACACACACACACATAGTATATATGCATATATATATTTGCGTGTATGTGTGTGTTTATATTGGTACACCATACAGGTATACAAATAATAATAATAATGATTATTTTGTTAGTATATAAAAAAAATCTTAAAAGGGGTGGTTGATTGCGATTTCACTTTTTTCATTTTAAATAGTGTGTAATGTTGCTGTTGGTGCATGAACAGTATCTGCAAAGTTGCTGCGCTGAAAGTTCAACGTAAGCAGAGATGTCGTCTTTTAAAAATCAGGAAGTTTAATGCCTACAAAAACGACTCGATTGGGACTACAACGAGATACTTCCCGGGTTTTATACGCAACTAACCCATAATCAACCCTCCGTCCGGAATATGCAAAAAAGGGGGCATGGCCATATTTCTGACGCTTTATCGAGGAGGAAGAGTTATAGTGGAGAGCTGTAGCCATGCCGTCGAAAGTGTGTTATTTTCACCCACCTGTCGCGTCTTCTGTGTTCGGGCTTCCTACGGCCGCTGTAGTTCGTCAACAATGGCTACAATTTATGTTTGATTATGTTCCAGAAAATTATAATCGTAATTTAGCCCTCTGTGCTGCGCATTTTACGGAAGACAGCTTCCAGAATCTCCACAAATTCAATGCCGGATTCAACAACAAACTGTTACTAAAGCATGGAGCAGTTCCAACTTTAAAACCAGAGGCAGCAGTTGTTGGGCCACAACCTGTAAGTAAGACTTAATCATTTTAAATGTATTTGCATGTATAATTTTAGAAGTAATGTTTTAGTTTTATCAAGGACGTAAACAAATGCCAGCGCTGGCTTTAGTAGCCACTTAGTTATGCTATTTCGTGTCTATGACAAACACGTACAAACATTTTGGACCTGAATTTGTAATTATGTACTAATATTGTAAATGTATTTTCCGTGAATACTTTATCGATTTGATCAACAACGCAAACGAATGCCAACGCTGTTTGTTTATAGTAGCCAGTTAGTTCGATGCTATTTTGTGTGTATAAGACAAAAAATTATATGTAATCGCAACAGCAAACTTTAGCTGCTGTTATCAGATGTTTTCACGTTCTGTTGGGATTTTAACACAGTTGCCACATGTACACCTAAAGAAAACGATACACCGAGTAAACTCAGTTTTGTGAATAGATAAAAGGTTGTTCATTATATCGATAAAACAATAACTTTAAAAAACTGTATTACTCAGTCATTTATTCAATTATATGAAATATTTAATCAGGAGAAAGCCGTATCGCAAAAAGCAAACAAGCCGCAGTAGCATTTTCAAGTAACAGCGTATCGAAACTCTTATATAATAATAGTAGAATAGTATAATAATAATACAAAAATGTACCATTCTTGAACGTTTTGTAAGAGCCGTGTTTGGGGAGGTTCTGCTTGACTCTCTTCATTGCCGGGTCTGATTCTGGCTCAAACTGAGACGGCAGTATTGACACCATTATTTACATTTGATCAGAGCACATGCAAAGGAAATGGGCGTGAAGTTTCCGGACAACGTGCGCTACGCAGTTTAGCCAATTGCAACACACCGGCCCAACTAACCAATCTGAGCCCATTGCCTGTTTCTGAGGGAGTGGTTTCATAGAATCAGGAAGTCAACCGGTCGTTCAAATGACAGAGGAGAAAGCGGCTTACAATAAAGGTGAAATTTATGAAAAATAAGGCTTTAAAAAAACAACAACAACACCACCACGAAGACGTGTTATATTGCACCCCATAAACACAATCATGCAATGAAAAAAGCAGTAAACCACCCCTTTAATTTTATTTATATTAATTTTACCAGATTTTAACCCTAACATAATGCGAGCGACACACATTCATGCATCGATTTCAATGCAGCTTCTCCAGATGGAGAAAAAAAGCCAAAAAAAACAAAAACAAGTACACCTCACACTTGGCCAAGTAATAGTACTTCTGTCCACAACAAGCCACAGACTATCACGTCTCTAGCACAGACTGTTATCCAACAAAGTATATTTATGTTTTGAGGTATGTTCAGGGGAGACAGAGGACAGATTGGTCACCTCGTCAGGGAGCTGCTGGTAGACAGTCTCTGCTGTGGCGAGGATGAGGAGCGGCGTGAACGAGGGCACGTCCTGCAGCAGTGTGAGGAAGCTGCTCTTGACCGTCTCACTGATGGCTTCCCACCAGTCACTGATGTGAGGCATGTAGATGATGCTGGGTACACACCGCCGAGCCTCACGAAACACCTACAAACACAAAACTAATATAATTAGTACTAATAATAATGCAGGACTGCAGGATTTTTATTTCTTGTATGTACAACCAACCTTTTCCATTTTTACTGATCTTTTATTTTTAGTGGTGCATTTTCATATTTGCTAGAAATATGCATATTTTTCATTCATATATATATGTCTGTAATGCAAATCTAATCTTTGTTAGTTAGTTACTGACTTATCAATAAATGTTATAAAGTGTTTCCAAACCATCCACCTTATTTTTTGCAATGCAGAAGTAAGCTATTTTCTAGATTTCTGATTCACTAGATGCTATGTAAATAACTAGAAAATCAACAAAATGGCGTAAAAGGTCAAACTATTTGTGAAACAAACCAGTATTTTAATGATTATATAATAAATTAAAAATAATATGATAAGAAATATCAGATTGTAACATCGAGCAGCATAATGGACTGGTTTGGCACAGAAAAAATAACTGGAAGCGAATGACACAGGAAGCCTCGCACATTCATGCTACAAATGGCTTAGCTGCTCTAAAATTAAGAATAAGGTGGATGACTACCATGATCGCACATTTTATTCACAACACTGTTAATACTACAAGCCTACAGCCCCACACACAGGCTGTGTGAAATATTCAAAAGTGATTGTGCATCTCAGCTTGCCTGAGCACAGGACTCCTCTGGGGTTTTGGCACTGACGGAGTATAGTGTGGGAAGGTCAAGGCGGTGCACAGTGAACTTCTCCAGGTGGTGCAGCACAGCAGGGGCCAGGTGTGTGCTCTGGCCCGCGCCCTGGGGCCCCGTCAGCAGCAGCCGTGGCCGGTAAGAGGTGGGCTGCTGGTAGGCAGAACTGAAACAAAACAAAAACAGGTCATTGTCCATCCATCCATATTACTATCTATCTATCTATCTATCTATCTATCTATCTATCTATCTATCTATCGAGACACAACCTCAGATACTGAATTTAGAAAGAGTTGCTGACAAGCGGAATCAAGCTATGATGACTGACTAAAACTCCAATAATGTAATGAAGAGAAATAAAGGTAATTGATAAAGTTGGCAGCTCTTTAGGGACGGCAAATTTTCATGCATTTGACATCTATACTGTATATTAATATATTGAGATGAACCACTTGCCAACATCTCATTTAAGGAAGAGCTGCGAGTATTGATGATCTCAAGCTAATGTCATAAAACGCAACCACTGAACCATGAAGAACAAATCAATGCAAACGAGATTGAAGTAGGTCTGCTGAGGAACAAAAGACATCTCAGTGCTGACTGTCAGTTCTACAGCATTCCAACAGATGGCAGCAAAACACAGCGCTTGACTATCAAATAAAGCTCTCAGGTTTAGGGACTTTGAAATTTAAAGGCATAGTTCACCCAAAGATGAAAATTCTGTCAGTATTGACTCACCCTCATGTTGTTCCAACCCCGCAAGACCTTCGTTCATCTTCGGAACACAAATTAAGATATTTTTGATGAAATCTGAGAGCTGGATCATTCCTCCATAGGCTTCTTAAGGGATTGACACTTGCCAGCCCAAAAAAGTTATTAAAGACATCGTTAAAATAGTCCAAGTGACTACAGTGGCTCAATCTTAAGTTTATCAAACGATGAGAATACTTTTTGTGCGCAAAAAAAAACAAAAATAACAACTTGATTTCAACTATTCATTTCCTTATCTATGGGCCTCTAGTCAGTTAAACTAGTGTAATTGCGTAGAGCTACGTCACACGTAGGCTCACTATTGGCCGACGCTGGTCATGTGTGTGATGTGTGTGACATACAACAACAGAAGCTTACACTATTACACTAGTGAACTGACTCGAGGCCCACAGAGAAGGACATGAATAGTTGAAATAAAGTCGTTATTTTTGTTTTTTTTGCGCACAAAAAGTATTCTCATCGTTTGATAAACTTAAGATTGAGCCACTGTAGTCACTTGGACTATTTTAACGATATCTTTAATAACTTTTCAGGGCTGGCAAGCGTCAATCCCTTAAGAAGCCTGTGGAAGAGCGATCCAGCTCTCAGATTTCATCAAAAATATCTTAATTCGTGTTCCGAAGATGAACGAAGGTCTTACGAGGTTGGAACAACATGAGGGTGAGTAAATACTGACAGAATTTTCATTTTTGAGTGAACAAACCGTTTAACACATTTTGTTTTTCGTTTACTTTCTATTGCCATATCAGCATTAAAGGGGTGGTTCAGGATTTTGGACATCGGACCTCATTTCAAAGTTAGCCTGGGCGTTATTTATCAGTGGAGACAGTTTTCAAAAATTTTCATCCAGTCCTTCCAGTTGCATAGTTCGCCGGTGCTAGGCTAGTGCGAGTCAACGGTATCTGCTAGTCTGCCATTAAAAACAATTTTACCCACTCCCCAGTACACCAAAAGCATTTGTTCACACAGCGCGCGTTCCGGGACTGAACACGGCAATTTTAGTAGGTCCCCAACCCGGCATCGATCCCGGGTCGTGTTTGCATTCACACAGAAGGTGTTCTGGCAATTTCCCGGGATCAACGCGCTGAGTGAAAGGGGCTATACTTTGTTCCCTGTATTTATTAGCACAGTCTACAGCAGCGGCAGAGTGATATTAAGTTGTGATATTTAGTAGCAAAGTATATCACCATGTTGCCAATTCCTTTGTTTACAATCGAATGTTTCAATATTGGTATTCAAGACTACTATTAGCTAGCTAGAGGTCCCGACTGTAGTGCGCTTCTGTTCTGTGTTTTCTTTTCGGCCGCAGTACTACTAACCGGAGCAAAGTAAAATTCCGCCGCTGCTGAGAAACTAGATCCTATAAATGTAATGCGATCATTGAGATGCAAGAATCAGACATCAATAGTCTAGCGTTATAATTTATTTGCTTTTGGTGTACTGTGGAGTGGGTTAAAATTGTTTTTAATGGCAGACTAGCAGATACCGTTGACTCGCACTAGCCTAGCACCGGCGAACTATGCAACTGATTTTTGAAAACTGTCTCCACTGATAAATAACACCCAGGCTAACTTGGAAATGAGGTCCGATGTCCAAAATCCTGAACCACCCCTTTAAAGGATATATTCATGGTAAAAAATTAAAATTAAATATATAAATTAAAAATACAATTAAACTTCTTACATTCCAATAACAGTTATAATACCTAATATTCTAAATCTAAAAGATAACAGCTATATGGTAGTAATTGTTCATGACAATTTTGTTAATTATGCATAATCATAATAAATGAAGGGTCTAAGTGTACCGATTAATCAAAAGGGTGCGGAGGATGACAACTGAGTTTTGTATGAATTTATGTAACTCACGTGGTAAAGTGGAGAAAGGGTTTATGGATGGTGCAGGAGGCTGCTTTTCTCGGCGATCCTAGCTGAGTTTCATAAATGGAAGGAGCACCGAGACATTCCTCGTCCTCGCTGTACGAGTCCTCCACCAACAGATGATTGTCCATGTCTGAAATCACAGGCAAGAGAAGAGACTTTAAATGCTGCCATTTCTATCAGAGTGCTTTACGCCCAGTTTATTTAATATAGAAAACTGAAAAAACTGAAAACAGAATATTCAGCAAGAAACAGCGATTTGATGTCATGCATTAATATTGGAGAAAGTATAGTAAAATAAATTAAAATAAAATAATAATTATGTGTTATTGTTTATTAAATTACACCCCTTCCCTCAGTAATACATTTGTAAAAAATTCACATCCTGAAAATCTTAGCTTTTGTAGTTGGCACTTTCTCTTGAGAACTTGAGAAAAAGGCAAGAGAAAAATTAGATATCTTCCTGATTTTAATATTTTCTTTGCAAATTTATTTTGACAATAGTTTAAAAAGGCATGGAGGCATATTATTGCAAATGTATTATTTCTACATTTATTTTTCCTTTATTGATTTTCTTATTTGCAACCAATAAATAAATATACACACATATATATATATATATATATATATATATATATATATATATATATATATATGTATATATATATTGGTATAAACAAACAACTAAAACAAAAACATACATAAAACTTTAGCAATACTTCAGCTTCAGCTTTAACAAATCACACGTCTACTCAGCATGATGCAGCTCTGTATCCACTGCGATTCCAGTTTTTTAACATGACTCCAAGGCCGAGGGTCACCAGGAATGTATAAACTAGGAAAGAGATCCTACTGGGTCTGTGATATCTATAAAATATAATCTTGTACCTCTCTCCAAAAATACTGGACTTCTGAGTATTGCCACAAGACATGAAATAGGTTCCCCACCTCTCTCTGGAAAAAATCAGGATTATCTCTAAACAGCCTTTTGGGTGTCCAGTAGAATATGTGTAAAATGTTTAATTGTATAAGACGTGTTCCAATATATCTATAGATAAACTTTAAATTACCAGTGCTGCTCCCCCATTTTTCATCTTCATTTGTGCATCCCAAAAGATCTTAACAGCAGAACTAATATTTTAGCCCATTTGACTAATACGTAAGGAACAATATTAAGATGTCTTATGGCCAGTACCCATGATATTCCAGTGTTTTTACCCCTGGGAGCATGTGAGGGGGAGGCAAAGATACTTGTGAGCAGCATATGTTTCATTTGTAGATATTTCCAGAACTGATCATTAGGAAAGCTGATTTTAGAGAAGTCTCTCCAAAGATTTCAATGCATCTTCCAGAAAACTGATATTTTTATCTACTCATTTCTTTCATAACACAGGTGTTTCACCCATTAACGACTTTGGGTTGACCCAGATAGCAGACGAAGGGCTTAAAAAAGGCTCAACCCCCTAAATGCGGGAGGTCTTTTTCAAAACTGTTTGGAGATGGGACATAATCGAGTAATTACGCACTGGTAGTGGTAGTTTTGTTATCAATAAGGACTTAAAATGTATAAGCGAAACAACACATTGTTCCATGGCTAGCCCACTCTGGAGGTAACATCCATTGTACCAGGTGCCTCAAACAAAATACATAATGATACAAAGATAGCTTGGGGAGACCTAGTCCTACCCTCTCAAAAAAAAATTTAAAGTGAAAAGTACTGGAAAAAAATAATTATAATTCCCTCCTAAATCAAATAAGGGGTAGGGAAAATAGTTGAAGTCATTGTAGGGCAGTGTTACTCATTGCGCAACTAGCAAAACTCCCGCGGCTCGCCAAGCTTTAATTTGTAGCTTGCATGGCGGTAAATAATATGGTGATATGATCATGCGGTCACTACAGATATTTCATAAAAACATTAAAAACAAGTAGGGCTATAAATTGTTTCGGATTCTCATCCACAAACGACACTGCCTGACAAATATAAGCAGCACGGCACAACAGTTCATGCTCATAGTCTCCAAATTATGAACAGAAATGGATAAATATTAAGTCTACTGTTTAAAACAAAGAACCAATGTAGGAGATGGTTATTAAGCACATACAGAGGGAAACTTTGCATATTTGTGCAGTGTGCGGCATGCCAATTAATTGCGATTTGAAGCTCGTGACATACAAACACTCACATTAACCTGATCACGTGTTTAGCGTTTATACAAACTACAATGCATTCAGTGTGGCTGTCATTAAAAAATAATAATGAAGACCAGAGGTGTTCTAGAGGAAAAAGATTGCTCTAATTGAAAAATTAAGTTAATTATTATTAATTAATTAATTATTATACATCAACATAAAAAAGGGGTCAAGTTTCATTTAATTGTTCATTTAACTTCTCACCAGTTATCAATCATTTCTAAAATGAATCAATTTATCAATCAGCTCTAACATTTCATATAAAGTTTCACTTCAAATAAGCAGTTTAACTGTAAAATTATATGTAATATGGAGGGATTGGAGTCACATGACTTATTTCTACAAAGAGGGCAGTCATTAAAAACACTGGGAAAACTCTATTCCCAGCAGAAATATGAGGTGGTAATTATAAAAGCTCCGTACGAAAGGTACAAAAAATAGATTTGAATGGATGACAAACACTTAAATGAAAAAAGAAGATTTGTTGTACCTCTGATGTATAAAAGAAAGAACAGCAAACAAAATAAAACCCATCAGCAGGAAATGGAGGGCGTACCGTGTGTGTGTTCCCTGTGCAGGAGCTCTGCGTGGGGGAAGACTCGCATCAGGCAGGCAAGCATTTGAGCCAGCGTGGGCTCCAGCAGGGGCTTCAATACGCAGGAAAGGGCCTGGCCGGGCGGAGCCACAGCCCTTTGGCCCGCAGGTACTATGGAGCGAAGGGCACAACCAAAGTCCTGCGCCCCCAAAACAATGGAGCCCACATCCAGCTGATAGCGCTGGCTGGTGGCGTAGATCTGAGGATAGCGCCGCCGCAGAGCCGCTAGCGCAGCCTCTGTGCAAAGTGCTTTGATATCGGCCCCACAGTAACCTGAGACACGGAGAGACAGCAGAGTTTGACACACGATTGTCACCATGTAGAAATATGGACAAATAGCTAGCTTTAAATATTTACAAGCTAATAGTTGTATAATTACACAAAAATAAATAGGTATATTCATATTAAAAAGGCATTACTATGTTTTCATTATAGCCTTGCTAACAGTAGAATTATTAATGCTGTGTTCCATAAACAGAAAATGTAATTTTATATTTGAGAAGTGCAAAAAATGAAATACAATAAAAAAATTATAAATTTTTAATTACATTTTATATTATGCCCCTCTCCCTCAATACATTTGTAAAAATCATTCCCTATTTTAATTTACATGCGTGCACACACACATACATATATACACACATATATATATATATATATATATATATATATATATATATATACACAAACACACACACGCATACATACACACACACTCATATATGTATACATGTTTTATAACACAATGAAACAAAAAAAATGCCTTTTATTATCAGGCAAACCTTTTCTTAAAATTTGAGAAAAGTGCAAAAATAATTAAGTCACACAAACATAGCAATATCTAAGAATACACTTTAAGACACTCTGTTTATTCACTTTTAAGCAAATAAAATGCATCAGTGAGTCAATGTTCCAGCATTAAATAATTATAAAACCAGAAGAACAAACACTCACAGCCGAGACAGGCGTGTAAAACATAGTAAATGTTCTCATTAGGGCATTACCATTTGTTTCATCCTCCGAGTATAAGACAACAAAACACTTTATGAGAGATATCAAGTTCACAGCTCACACCTGACTTTGAATGTAGATTAAACATCACACATGTTCTGACTGACTGCGTTTTTTTATGGACAGAGAGAAATGACTTGAGACCCAAAACGGATTCAACTTTGCACCTAGTTGGGATGAACTGTAGAGCTGAAGTTAGAAAATCATGACTTTTACATCCATCTTACCGACACATTTCTCGGCTAGCTCATTTATGAAGGGTTCGGCTAGCTTGGGGCTCCAGTCCCTGGTGTGGATTTCAAGAATGTGCTTTCGGGCCTGTTGGTGAGCATTAACACAAACACAGACAGTTTACAGATGAAACAAAGCACAGCCAAACTGTTTTGATCATAAACTCTTAACAAAGGGGCTGGAGAAAACACAAAAGCTAACGTTTGGTTAGCCAGCACCCTGCTGTGAAGAAAAACATTATACACATCCAGAAATTAGAGCAGCACAGACATGACCTAATATTACAACTTCAGCTACAAAGCTCAGGTGTAGTTGACGCACAGTCATGAACTATGCCGGGGTGTAACTATGTTTGACAATTATATAAGAATTTGTGGCGTTTTCTAGCTTTATGTATGGTCTTCAAAACCTGTTCCAGTTTGTTTATTTTCCCTACTCTACTGATTCTGTGACAAATAAAAAGTTTTGATTGAAAAAGTAAATAAAATATTAGTTACAAAATAAATGTGTGTACATTTATATTCAAAAAAAATGAAAATACAGATTGTTTTTCACAATTGATTCCACATTTATTACAAATTTTGTTTTAAATTTTAATGACTCTGATTAAACAATAAATAGATTAAATAACATACAATAAATGTATATATGAGGTCTGAGATCATTAGTGAAAATATATTTTGTATGTTTACAATTTAATGTATTTTTTTCCCACTACAAATGATATGCTTTAAATTTAAAAAAAAGAAGTTGATTTTTGTTTTTGTTTTAATTAAATTTTAAATACCAGATTTGCAATGCATTTCAGACTTTTGGACCCTATACAAAATAATATTATAATATGTATTACAATAATAATAGTCTATTATACTGATCATCGCTGTGTCTTTGAATGTTTTCTGGTTTGATTGATGGTATTAGAGTACAATGATTGTTCAAATGCTAGCTATCACCCTATTTGAAATCCTCATTTTTGTGCAGATAGTGCAGAACTGCTCTGACTGGTTGACAAAGGAAAAATATCTATGCTATACATTTAAAAAGATATTTCCCTTAAAGGCTTATATGTAGTTAGCGTCTATTTATTTATAGCTTGGAGTGCTAAACACTTAGTCAAAACAGTAGCTTGACTGTAAAAGTGACTTGAAAATCTTTGTTTAAAGGTAACGTTAAAGGCTTCAACACCAGTCATGAGATGTTTTGAACTAATGCAGGAATGCCCAGATAACGGCAGCGAGCTAAACCGAACTCATCAAATTAAATTGGCATTCCATTTGTCAAGTTGTCAACGAGCTTGACAAACAGAATATGTGAGATTATCATATAAGATGCATTTCAAAGGCCAAAAAGGCTGCGAAAGACTATAAACTGAGCTGTCAGACTATTTCAGGATAAGTGTTTTGAGTGAGGGACACCAAGGACAATCTGGGACACAGAGTGTCAGTTGGCTGTGGGCAACGAACACAATACCCGACAAAGTAAAAAAAGGATTTGTGCACCTTTTTATCTGGCAGGTTGAACAGAAACTCCCGGTCAAAGCGTCCGGGCCTCCTGAGTGCGGGGTCGATAGAGTCGAGTCTGTTTGTAGCACCGATGACCACTATCTCCCCCCGGCTGTCCAAACCATCCATCAATGCCAGTAATGTGGACACTATGGAGCTAAAACATTAAAACCAAAAACACAATGACTGGCTAACGTCTTTGCATGTAAAATGAAAAGGTGTTGATGTGTAAATGTGGGTAGGACATCAAACTCATTTCAAACGAGCAAGAAATATCTTGTTTCCCATGATGCATTCCTTGTAATACCAAAACCCTTTGTGTGGAAATCATAATGAACTATCTGTTTCCTTCAGGAGCATTTCTAATCCTGATGATGAAACCTTCTGCAATACCTGCCACATTCATTTGAAAGCATTACCTGTGAATTTGATCCTGTCTGCTGGAGCGAACAGGAGCGAGGCCATCAATCTCATCAAAAAAGATGATGGAGGGTCTCATGAGGTATGCCTGTCAGGAGGACAGGGAGTGTTAGGTGTGTGGCTGGACAATCACATTCCTAACACATCAAAACAGCTAGGGAAAAAGCAGAGACTAGCTATGTTTCCATCACTCAGTTTTTTTGCGCATTTTACACTCACTTGAGGTGGTTTTTGACTTCTGCAAAAAAGAGTTAATGAGAATAATGGGACATGGAAATGCATTTGCCGAATAAATTCCGAGGTAGCGCACATTAAACCCACGTGACTGATAGGCTGTTTCATCATAATGGGAATTCTGGCTCTTTTTAGGCACCCGAAAAGATAATTTGGCTCAGTTGAGTAATAAGAGTATAGGCTTGCGTGTGTTACATCATGTTTTCTGACCCAATATTACTTTTCACTAGCCTGGATGCCAGCCGAACTTAGCCCCGCCCACAACTTTTAACACTAGAATTCCCAAGACAGTCATTTTGACTGTTTTAAAATTTTGCAATGTAATAACTTTGTTGAAATAAAACCCATGTAACTATAGGACCCTGACTTTTCCTAAATGTGACTATATTTTATTCTATCATTGTTATTTTATTAAAATTACAAGGCACAAAAGAGTTTTGAGTATTTCTACCTTGAATGGCCATAACAGTCATACAGACCGTATGCATTACAGACCGTGTGTCGGTTGCTCCTTTTTCCGCTATTGAAGATGGATCACAGTTGACTAGCAACAATTTCGCTTGTTGTTTGTTTAGTCTATTGCAAAGCTGAAATCCAGCTTTAGCTTCGAGCTAAAACCAAATTGAAATATTGAAAAGAGAATATCAGAACAATGTCAGCAAGAAGAATGACTGCCACAGAGGCTTTAGCCATGCTTCAGTGCCTTGATGAGGCTGAGTGGTTGTTGGTTAACTAATACATTTTTACATACATCATAATTAAAATGTAGTGTTCTGATGTTTATTATTACCTATCCTAATATTACAGGTCCATTTATTCTTAGATTTGATATAGCTTATTGAAATTCTATGCAAATAATGTATGAGCAGTCAGAATGACTGCCATGGCCATTATAGTAGTTATAGAATTCCGGGAGTCCTACTGTTAAGGGGGGGGGGGGGGGGGGGGGGGGGGGGGGGGGGGTTCGGTCTGGACTTGATCCGTTGTGAAGCAAGTATGACTTAACCAAAGCTGTTCGGACCAATCAAATTGGGCTTTATAAGATGGGCGGGCTTTATACGATGATGGACAGATGATCAACAGTATCACCATCATCAGTATCACCAATCATCCACATCATCAAAGAGTGCTTGGGTTGAACTCGTTTACAACAAAGAATGGCTGACGCTGTAAAATTTAGATGTGTAGATTCAGCCATCGCTTCTGTTATAGAAGATATAGAAGAACAGAGAACCGCGCACCGCAATCAAGGCATTTGTCGATGGGAAAGATGTTTTTGCCGTCCTTCCTACTGGATTTGGAAAAAGTTTAATTTATCACTTGGCCCCGATGGCCGTGCTGATTGGTTGTAGGTCTATCCAATTGAGTGCAGAGGCATTTCTTTCCTGATTCGGTTGAAACACACCCCATAATCACAGCCCTAATGGAGCAGTATCAGACTCACATTCTGAAAAGAATCTGAGTATGAAAATGTCAGGCTAACTTTTCACCACACTGCTCAACCACACGCACTCCATGCAGTGACTGCATATTATGTTAATGTGTAGCCTACTGTAAG
The DNA here is from genome assembly GCF_051911475.1 of Siphateles boraxobius. Classification (NCBI taxonomy): domain Eukaryota; kingdom Metazoa; phylum Chordata; class Actinopteri; order Cypriniformes; family Leuciscidae; genus Siphateles; species Siphateles boraxobius. Next base: position 36,846,133 of record NW_027509208.1, on the reverse strand, counting down.
GGCGTGAGACCAATCGAGAGCGGCGCCGGTATGTCGTCAAGTGATTGCACGCACATACACATCAAAATTACATTCAGATAGCGTACATTCATTCATATTGTACACCATGAGTTTATAAAAGCTTATCTTAAATGTGTAATATGAATAAATGGTAATCATAAACAGCTGTTGAGATAGTATTTTCTTTTGAAACAAGTGGATGTTTGGACCCGGAAATGGTATTCCACACATTACAACTTAACAAATGGCCAGGAATGCACAATATCTGTTCATCAACAAATATCACCTCACAGACAACATAAACTAGCTCAAGGTCATACTGGGATGAGGGTTGTGAGGTTGTCTATTAGATCACCTGGTCAAAAAGTAGGCGGAGCTGTCGCTCAGACTCTCCCACCCATTTGCTGAGGCAGTCGGCGCCCTTGCGCATGAAAAAAGACACCTTTCTGTCACCCTGACTGCATTCATTAGCCAAAGCCCGCGCCACAAGCGTCTTCCCAGTTCCTGGAGGCCCATAGAACAGACATCCTCTGCAAAGAGGGGGAAAAATTGTTGGTGTCAACAGACGTTTAAGCACATGATGCATATTACACACAAAACTGGAAAAATAAAATCATATAAGCAATAAGCCTTACCTTGGAGGCTGGATCTTAAACTTCTCAAACACTTCTGGATATAGTAGAGGAAAGACGACCATTTCTTTTAAAGACTGGATGTGGTGGGTGAGACCTCCAACACTGTCAAACTTCACCTGCATTGAAAGAGACAAGAACATAAGTTATCCCACAAAGTATCTTTTTCCTCAATGGAAATCAATGAAGCATCAAGGAGATGATAATACATTGAATGTACATGAGTATAAAACTCCAAGACTCACAGAAGTGTCTAGATTCATGGGATCCACATCGGCTAAACTGGCACCCACTTTTACTCTGTCTCGAAGAACGCCGCTAGCCAAATCCTCTGTCCGCAGGTTCATGGGTAGACACCTGTAACACAATATAGATAAATATTAAATCAACATCAAACCTTAGTAAAAGTTCACACAATTCAGCTCTGTAACAAGCCACGAACTGAGTGAATAAACAGTCATTCAGTTTGGCAATGTCACCTGTTACGAGCTCGGCTCATGCTTTTGCTTTTGCGCCGTTCAAAACGCTCTTCGTCTGATGATGATGTTGATTCACTGCTGTGAATGGCATGTTTCTTTACTCTGGTGATAAAAATACAGAAGACAAAAATAAATAAATAACCCTCCAAAAATCATAAAACATACCAAAGGGAGAAATGAGACATAAGGACAGAAACATCTGGACAGCCGCAAATAACCATTATTCACCTAATATGGCTTCTTCTTGCAGGAGATCGGTGTGTGTCGAACAGAGAGCCCTTGCTTTTCCGGTTCACTGGCTCTGAGAAAACACAAATAAATGAATAAAACACATTCAAAAAGCAAATCATAATTTTAAATAATTAAACAATTGCACAGGCTACATGGCTTAAGTTTAAGTGAGACATAGAGAGTGAGCATAGAGAGCTTTGTTGCTCGTGTGAATGTGTCCGAAGCGAGTACCTATTGGGGGAGCTTCATATCGCTGCACAGTTTTACGCTGCCTGAGGTTATAAGGTCTGTCGTTCTCCTCTCCAACCTCTTCTGCCTCGTCTCCTTCGTCATCTTCATCATCATCAGCCTCCACATCTTCATCCTCCTCTCCCTCCTCATGAGACTCTTAAAAATGAGAAAGAGGACTATTTCGACATGTCGGCTAAACAGAAAAGCGTATCGGCCTATGTCGATATTTAAAAAATATCGGATATCTAAGCCTTTCCAATATATCGGCCTACCACTAACCTACACCAGACAACTGGCATGTTGACACGTCATAACTAAAATATTATAAAAACAAAGCTGTCTGCACTGAAAGTGCTGTTTGCAACAGTTTTGAAAGCAGTACTCTCTTTTTTCTTTGTGCCAGATTTTTTATATAATAATATACCACTATTATTATTCTAAATGTTATATCTTGTTCTCTACCATTATTTGTTCTCCTCATAAGTCCACAATCCACATATACCTTCAGTTCCTTCCTCCTCTTCAGGGTCCTTTGATTTGCTCATGACTTTGTGATGCCCCTGCATTCCATATGTGTTCCTCCGCAAAGACTTCCTCCTCTTTACACGAGAGTACATGTCCATGTTTTCCTGAACCAAAAATGAACAAATAAATAAATAAATAAAACATATAAATGAGAAATTTGGAGAAGAATCATGGAGCAATGGAGTTTGTAGTATGCGAGTTGACTCATCAGTGGGTTCACAGCCCACACTGAAGAGAGAGGCCAATACTTCAGAGCAACACAGGATTTTAATAACCTCAAAGTGGGCAATCGTTTGCTTAATGAGATGGAAAACAAGACGGCCCAATTGTTCTGCTGTGTAATCAGGGTTAAAGGATAGGAGCAGTCACCAGTTCAGTGTCCGTCCACATGCGGAGGCGCTCCACTTCCCGATTCTGCCGTATGCTGCTGATGTTGTCCATCTCTTGCAGAACTGCTTCTGCCGTACTAACAACAGACAAGTAGAGTTGTCAAATTTTAAACTGAAAATTGATGATTTTAAAAAAACAAGCGCTTACATAGATACACACGGGAGCGTCTATCAGCGGATCCCTAATATAACTGGTGATAGACGGATCCGTCGATAGACGCCGCTTTCAAACGCTCCCGTGTGTATCAGTGTAAGTGTTCGATGAAGAGAGTCAAAGATGTCATTGTTGATCATTGTAGCCAATCACAGACATACATGTTGAGCGCGTCAACACAACGGCCAATCAGAAGCGTTTAAGAATCCATTCAACAGCGCTCAAAATGCCAGAGGGAAATGCTGGTACAATCACATTTTTTAAATTTGGTAAAGTCTTTACTTTTGACAACTCTAGACACAAGAGTTTCATGCATTTAACAACAAAACTTAGTTTTTAATTTTAGTCTAATAAAACAAAAGTTCTCAAACTGTGATACACAAACATTGAGATATTTAAAAATAGTAAAAATCAGTAATCGGCAGAGAGCTCATAAAGAGGTTTACTAAGCTTCAGTATGGAGTAACATCGCTCAGAACGAGTAAAGCAGCTCAGCACACTCATGTGCCACACCAGCAGGTCTCCTCTCTCCAATACACTTCCACCATCTGTCTTTGACTGGCAGCAACATGTTAGCTCACACTAAAATCCTTGATAGGACACACAGCCTAGTAAATCCATTGGTTAAAATTGCATTTCAACGTTATCTTGTCGCATCTGTAATGGTGTATGTACACTGACAATAAAACTCAGCTCAGTGCCGCTCAAAAAGCTTTGGGGTGTGTCTGAAGTGAGTGTTCACTGTTTTTGCTCAGGACACGGCCAATTTAATCATATATAGCCTACATTCAATTACAGTTGGAAAGATGCAAGCTGTTTCCCAATGCCCAAAATAAATAAAACGGTGTCAAATTAATCATCTTTTTAAACCCAACCTATTCTATTCTCAATGACAACATCCACACAGCAATATTTAGCAAATATTGAACAACTGCAAAGCGTTCAATAAGTAAACAATATAATAAAGCACTTATAATAAATGCTCATGACAAACATCACTACCTGCACCTCACAATGATTGGCTGCAGCCTGATGTTTTTCGCTTGGCATTTGCATAAAATTGAGCATTTATGAACCTTTTGATGCTCTCAACATAGTCTCCGATCTGCTGTCAATCCCACAATCCACAGTGTGAGTGTGTTGCTTGCACATTGGACTGAAATGAAAATGCCCCTCCATGCCAGTGTAAATATGCCAAGTGTTCATCAAAGTCAAACCACAAATGTCTGTGTTCAGTCACAAAACTTAACCTGAGAAAGACATGACAGCAGATTTATTTACAGTATAAAAGAGCTTAAGATGAGATTTTTAACACAAGTACAGTCATTTGCAGTCTTTGTATCAGTATGGAGAAATTTAAACAACACAGAAGCTCAAACGAGTGTGAAATATTACCAAAGGCAGACGCCTGTCATTTGTAAAAAATTCAACAAAGACTTACAGGTTTAATGAACCAAAGTCTAGATCTTTTCAAGTACAGCCAGAACCTGCTTAAGTACCCCTGGGATACATGTAGCCTTGGCTGGGAATCACCAATTATATCAGAAACCATTATGTGCATGAATGCAAGCTGAACAACTGCCATCACCATACATAGCGAGCCCACTTCTAGATCTGCTCGTGAACTCTGTATATCGTCTTGTTTTAGTTCTTGAGTTTAAAGTGCCTGTTTCTGCAAGAGGAAACTTTGTTGGCTTCAGATGTCTTACTAATTATACACTAGCTACTCAAAACCATGAGGGAATTATAACGTACACACACAAAGTCCAAACAGAACATGATTTCGAACTGTGAGCTCTTAGTGGGGTGAAATTCTAGTTGGTATGCAGTCGTGAAGCGGAAAAAGACCATCCAACATCATTTGACGCTCAATAACTTCACAGACAGACAACCAGGAGATAAATTATTTGCTGACTGTTCGGCCCAACACTGAATAGGTGTCTAGACGTGTAAATGTAGTTAATCATGTGTTCGTGTTTACATTTGTCTGTCGTCAGTAAGAAAAGAAGCAAAGATCCTGAACAAGCCGTTTCATAAGTTCATTGGCAGTAAATGGTCTTTTTGCACTGGAGAGAAAGTCTGAAGTTTGAAATTTTACTTTGTAAAATTCATCATACTTTGAGCATGAATCAACGACACATACAAGCATCAGATTTTACCTGTTGACAAGTTGGTCGAAAAGTAAACTCTGATTAAGGTGTTCGAATTGGGACTTCCTGATGCGACGGCTTCTCTTGAGCTCAACGTGACCGTTCATACGACCATGGTCCCCCTCTGATGTAGAATCACCCCTCAGACTCATTCGACCTATGCGTTAAAAAAAGGGGGTTACTAAAGTCATCCCTGATGAACATTAAACGTACCCTCAAATGCGTTTCATGATCAAACATCATTGCGATCGAACCTGATGTAACTCATCTAAATACGATCTATTTGTTTTGAGTGTTACAGATCGACAGTACCAAATTAAGTTCTCTTTCATGACTTATTGAGCTTGAATAGTCAAAAACACACAACATCAAGTCAAAATACCATCTTGGGAAGGTATCCACAATAAACACAGTCAGTTATGTCTTAAGTGAACATAAACAGCTGGGAAAGAAATCGGATGTGTGTGCCCATTTTAGGTGATACATCCTTAAAAGCTTTCAATAAAGAATGATTCAGTAAATGAAAATGAATACACTAATATACACTTACTGTGTCCATTCTGCAAGGCACCAGTGGACAACCTGGAAAACAAGGTGATAATGCATGAGAAAATAGCTCTAAACAAATAGTATAAAAAAACAGAAAAGTCCTTGTTTTAGTGCATAATTAACAGAAACACCTAATACTATTTCGGAGTAAAATAAATTCTTATCTAAATACATTTAGTCAGAACATATGAAAATGATGTTTAAATTTGCTGCATGTCATGTTGCCCATTTGCCATGTTGACAGTGTAAAAGCCAATATACACTAAAAGCGAGCAACACAAAACTAAAATGCTGCAACGCTGATTATAATGGGATGAGATCATCAAAATACCACAAAAAATAAGCATTAATCATGCAACTCTACATCGACTGTCCGACCTCACCTAGTACAGTGTTTGGACATGGTCCATGAGCCTCTCTGGCCTTTACTCTGGGGACTTGGAGAAGTATCAGTAGAACTTGGTGGCGTCTGTCTGCGTGTCCGCTTGGGAGGTGGGGACAAACGTGGGCTACTGCTGTTAACATCACTGCCGGGCTCTTTCTATAACAGGCAGAGGTGTGAAGGATATTAAAAAGCTTGCACGGGCATGCAGAATACACAGAGAGAATTATGATGATGGAGAGTCCACACTCAAATATGATCTGTAATCGGGACACTTGACGCCAAATCACAGCTGAGGCCACGAGTCGCCTGAAAGAACAATCAGATTTACGTGACAGACTTCATCATCCTCTATTGACCCGGTGAGCGAAGGAATCATGTCATCTCCCAAATTCTTCATCCTCTCCTCCCAGATCTCATTCAAACCTACCTGCTGACTATATAAGCCTATGATTCATACATAGTCACCGTTTACACCACCAAAAACATGCTAGATAAGAAAATAAATAAATAAATAACTAGCCAAAATTATGAAATCATGCTATTCCAATACTTTATAACCAAATCATTTCCATGACCTTTCCAGTAATTTGCTAAATACTGGAAAGTAATTTTTTAAAACCATTCAAACTCCGAACAAATCACTAATGAATCATTCAGAACGATTTGTGAATCAGTTTGATGATTCGTTCAAAAGAACATCAAAAGATCCATAAATGATACATCACTATAGCCTGCGAACAAGTTTTGCTCACAAAAATGTAACTGATTATATTTTTAGATGCATCTAAATTCACTATATAATTTAAATGACTTTAAAATTTATAAAATAATACTAATATAATAAGTATTAATTTGTTTGATTTACCCACACTTGGAAATCAATATTTTTCCCAAAATGTCCTGATGATATTTCCATTTTTTAATTACCATAGGAAGGATGTCATTTTTTAAAACATTTTTTAGAAATTATAAAATATTTAAATACTATGTTATTTTAGAACTCACATAACTACAAACAAAACAATTGTAGAGATGTCCAGATGTCATGAAATGCATGGATATCAAATCACGTTTTTAAAATGATTGATTCCAGGATTTCAGTGACTGTTGGAAACCTGCATTAAATCAATCTGTAACTGAAAGGTTTGTAAAGTAAAATTAAATAGTGACAATGCACTCAAAAATCATAACAACATAAAGGATATTGAACGCAGACTAAATTCATTGCCAGAGGACAAGCCACTTATATCAGAAACTCGTGGCAGCGTATATAATACTTATTTTTTTAAAACTTATAGCATTCTTAACAACTAACACAGAACTTGATAATTAAACTGAACACGCTTGCAAAAAGTATTGTGGTCGTAAATGATGACATCAGACGGTAACAGCAACATGGAACTTCACTATACAGTACAGAACCATGACAGTAACGTTACCATGGTACATGTCCAAAAAACATGGCAGTTCCATAATATCACGATAACCATGATATGAATGCGGGATTTTAGTTTCAAACTGCCTTCCTAATGTGCACATCCACAAAAACAACCTGTGCCAAGAGCCGATAGTACAGAGAAATCAGAAGTTTCACCTAACGTTAAATACTCTCAAGTTGAAAGTTTACTTTACAAAACAAAATCACGAACAATGTCTATTTTGAGCCACAAGGGGTCTGTCTCAGCTGAGCTTTCCCTTCCCCCAACACTAGCTTGTTTGATTGTTGTGTAGACACACGGAGGTCGAGACGTTTTTTTTATCCGACAAAAGGTGACAAACGCGCATTTGTTGTGACTGTTATTCGGTGCGTCGGAGCGCGTGACAGCATGGCGCGCGCCGGTACCTCTCGAGCGCAACAAACACACAGCAACAAAATAACGCTCGATTCTTGTCAGCGAGTCGGTTCGATTGAACTATTGTTTTCGATGATCCGATTCACCTAATCACTCAAAACGCTCATATTTCTTTTTGTGGTGAAATGTTTTCAAACTACTTCTGTTTTCAAAACGCTTGTAATAAACTATATTCTTATTTTGAGTTTCATCTCGTTGCTCCTACTCCAATTCTTGTTTTTCACACATAGATAGGTGTATACAGACATGCCCCTACCTGCTCTAAAAAAATTATATATATACGGTCAAATATTAAGTTATATGTCGTTGTCAGTTTTACTGCCAAAGTTGTCAAAGTGAAGAACCATGCAAACACATCGAATCGGTTCACTCGGTTAATTCAAAAGAATCGGTTCAATAGAACAATTCATTCGCGAATCGGACACCAGTATAACAAAGACAACTTAGGGGCACTGAGTGCATTAAACCAGCCAGCCGGCTTTATTAAAGTCCAGCTAGTATGTGTAGCAAAACACGTAAAACTAAGCGACACGCCAAGATTAAGCGCTGTCGTGTCATTAAACTGCAATTTCTACATCGCCAAGTGTCAGACAAGGCGCAATTTGGGAACAAAAGATGTGGACATCCATTCATCCAGCCATTTATCTATACATCCATCCACCATCCATCTGCAAGAGGCCAGAGTGAGCAGCTCGCTAACCGGCTGGCGGAGAGAATAGGCTGCCGGTGTCTCTCTCTTCCTTACACGGCTGTTGTGCTCGTCCAAGTTTGGGGTGTTCCTCTGAGACGACCTCGTCCGGCCCGAGATGAAGGGACTGACGGTCTTGTGCTCCGAGCTCTTCCTGGTGTTCACCATGATTGCTGTCTGTCCCCGCTGATAGACAGGTCCTATCCTGTAGCTCTTGTCAGTTGCTTTCGTTCTGATTGTGTCTCTCAGCTAGTAGAGTGCCGAGGCGCCATTTCTCTTTCTCTCTCTCTCTCTCCCTCTGCTGTCAGCCAGCCGAAACTCTCCGGCGAGCCACTTCCGCTTCAGAGAGAAACGACGAGAGTGCGCGCGCTTGTATGAAGTTGGCGCCAGAGAAATTTTGAAAAATAGATTTGTATACAAGAGGTGAGAAAAAGTGTAAGAATTCGGTTTTTATATTTAAACCGCTGGTTCTGACAGTAGGCTAATGTTTTAATAAATTTCTTTGCAATAAATTATTTATATTACAATAAATTATTCAATATAGTATAGCCTACTTATTTGGTGAAGGACATTGTAAAAGTTACATTTTTAAAGTTAGAAAATGTATTAACTGTCTTTTTAGTCTTTTTCTTGCGTAAGAAAACAGTTGTCCACTGTCATATAATTTTTGAACATGTAACTTACCATGCTAGTAGCCTACCATGGTATTTTTAAGTATTACCATTGAATATTTTCACTGTGTCATGGTACTGCCACAGTACTTTTTGTTAAGGTGTTGTTGCCAAAAAAGAATGAATATGATATTGTTAAATTACAATTAATTGTAATAATTATTACATATTTTCTAACCTGAAAATATCAGGGACATTGAATGTGGGACATTCAGGAATGGAAAAGAAATTATTATTTAGTAATTCCTACTCTAGTTTTTCTATTTTTTAAATAGCCTACATTTTCCATCCCATACAGAAGTACTCTAACATCTATATTCTTATCAAGTGCTGACAGATAGAAAGACAACTTACAAAACTCGATGGCCTAAAAATGCTGCCTTCGGAGGATGCATTTCTAGGCATCGAGTCATGTCCGAATCCAATGGTAGCTTAACTTCCTGTCCACTGAGATACCTTGGTCTGATGGATTTTTGAAGAGAGCATAGATGTCTCCTTTGCTGCCTTTGATATCCCACAATCCTGTGCTTTCCATTCTGTGACAGTTGAGCTAGAAAATAAAGATGGCGTCTGAAAGTTGCAATTGGTGGTCAGTTTGTGTAATTTGTTAATTTTGTTACCAATGTTAATTTAAATTTTTTACCAACTGTTTTCACTTTTGATGTAACTTCTAGCGAGAAATTACTATTGTACTAATTAAATATTTGCTTAGTTATGACTAAAGCTTTCTCTATTTTGCTGTAGTTCATTAAACCGTTACTGTGCCTCAGAAGTTTTGTGAGGTACCTTCGTGCCCAAATGCTGCCTGCAAGTTTTCAGAGGCAGTCTAAATGGGATGCTGCGTTCACATTATGTCGTAATTACCTTAATTTCGAGATGACAATACATTGACGTTCTACTCAAAGCTGTTAATGCGTTTCTATGGCTTCATATTCAACGGCTAAATAATGCTGCGTTCATTTCAGAATGCTTTCAAATCGCTCTCGCTGTATTTTGATGTTATACAAAGATCATTCTGCGCAGCGCCACTTCAAGTCGAACTCACCTTCAATCTGCAGTGGTCAGGTGGTACAGCGGCCACGTGGTACAAGTCGATAGCTCTCATAAAATTACGAGTTTACACATTGTAATTACAAGTTCAGAATCATTACCGTAATTACGACATGGTATGAACACACCTTGAATCTGCAGTGGTCAGGTGGTACAGGATCAAGTTGTAATTACGAGTTCTAAGAGTATACGTGAAGGCTTTTTACAAGTTGGAATCTCGGACTTACAGCATGGAGTGAATGCACCTTGATTATCTTTGCCTAAAAACATTTTTATTAAAGGGTTAGTTTACCCAAAAATGACAATTATTTTATTAATTACTCACCCTCATGTCGTTCCTATCCTGAAAGACATTCATTCAACTTCGGAACACAAATGAAGATTAATTAAATCTGTTCATCTTATAAAGTGATCGAGTCTCTTCAGAAAATTTCATCGTGTCAAAGTCTCAGATTTCATCAAAAAGATCTTCATTTGTGTTCCGAAGATGAACAAAAGTCTTATGGGTTTGGAACAACATGAGGGTGAGTAATTAATGACAGAATTTTCATTTTTGGTTGAACTATCCCTTTAACACTGTTAATCAATCAATCAATCAATCAATCAATCAGACTTCATACCACAATCTGGGTCCAAATAAAAAACAAGACAATACATAAAATAAACATACATATAAAAAAAATATTAATACAAATCATTGATTTACAAATACAACGGTACCAATGTCTCCACAACTTGGACGGGTAACGTATGAATTCGTGACTTTTATTTTCGATAAGCCACAATAATTTTATTTTCAGAATGCATATGCAACTTTAACAATAACAACTTTAATTAAAGCTGCAAGCAGCATTTAGCGGTGTTCAAGCAGTTAAGGCCTTTAAGGCCGTTAAGCACAAAAGCATCAAAAGACATTAAGTTTTATTTAGCATTAATTTAACCACTGACATAATAGATGGAAAAGACCATTTACAGCCAATACAGGCAATTTACCATAGGAAATATATGGTTTTAAAGCTTTTTAACAGTTATAGCGCCACCTATTGTCCGATCTCCATAACATTTTGCATGCTTGTTAATGATGTTATGTCACATATGCTCACCAATTTTTGTGAAGTTCTGAGTTTTTATTTATGATTTATAGGCTTTTGAGTGTATTTTGTCACGCCCATTTTCTAAATGACCCTGTTATAGCAAACCAAAGGACAAAGTTCAACTTTTTTTCAATGATTATTGATCTAGAGAGTCCAGAGAATTGTCCTAGACTGGTCTGGTTCCGATCGGGCGAAAAACCTAGGACTAGTTCGCAAAAGTAGGTTTTTAACATATTCGTGAATATTTAATAAACGGTTTGATTGACAGCAATTGTTCTAGAGGCAAAGTTGTTCATCATGAGGAGATCTATCAAATGATATGCATTTTGTGGGGATGTGTGCAACACCACGTGATTACAGAGCCGTAAAACTCGTTAGCGCCAACTAGTGGCCGATTTCTTTCAAAACTCTTACAGACCTCTTGGGCCATGAGTCGAACATGCCCATTGAGTTTCGTTCCGATCGGCCTCCGTTAACCTCGTCTCACAGGTGCTCAAACTTCATTGGCCGATGGCGGCCATGTTTTTTTAGATACGCCAATATCCTTTTACACATACATGGCACCTTGGACCAAGACACTGCATACCAATTTTCAAGTCAATCGGACTAACGGTCAGGTGGCCACACCCCCTTTTATGTTTTTTTAATGTTATAGCGCCACCTAGTGGTAAATCGACGCGGTTTTTTTACTGTGACCCCAGACTGTCCTCATACACATGTGTGTCAAGCTTGGTGAAGATATCTCATTTACTTCTCGAGTTATAGCCATTATAGTAAAATAGGCTCCTCCCACAACGTTCATTTTGCGCCCCCTAGCAACCGGAAATCGAAAATTCAACTTTTTTTCAATGATTATTCATATTCAGACTCCAGAGAACATTTCTACACTGGTTTGGTTCCGATCGGGCAAAAAACCAGGGACTAGTTCGCAAAAGTCGTTTTTTAACAAAATTCAAAATGGCGGAAAATCCATCATGGCGGAAATGAAATCGGAGATATACGTTTTTTAAGTTAAGAGTCCAGCTTTCCAATGATATAAGACACTTGAGTCTACGCCTTACGGTTTAGGAGTTATGAGCAGTTACGCGCAATTGATTGCTGTAGCGCCACCTATAGGCCAATCGGGGTCATACTCTCTGAACCTCTCCTCGATTTTTGTACTACCATCTGACAAAGTTTCAGAGCTCCAGCACTTATGGTTTGGTCTGCACGATGTGTTTTAGGGGAAAATAATAATAATAATAATAATAATTAAAGCTGCAAGCAGCATTTAGCGGTGTTCAAGCAGTTAAGGCATTTAAGATTTTTAACCACACAATCATCAAAAGACATTAAGTTTTATGTAGCAAGCATGATTTACCATGATATACTACATTTCAGTGTGATTTTTCATGATTTACCATGTTCCAGTATGATTTACCATGAATCTTACATGATTTTCCATAGTTTACCTTGATATACCATGTTATATGATGATTTACCATGATATAGCACATTCTAGAATAATTTACCAGGATTCTAGCATGACTTACCTTTTTTACTATGATTTACCATGTTTCTGGCGTTATTTACCATGATTTACCACGTTGATAGCAATTATATGAAGCATAAGAACAATTGAAGTGATAAACTCTGACAAAATATGAATGTGTTATAATAGTAATTGTTATTTAAGTGACTTTATAGTGTCCACATACAAAAAAAGACTATTAATAAGAAGAGTGGCCAGCAGAGGGCAGTAGAAGACCACTTATTGGCTCACTTTCATTTTCAACTACTTTGTTTCTCCAGTATTCTCCACTGAAGCAAACCATTTTTTTCATGTTAACTCCATAATGCATGCTTACACACACACACACACACACACACACACACACACACACACACACACACACACACACACACACACACACACACACACACACACACACACACACACTTTTGGGATATGTTATTGTGAAAATCTGTTTTAATGGTATATGAGCATTTCACATATTTCTTTGCAATGTAATAATATAAAACTAATTAAAGAAAATGCTTTAAGCATTTGTTTGTTAGCCAATGCTGAAAGCTGATAAAAAAAGATTAAAAATATCTAATGCTGCTGCTCCATCTAGTGGACAACAGTGCTATTACAGCCTACTTATACAATAGGCCATGTTTTTCATATCATTTAATCTACACACGCTCATTCTGATGTAGATAGAGACATTTGGAACTTCAGGAGCCAATGTGACTCAATTGTCACTTCAATAGACGATTTTTGACTAAATGTTATTGTAAATGTTAAAATAGTGAATTTATAAAGTCTAAATATTAATTATAGTTGAGTAGTGTGACAAAATGACTTTTTTTAAACAGCAGGGGGCAGTAAAATACCACTTATTGGCTGTTAGCCTTTTTTCAAGCCGTTTTATCTGTTCTTGACCTTTTTTTAAGAAGCTATGAGCATTTATTGAAAAGATATTGGCTTTCGGTCAAGGCTACATAGTGAAGTGACCCTATTATAGTCATCCAAATGAAGAAGTTATACATTTTCCTATAATTATTGTTGTAGAGAGTACAGAGCAATAGATGCATTTTGACAAAATGTGATTGTAAATGTTAAAATAATGATTTAATAAAGTCTAAATATCAATTATATATAAAAATATTAGAGAGTAGTATGATGAAATGACAGCAGGGGGCAGTAAAATACCACTTATTGGCTGTTATAGCCATCCAAGCTGTTATAGCTGTTATAGCCATCCGATTTACACTCTATTATAGCCATCCAAATGAAGTAATTATACATTTTCTGATAATTATTGATCTAGAGAGTCCAGATAATTGTACTGCACTGGTTTTAAACATTAAGATATGAAAATTATACGATCATAGATGGAAAAGACCATTTACAGCCAATACAGGCAATTTACCATAGGAAATACATGGGTTTAAAGCTTTTCAACAGTTATAGCGCCACCTATTGTCCGATCTCCATGAAACATTGCATGCTTTTTTACCATGGTATGACACATATGCTCATCAATTTTTGTGAAGTTCTGAGTTTTTATTTATGATTTATAGGCTTTTGGGTGCATTTTGTCACGCCCCTTTTCTAAATAACCCTTTAATACCATAAGAAAAATAAAAAAGTTCAACTTTTTTTCAATAATTATTGATCTAGAGAGTCCAGAGAATTGTCCTAGACTGGTCTGATTCCGATCGGGCAAAAAACCAGGGACTAGTTCACAAAAGTAGGTTTTTAACATATTCGTGAATATTTAATGAACGGTTTGATTGACAGCAATAGTTCTAGAGGCAAAGTTGTTCATCATGAGGAGATCTATCCAATGATATGCATTTTGTGGGGATGTGTGCAACACCACGTGATTACAGAGCCGTAAAACTCGTTAGCGCCAACTAGTGGCCGATTTCTTTCAAAACTCTTACAGACCTCTTGGGCCATGAGTCGAACATGCCCATAGAGTTTCGTTCCGATTGGCCTCCGTTAACCTCGTCTCACAGGTGCTCAAATTTAATTGGCCGATGGCGGCCATGTTTTTTTTAGATACGCCAATATCCTTTTACACATACATGGCACCTTGGACCAAGACACTGCATACCAATTTTCAAGTCAATCGGACTAACGGTCAGGTGGCCACACCCCCTTTTATGTTTTTTCAATGTTATAGCGCCACCTAGGGTTAGATCGACGCGGTTTTTTTACTGTGACCCCAGACTGTCCTCATAAACATGTGTGTCAAGTTTGGTGAAGATATCTCATTTCCTTCTTGAGTTATAGCCATTTTAGTAAAATAGGCTCCTCCCACAACGTTCATTTTGCGCCCCCTAGCAACCGGAAATCGAAAATTCGACTTTTTTTTGATAATTATTGATATTCAGACTCCAGAGAACATTTCTGCACTGGTTTGGTTCCGATCGGGCGAAAAACCAGGGACTAGTTCGCAAAAGTAGTTTTTTGACAAAATTCAAAATGGCGGAAAAATTTGCATACCGGAAATGAAATCGGAGATATACGTTTTTTAAGTCAAGAGTCCAGCTTTCCAATGATATAAGACACTTGAGTCTACGACATAGGGTCTAGGAGTTATGATCACTTTCGCGTTTTTGTTACTATAGCGCCACCTATGGGCCAATCGGGCTCATACTCTCTCAACCTCTCCTCGATTTCTGTGCTACCTTAATCCCAAATATGAAGTCTCTAGCACTTACGGTTTGGTCTGCACGACGCGTTTTACGGCAGAATAATAATAATAATAATAATAATAATAATAAAAATCAGTACAAATACAATAGGTTTTCAGCACTTCGTGCTTGAACACCTAATTAAAGCTGCAAGCAGCATTTAGCGGTGTTCAAGCAGTTAAGGCCTTTCAGGCCGTTAAGCACAAAAGCATCAAAAGACATTAAGTTTTATGTAGCAAGCATGATTTACCATGATATACTACATTTCAGTGTGATTTTTCATGATTTACCATGTTCCAGTATGATTTACCATGAATCTTACATGATTTTCCATAGTTTACCTTGATATACCATGTTATATGATGATTTACCATGATATAGCACATTCTAGAATAATTTACCAGGATTCTAGCATGATTTACCTTTTTTACTATGATTTACCATGTTTCTGGCGTTATTTACCATGATTTACCATGTTGATAGCAATTATATGAAGCATAAGAACAATTGAAGTGATAAACTCTGACAAAATATGAATGTGTTATAATAGTAATTGTTATTTAAGTGATTTTATAGTGTCTATATACAAAAAAAGACAATTAATAAGAAGAGTGGCCAGCAGAGGGCAGTAGAAGACCACTTATTGGCTCACTTTCATTTTCAACTACTTTGTTTCTCCAGTATTCTCCAGTGAAGCAAACCATTTTTTTCATGTTAACTCCATAATGCATGCTTACACACACACACACACACACACACACACACACACACACACACACACACACACACACACACACACACACACACACACACACACACACACACACACACACACACACGTGTGGGATATGTTATTTTTGAAATCTCTTTTAATGGTCTATAAGCATTTCACATATTTCTTTGTGATGTAATAATATACAACTAATTTAAAAAAATAGCTTTAAGCATTTGTTTGTAAGTAAATGCTGAAAGCTGATAAAAAGATTAAACATGTCTAATACAGCTGCTCCCTCTAGTGGACAACAGTGGTATTACAGCCTATATAGAGTTGAAATGAATTAATGGAAATTTGGTTTTTCACTTATATCTCGGGAACGAGAAAGTGAAAAAATCTGAAACTCAGAACTTAGATAGTGTCCGAGGAGTACTGTTGAACGAGACCATCCCGGTGTTGGTGGCCGATCGGAGCCGGGAGTTTTGCCCGTTCAAAGGCATATCTTTTGGGGCTTATATCTCGGAAATGCCCAGGCCAAATCGCACCAAACTCGAATCGAAGCTAGGTGAGGACGAGCCCTTTTCAACGAGCTATACCACAAGAATTTAGGTGGTCTAGGTCGGGAGTTACAGCCGTTCAAATTCGGGGGTCTCTCGAATTAGCGATCCGCGGGGGGGCGCTCCCGAGGCCCGCGACGATAGATTTCGATCAAGGCCCAATAGAGGACTTTACCATCCAAATTTGAGCGCGCAGGGAGTTTCCGTTTTCGAGTTATGAGTGAATTTGTACTGGGAGGGCGTGGCCTAACGTTATACTTTCGTTTTCAGCCTTCCTGTGACACAATTGTGAATAATACATGAATTTTAACAAAATGTGATTGTAAATGTTAAAATAATGATTTTATAAAGTCTAAATATGAATTATATATAACAATATTAGAGAGTAGTATGATGAAATGACAGCAGGGGGCAGTAAAATACCATTAATTAGCTGTTATAGTCATCAAAGCTGTTATAGCTGTTATAACCATCCAACTTACACCCTATTTACATCCTATTATATAGCCATCCAAATGAAGAAGTTATACCTTTTCTGACAATTATTCATCTAGAGAGTCCAGAGAATTGTACTGCACTGGTTTTAAACAGGCAATTTACCATAGGAAATACATGGTTTTAAAGCTTTTTAACAGTTATAGCGCCACCTATGATCCGATCTCCATGAAACTTTGCATGCTTCTTCACCATGTTATGACACATATGCTCATCAATTTTTGTGAAGTTCTGATTTTTTATTTATGATTTATAGGCTTTTGAGTGTATTTTGACACGCCCCTTTTATAAATGACCCTGTTATAGTGAAACAAAGGGCAAAGTTCAACTTTTTTTTGATAATTATTGATCTAGAGAGTCCACAGATTTGTCCTAGACTGGTCTGGTTCCGATCGGGTGAAAAACCTAGGACTAGTTCGCAAAAGTAGGTTTTTAACATATTCGTGAATATTTAATGAACGATTTGATTGACAGCAATGGTTCAAGAGGCAAAGTTGTTCAGCATGAGGAGATCTATCAAATGATATGCATATTGTGGGGATGTGCGCAATACCACGTGATTACAGAGCCGTAAAACTCGTTAGCGCCAACTAGTGGCCGATTTCTTTCAAAACTCTTACAGACCTCTTGAGCCATGAGTTGAACATGCCCAACGAGTTTCATGCTGATCGACCTCCGTTAACCTTGTCTAATAGGTGCGCAAATTCATTGGCCGATGGCGGCCATGTTTTTTGAGATACGCCAATGTCCTTATATACATACATGGGGCTTTGGACCAAGACACTGCATACCAATTTTCAAGTCAATCGGACTAACGGTCAGGTGGACAGAGCTCTTTTTATGTTTTTTTCACATTATAGCGCCACCTAGTGTTTGATCGTCGCGATTTTTTTACTGTGACCTCAGAATCAACTCATTCACATGTGTACCGAGTTTGGTGAAGCTATCTCATTTACTTCTTGAGTTATAGCCATTTTAGTAAAATAGGCTCCGCCCACAACGTTCATTTTAGGCCCCCTAGCGACCGTGAATCAAAATTTCAACTTTTTTTTGATAATTATTGATATTCAGACTCCAGAGAACATTTTGGCACTGGTTTGGTTCCGATCGGTCGAAAAACCAGGGACTAGTTCGCAAAAGTAGTTTTTCGACAAAATTCAAAATGGCGGAAAATCTATCATGGCGGAAATGAAATCGGAGATATACATTTTGTTTGTCAGGAGTCCAGCTTTCCAATGATATAAGACACTTGAGTGTACGACATACGGTCTAGGAGTTATGAGCAGTTTCACGCAATTGATCGCTGTAGCGCCACCTATTGGCCAATCGGGGTCATATTCTCTGAACCTCTCCTCGATTTTTGTACTACCATCTGACAAAGTTTCAGCTCTCTAGCCCTTACAGTTTGGGCTGCACGATGCGTTTTACGGCAGAAGAATAATAATAATAATAATAATAATAATAATAATTAAAGCTGCAAGCAGCATTTAGCGGTGTTCAAGCAGTTAAGGCCTTTCAGGCCGTTAAGCACAAAAGCATCAAAAGACATTAAGTTTTATGTAGCAAGCATGATTTACCATGATATACTACATTTCAGTGTGATTTTTCATGATTTACCATGTTCCAGTATGATTTACCATGAATCTTACATGATTTTCCATAGTTTACCTTGATATACCATGTTATATGATGATTTACCATGATATAGCACATTCTAGAATAATTTACCAGGATTCTAGCATGATTTACCTTTTTTACTATGATTTACCATGTTTCTGGCGTTATTTACCATGATTTACCACGTTGATAGCAATTATATGAAGCATAAGAACAATTGAAGTGATAAACTCTGACAAAATATGAATGTGTTATAATAGTAATTGTTATTTAAGTGATTTTATAGTGTCTATATACAAAAAAAGACAATTAATAAGAAGAGTGGCCAGCAGAGGGCAGTAGAAGACCACTTATTGGCTCACTTTCATTTTCAACTACTTTGTTTCTCCAGTATTCTCCAGTGAAGCAAACCATTTTTTTCATGTTAACTCCATAATGCATGCTTACACACACACACACACACACACACACACACACACACACACACACACACACACACACACACACACACACACACACACACACACACACACACACACACACTTTTGGGATATGTTATTGTGAAAATCTGTTTTAATGGTATATGAGCATTTCACATATTTCTTTGCAATGTAATAATATAAAACTAATTAAAGAAAATGCTTTAAGCATTTGTTTGTTAGCCAATGCTGAAAGCTGATAAAAAAAGATTAAAAAAAATGTCTAATGCTGCTGCTCCATCTAGTGGACAACAGTGCTATTACAGCCTACTTATACAATAGGCCATGTTTTTCATATCATTTAATCTACACACGCTCATTCTGATGTAGATAGAGACATTTGGAACTTCAGGAGCCAATGTGACTCAATTGTCACTTCAATAGACGATTTTTGACTAAATGTTATTGTAAATGTTAAATTAGTGAATTTATAAAGTCTAAATATTAATTATAGTTGAGTAGTGTGACAAAATGACTTTTTTTAAACAGCAGGGGCAGTAAAATACCACTTATTGGCTGTTAGCCTTTTTCAAGCTGTTATAGCTTTTCTTGACCTTTTTTTAAGAAGCTATGAGCATTTATTGAAAAGATATTGGCTTTCGGTCAAGGCTACATATTGAAGTGACCCTATTATAGTCATCCAAATGAAGAAGTTATACATTTTCCTATAATTATTCTTCTAGAGAGTACAAAGCGATAGATGAATTTTGACAAAATGTGATTGTAAATGTTAAAATAATGATTTAATAAAGTCTAAATATCAATTTTATATAAAAATATTAGAGAGTAGTATGATGAAATGACAGCAGGGGGCAGTAAAATACCACTTATTGGCTGTTATAGCCATCCAAGCTGTTATAGCTGTTATAGCCATCCGATTTACACTCTATTATAGCCATCCAAATGAAGTAATTATACCTTTTCTGATAATTATTGATCTAGAGAGTCCAGATAATTGTACTGCACTGGTTTTAAACATTAAGATATGAAAATTATACGATCATAGATGGAAAAGACCATTTACAGCCAATACAGGCAATTTACCATAGGAAATACATGGTTTTAAAGCTTTTCAACAGTTATAGCGCCACCTATTGTCCGATCTCCATGAAACGTTTCATGCTTCTTCACCATGGTATGACACATATGCTCATCAATTTTTGTGAAGTTCTGAGTTTTTATTTATGATTTATAGGCTTTTGGGTGCATTTTGTCACGCCCCTTTTCTAAATAACCCTTTAATACCATAAGAAAAATAAAAAAGTTCAACTTTTTTTCAATAATTATTGATCTAGAGAGTCCAGAGAATTGTCCTAGACTGGTCTGATTCCGATCGGGCAAAAAAACAGGGACTAGTTCGCAAAAGTAGGTTTTAACATATCCGTGAATATTTAATGAACGGTTTGATTGACAGCAATGGTTCTAGAGGCAAAGTTGTTCAGCATAAGGAGATCTATCAAATGATGTGCATATTGTGGGGATGTGTGCAACACCACGTGATTACAGAGCCGTAAAACTCGTTAGCGCCAACTAGTGGCCGATTTCTTTCAAAACTCTTACAGACCTCTTGGGCCATGAGTCGAACATGCCCATAGAGTTTCGTTCCGATTGGCCTCCGTTAACCTTGTCTCACAGGTGCTCAAATTTAATTGGCCGATGGCGGCCATGTTTTTTTAGATACGCCAATATCCTTTTACACATACATGGCACCTTGGACCAAGACACTGCATACCAATTTTCAGGTCAATCGGACTAACGGTCAGGTGGCCACACCCCCTTTTATGTTTTTTCAATGTTATAGCGCCACCTAGTGCTAGATCGACGCGGTTTTTTTACTGTGACCTCAAATTGAACTCATTAATATGTGGACCAAGTTTGGTGAAGATATCTCATTTCCTTCTTGAGTTATAGCCATTTTAGTAAAATAGGCTCCTCCCACAACGTTCATTTTGCGCCCCCTAGCAACCGGAAATCGAAAATTCGACTTTTTTTTGATAATTATTGATATTCAGACTCCAGAGAACATTTCTGCACTGGTTTGGTTCCGATCGGGCGAAAAACCAGGGACTAGTTTGCAAAAGTAGTTTTTTGACAAAATTCAAAATGGCGGAAAACTTTGCATACCGGAAATGAAATCAGAGATATACGTTTTTTAAGTCAAGAGTCCAGCTTTCCAATGATATAAGACACTTGAGTCTACGACATAGGGTTTAGGAGTTATGATCACTTTCACGTTTTTGTTACTATAGCGCCACCTATGGGCCAATCGGGCTCATACTCTCTCAACCTCTCCTCGATTTCTGTGCTACCTTAATCCCAAATATGAAGTCTCTAGCACTTACGGTTTGGTCTGCACGACGCGTTTTACGGCAGAATAATAATAATAATAATAATAATAATAATAAAAATCAGTACAAATACAATAGGTTTTCAGCACTTCGTGCTTGAACACCTAATAATAATAAAAATCAGTACAATTACAATAGGTTTTCAGCACTTCGTGCTTGAACACCTAATAATTAAAGCTGCAAGCAGCATTTAGCGGTGTTCAAGCAGTTAAGGCCTTTAAGGCCGTTAAGCACAAAAGCATCAAAAGACATTAAGTTTTATGTAGCAAGCATGATTTACCATGATATACTACATTTCAGTGTGATTTTTCATGATTTGCCATGTTCCAGTATGATTTACCATGAATCTTACATGATTTTCCATAGTTTACCTTGATATACCATGTTATATGATGATTTACCATGATATAGCACATTCTAGAATAATTTACCAGGATTCTAGCATGATTTACCTTTTTTACTATGATTTACCATGTTTCTGGCGTTATTTACCATGATTTACCACGTTGATAGCAATTATATGAAGCATAAGAACAATTGAAGTGATAAACTCTGACAAAATATGAATGTGTTATAATAGTAATTGTTATTTAAGTGATTTTATAGTGTCTATATACAAAAAAAAGACTATTAATAAGAAGAGTGGCCAGCAGAGGGCAGTAGAAGACCACTTATTGGCTCACTTTCATTTTCAACTACTTTGTTTCTCCAGTATTCTCCAGTGAAGCAAACCATTTTTTTCATGTTAACTCCATAATGCATGCTTACACACACACACACACACACACACACACACACACACACACACACACACACACACACACACACACACACACACACACACACACACACACACACACACACACACACACACACACTTTTGGGATATGTTATTGTGAAAATCTGTTTTAATGGTATATGAGCATTTCACATATTTCTTTGCAATGTAATAATATAAAACTAATTTAAGAAAATGCTTTAAGCATTTGTTTGTTAGCCAATGCTGAAAGCTGATAAAAAAAGATAAAAAAAATGTCTAATGCTGCTGCTCCATCTAGTGGACAACAGTGCTATTACAGCCTACTTATACAATAGGCCATGTTTTTCATATCATTTAATCTACACACGCTCATTCTGATGTAGATAGAGACATTTGGAACTTCAGGAGCCAATGTGACTCAATTGTCACTTCAATAGACGATTTTTGACTAAATGTTATTGTAAATGTTAAATTAGTGAATTTATAAAGTCTAAATATTAATTATAGTTGAGTAGTGTGACAAAATGACTTTTTTTAAACAGCAGGGGCAGTAAAATACCACTTATTGGCTGTTAGCCTTTTTCAAGCTGTTATAGCTTTTCTTGACCTTTTTTTAAGATCTGAGCATTTATTGAAAAGATATTGGCTTTCGGTCAAGGCTACATATTGAAGTGACCCTATTATAGTCATCCAAATGAAGAAGTTATACATTTTCCTATAATTATTCTTCTAGAGAGTACAAAGCAATAGATGAATTTTGACTAAATGTGATTGTAAATGTTAAAATAATGATTTAATAAAGTCTAAATATCAATTTTATATAAAAATATTAGAGAGTAGTATGATGAAATGACAGCAGGGGGCAGTAAAATACCACTTATTGGCTGTTATAGCCATCCAAGCTGTTATAGCCATCCGATTTACACTATTATAGCCATCCAAATGAAGCAATTATACCTTTTCTGATAATTATTGATCTAGAGAGTCCAGATAATTGTACTGCACTGGTTTTAAACATTAAGATATGAAAATTATACGATCATAGATGGAAAAGACCATTTACAGCCAATACAAGCAATTTACCATAGGAAATGTATGGTTTTAAAGCTTTTCAACAGTTATAGCGCCAACTATTGTCCGATCT
This sequence comes from Siphateles boraxobius, assembly GCF_051911475.1. Taxonomy (NCBI): domain Eukaryota; kingdom Metazoa; phylum Chordata; class Actinopteri; order Cypriniformes; family Leuciscidae; genus Siphateles; species Siphateles boraxobius. The sequence goes on along the minus strand of NW_027509208.1, from coordinate 36,822,746 downwards.
CCATGAAACTTTGCATGCTTCTTTACCATGGTATGACACATATTCTCATCAATTTTTGTGCAGTTCTGAGTTTTCGTATAGGATTTATAGGCTTTTGACTATATTTTGCCACGCCCATTTTATAAATGACCCTGTTATAGCCAACCCAATACCAAATTTCAACTTTTTTTTGATAATTATTGATCTAGAGAGTCCAGAGAATTGTCCTAGACTGGTCTGGTTCCGATCGGGCGAAAAACCAGGGACTAGTTCGCAAAAGTAGGTTTTTAACATATTCGTGAATATTTAATGAACGGTTTGATTGACAGCAATGGTTCTAGAGGCAAAGTTGTTCATCATGAGGAGATCTATCAAATGATATGCATTTTGTGGGGATGTGTGCAACACCACGTGATTACAGAGCCGTAAAACTCGTTAGCGCCAACTAGTGGCCGATTTCTTTCAAAACTCTTACAGACCTCTTGGGCCATGAGTCGAACATGCCCATTGAGTTTCGTTCCGTTTGGCCTCCGTTAACCTCGTCTCACAGGTGCTCAAACTTCATTGGCCGATGGCGGCCATGTTTTTTGAGATACGCCAATATCCTTTTACACATACATGGGGCCTTGGACCAAGACACAGCATACCAATTTTCAGGTCAATCGGACTAACGGTCAGGTGGCCACACCCCCTTTTATGTTTTTTTAATGTTATAGCGCCACCTAATGTTAGATCGACGCGGTTTTTTTACTGTGACCCCAGACTGTCCTCATACACATGTGTGTCAAGTTTGGTGAATATATCTCATTTACTTCTCGAGTTATAGCCATTATAGTAAAATAGGCTCCTCCCATAACGTTCATTTTGCGCCCCCTAGCAACCGGAAATCGAAAATTCAACTTTTTTTCAATGATTATTGATATTCAGACTCCAGAGAACATTTCTACACTGGTTTGGTTCCGATCGGGCAAAAAACCAGGGACTAGTTCGCAAAAGTCGTTTTTTAACAAAATTCAAAATGGCGGAAAATCTATCATGGCGGAAATGAAATCGGAGATATACGTTTTTTAAGTTAAGAGTCCAGCTTTCCAATGATATAAGACACTTGAGTCTACGCCTTACGGTTTAGGAGTTATGAGCAGTTACGCGCAATTGATTGCTGTAGCGCCACCTATAGGCCAATCGGGGTCATACTCTCTGAACCTCTCCTCGATTTTTGTACTACCATCTGACAAAGTTTCAGAGCTCCAGCACTTACGGTTTGGTCTGCACGATGCGTTTTAGGGGAAAATAATAATAATAATAATAATAATAATTAAAGCTGCAAGCAGCATTTAGCGGTGTTCAAGCAGTTAAGGCAGTTAAGGTAGTTAAGCTCAAAAGCATCAAAAGACATTAAGTTTCATGTAGCAAGCATGAAACACTGACATCATAGATGGAATAGACCTTGTTTTAGCATGATTTACCATGATATACCAAATTTTAGCGTGATTTTTCATGATTTACCATGTTCCAGTATGATTTACCATAGTTTACCATGATATACCAAGTTCTAGTATGATTCACCATGATTTACCCTGCTCTAGCATGGTTTACCACAATTGAACATATGCTTACACACACACACACACACACACACACACACACACACACACACACACACACACACACACACACAAACACACACACACACACACACACACAAACACACAAACACACAAAGACAAATGTTGTTGTTGATTTTTTCAATGCTATTGGGATGTGTCATTATGAAAATATACTTTAATGGTCTATAAGCATTTCACATAATGTCTTTGTAATCTATTAATCCGATTATTCAGCATTTGTTCAGAAATATAGGACTACACACACACATTCTGTTGTAGATACAGACATTTGAACTATGTGATGGAAAAAAATGTTTACTGCAAGTCTCCTTCAGGATTCACATTTCTCAATGTGCCACAATAGTCAGTAGCAATACTTCAATAGATTAATTTTGACTAAATGTGAGTGTAAATGTTAAAATAGTGATTTTATAAAGTCTAAATAACAATTATAGAATTATATTAGTTAGTAGCATGACAAAATGACTATTTTAAACAGCAGGGGGCAGTAGAATACCACTTATTGGCTTAATATGCCATTATGTTATAACTTTAACGTTTTTAACTGTTATAGATGCATTATTTCTTATCTTATTTAGAGTCACATGTTCTGACTTGTTTTTAAGAAGATCTGAGCATTCATTGAAGATATATAGGCTTTCTTGGTAAAGGCTTCATATTGAAGTGACCCTATTATAGCCATCCAAATGAAGAAGTTATAACTTTTCTGATAATTATTGATCTAGAGAGTCCAGAGAATTGTACTGCACTGGTTTTGAACATTATGATATGAACATTACATGATAATAAATGCAAAACACCATTTACAGCAAATACAGGCAATTTGCCATAGGAAATACATTGTTTCAAAGCTTTTTAACAGTTATAGCGCCACCTATGGTCCGATCTCCATAAAATTTGGCATGGTTTTTAAGGATGTTATGTCACATATGCTCACCAATTTTTGTGAAGTTCTGAGTTTTCGTATAGGATTTATAGGCTTTTGACTATATTTTGCCACGCCCATTTTATAAATGACCCTGTTATAGCCAACCAAATGGCAAATTTCAACTTTTTTTCAATAATTATTGATCTAGAGAGTCCAGAGAATTGTCCTAGACTGGTCTGGTTCCAATCGGGCAAAAAACCAGGGACTAGTTCGCAAAAGTAGGTTTTTAACATATTCGTGAATATTTAATGAACGATTTGATTGACAGCAATGGTTCTAGAGGCAAAGTTGTTCATCATGAGGAGATCTATCAAATGATATGCATTTTGTGGGGATATGTGCAACACCACGTGATTACAGAGCCGTAAAACTCGTTAGCGCCAACTAGTGGCCGATTTCTTTCAAAACTCTTACAGACCTCTTGGGCCATGAGTCGAACATGCCCATTGAGTTTCGTTCCGATTGGCCTCCGTTAACCTCGTCTCACAGGTGCTCAAACTTCATTGGCCGATGGCGGCCATGTTTTTTGAGATACGCCAATATCCTTTTACACATACATGGGGCCTTGGACCAAGACACTGCATACCAATTTTCAGGTCAATCGGACTAACGGTCAGGTGGCCACACCCCCTTTTATGTTTTTTTAATGTTATAGCGCCACCTAGTGTTAGATCGACGCGGTTTTTTTACCGTGACCCCAGACTGTCCCCATACACATGTGTGTCAAGTTTGGTGAAGATATCTCATTCACTTCTCGAGTTATAGCCATTTTAGTAAAATAGGCTCCTCCCACAACGTTCGTTTTGCGCCCCCTAGCAACCGGAAATCGAAAATTCGACTTTTTTTTGATAACTATTGATATTCAGACTCCAGAGAACATTTCTGCACTGGTTTGGTTCCGATCGGGCGAAAAACCAGGGACTAGTTTGCAAAAGTAGTTTTTTGACAAAATTCAAAATGGCGGAAAAATTTGCATACCGGAAATGAAATCGGAGATATACGTTTTTTAAGTCAAGAGTCCAGCTTTCCAATGATATAAGACACTTGAGTCTACGACATAGGGTCTAGGAGTTATGATCACTTTCGCGTTTTTGTTACTATAGCGCCACCTATGGGCCAATCGGGCTCATAATCTCTCAACCTCTCCTCGATTTCTGTGCTACCTTAATCCCAAATATGAAGTCTCTAGCACTTACGGTTTGGTCTGCACGACGCGTTTTACGGCAGAATAATAATAATAATAATAATAATAATAATAAAAATCAGTACAAATACAATAGGTTTTCAGCACTTCGTGCTTGAACACCTAATAATAATAATTAAAGCTGCAAGCAGCATTTATCTGTGTTCAAGCAGTTAAGGCAGTTAAGGCAGTTAAGCTCAAAAGCATCAAAAGACATTAAGTTTCATGTAGCAAGCATGAAACACTGACATCATAGATGGAATAGACCTTGTTTTAGCATGATTTACCATGATATACCAAATTTTTCCGTGATTTTTCATGATTTACCATGTTCCAGTATGATTTACCATGAATCTAGCATGATTTACCATAGTTTACCATGATATACCAAGTTCTAGTATGATTCACCATGATTTACCCTGCTCTAGCATGGTTTATCACAATTGAACACATTCTAGTATGATTTAATATGATTCTAGCATGATTTATCATAGTTTACCATGATTTACCATGTTATAGAATGATTTACCATGATTTACCATGTTATAGAATGATTTACCATGATATACCACATTCTAGAATGATTTACCAGGATTGTAGCATGATTTACCATGATTCATCACATTGCTAGCATGATTTGCCATGGTACACCATGTAATAGTATTATTTACTATGATTTACCATGTTTCTATCGTGATTTACCATGATTTACCACATTGCTAGCATTGATGTGAAGTGTCAATAGCCATGAAGTGATAAACTGACAAAAAAATGATTGTCTTATAATAGTTAACATGGAAAAACAGGTTTGCTTTAATAGTGATGAAAATCAAGTCTGTCAAAATGAAACTGAAACAATAAGTGGTCTTCTACTGCCCTCTGCTGGCCATTATACTTATTAATAAAGTGTTTTCACAGGTATCTTATTTAGACATATGCTTACACACACACACACACACACACACACACACACACACACACACACACACACACACACACACACACACACACAGACAAATGTTGTTGTTGATTTTTTCAATGCTATTGGGATGTGTCATTATGAAAATATACTTTAATGGTCTATAAGCATTTCACATAATATCTTTGTAATCTATTAATCAGATTATTCAGAATTTATTCAGAAACATAGGACTACACACACATTCTGTTGTAGATACAGAGATTTGAACTATGTCTCATTCAGGATTCACATTTGTCAATGTGACAGAATTGTCAATAGTGATACTTCAATAGATGAAATTTGACTTAATGTGATTGTAAATGTTAATAGTAATTTTATAAAGTCTAAATAGTAATTTTGTCACACTACTCAAGTATAATTCATATTTTAAACAGCAGGGGGCAGTAAAATACTACTTATTGGCTTAATATGCCATTATTTTCATTTAATTTTCTCATTTTTAACTGTTATAGAGGCAAATTTTGTCCGATCTGTCTGAAATTTGTCATGATTGTTTGGAGTGATATGGCACATGTTCTGACTTGTTTTTAAGAAGATCTGAGCATTCATTGAAGAGATATAAGCTTTTGGGGACACTAGGTCATGGCTACATTGTGAAGTGACCCTATTATAGCCATCCAAATGAAGTTGTTCAACTTTTTCTGATAATTATTGATCTAGAGAGTCCAGAGAATTGTACTGCACTGGTTTTGAACATTATGATATGAACATTACATGATAATAAATGCAAAACACCATTTACAGCAAATACAGTCAATTTGCCATAGGAAATACATTGTTTCAAAGCTTTTTAACAGTTATAGCGCCACCTATGGTCCGATCTCCATAAAATTTGGCATGCTTTTTCAGGATGTTATGTCACATATGCTCACCAATTTTTGTGAAGTTCTGAGTTTTCGTATAGGATTGATAGGCTTTTGACTATATTTTGCCACGCCCATTTTATAAATGACCCTGTTATAGCCAACCAAATGCCAAATTTCAACTTTTTTTTGATAATTATTGATCTAGAGAGTCCAGAGAATTGTCCTAGACTGGTCTGGTTCCGATCGGGCGAAAAACCAGGGACTAGTTCGCAAAAGTAGGTTTTTAACATATTCGTGAATATTTAATGAACGGTTTGATTGACAGCAATGGTTCTAGAGGCAAAGTTGTTCATCATGAGGAGATCTATCAAATGATATGCATTTTGTGGGGATGTGTGCAACACCACGTGATTACAGAGCCGTAAAACTCGTTAGCGCCAACTAGTGGCCGATTTCTTTCAAAACTCTTACAGACCTCTTGGGCCATGAGTCGAACATGCCCATTGAGTTTCGTTCCGATTGGCCTCCGTTAACCTCGTCTCACAGGTGCTCAAACTTTATTGGCCGATGGCGGCCATGTTTTTTGAGATACGCCAATATCCTTTTACACATACATGGGGCCTTGGACCAAGACACTGCATACCAATTTTCAGGTCAATCGGACTAACGGTCAGGTGGCCACACCCCCTTTTATGTTTTTTTAATGTTATAGCGCCACCTAGTGTTAGATCGACGCGGTTTTTTTACTGTGACCCCAGACTGTCCTCATACACAAGTGTGTCAAGTTTGGTGAAGCTATCTCATTTACTTCTTGAGTTATAGCCATTTTAGTAAAATAGGCTCCTCCCACAACGTTCATTTTGCGCCCCCTAGCAACCGGAAATCGAAAATTCGACTTTTTTTTGATAATTATTGATATTCAGACTCCAGAGAACATTTCTGCACTGGTTTGGTTCCGATCGGGCGAAAAACCAGGGACTAGTTCGCAAAAGTAGTTTTTTGACAAAATTCAAAATGGCGGAAAAATTTGCATACCGGAAATGAAATCGGAGATATACGTTTTTTAAGTCAAGAGTCCAGCTTTCCAATGATATAAGACACTTGAGTCTACGACATAGGGTCTAGGAGTTATGATCACTTTCGCGTTTTTGTTACTATAGCGCCACCTATGGGCCAATCGGGCTCATACTCTCTCAACCTCTCCTCGATTTCTGTGCTTCCTTAATCCCAAATATGAAGTCTGTAGCACTTACGGTTTGGTCTGCACGACGCGTTTTACGGCAGAATAATAATAATAATAATAATAATTAAAGCTGCAAGCAGCATTTAGCGGTGTTCAAGCAGTTAAGGCCTTTCAGGCCGTTAAGCACAAAAGCATCAAAAGACATTAAGTTTTATGTAGCAAGCATGATTTACCATGATATACTACATTTCAGTGTGATTTTTCATGATTTACCATGTTCCAGTATGATTTACCATGAATCTTACATGATTTTCCATAGTTTACCTTGATATACCACGTTATATGATGATTTACCATGATATAGCACATTCTAGAATAATTTACCAGGATTCTAGCATGATTTACCTTTTTTACTATGATTTACCATGTTTCTGGCGTTATTTACCATGATTTACCACGTTGATAGCAATTATATGAAGCATAAGAACAATTGAAGTGATAAACTCTGACAAAATATGAATGTGTTATAATAGTAATTGTTATTTAAGTGATTTTATAGTGTCTATATACAAAAAAAGACAATTAATAAGAAGAGTGGCCAGCAGAGGGCAGTAGAAGACCACTTATTGTCTCACTTTCATTTTCAACTACTTTGTTTCTCCAGTATTCTCCAGTGAAGCAAACCATTTTTTTCATGTTAACTCCATAATGCATGCTTACACACACACACACACACACACACACACACACACACACACACACACACACATTTTTGGGATATGTTATTGTGAAAATCTGTTTTAATGGTATATGAGCATTTCACATATAACTTTGCAATGTAATAATATAAAACTAATTAAAGAAAATGCTTTAAGCATTTGTTTGTTAGCCAATGCTGAAAGCTGATAAAAAAAGATTAAAAATATCTAATGCTGCTGCTCCATCTAGTGGACAACAGTGCTATTACAGCCTACTTATACAATAGGCCATGTTTTTCATATCATTTAATCTACACACGCTCATTCTGATGTAGATAGAGACATTTGGAACTTCAGGAGCCAGTGTGACTCAATTGTCACTTCAATAGACGATTTTTGACTAAATGTTATTGTAAATGTTAAAATAGTGAATTTATAAAGTCTAAATATTAATTATAGTTGAGTAGTGTGACAAAATGACTTTTTTTAAACAGCAGGGGGCAGTAAAATACCACTTATTGGCTGTTAGCCTTTTTCAAGCTGTTATAGCTGTTCTCGACCTTTTTTTAAGAAGCTATGAGCATTTATTGAAAAGATATTGGCTTTCGGTCAAGGCTACATATTGAAGTGACCCTATTATAGTCATCCAAATGAAGAAGTTATACATTTTCCTATAATTATTGTTGTAGAGAGTACAGAGCAATAGATGCATTGACAAAATGTGATTGTAAATGTTAAAATAATGATTTAATAAAGTCTAAATATCAATTATATATAAAAATATTAGAGAGTAGTATGATGAAATGACAGCAGGGGGCAGTAAAATACCACTTATTGGCTGTTATAGCCATCCAAGCTGTTATAGCTGTTATAGCCATCCGATTTACACTCTATTATAGCCATCCAAATGAAGTAATTATACCTTTTCTGATAATTATTGATCTAGAGAGTCCAGATAATTGTACTGCACTGGTTTTAAACATTAAGATATGAAAATTATACGATCATAGATGGAAAAGACCATTTACAGCCAATACAGGCAATTTACCATAGGAAATACATGGGTTTAAAGCTTTTCAACAGTTATAGCGCCACCTATTGTCCGATCTCCATGAAACGTTTCATGCTTCTTCACCATAGTATGACACATATGCTCATCAATTTTTGTGAAGTTCTGAGTTTTTATTTATGATTTATAGGCTTTTGGGTGCATTTTGTCACGCCCCTTTTCTAAATAACCCTTTAATACCATAAGAAAAATAAAAAAGTTCAACTTTTTTTCAATAATTATTGATCTAGAGAGTCCAGAGAATTGTCCTAGACTGGTCTGATTCCGATCGGGCAAAAAACCAGGGACTAGTTCGCAAAAGTAGGTTTTTAACATATCCGTGAATATTTAATGAACGGTTTGATTGAAAGCAATGGTTCTAGAGGCAAAGTTGTTCAGCATAAGGAGATCTATCAAATGATGTGCATATTGTGGGGATGTGTGCAACACCACGTGATTACAGAGCCGTAAAACTCGTTAGCGCCAACTAGTGGCCGATTTCTTTCAAAACTCTTACAGACCTCTTGGGCCATGAGTCGAACATGCCCATAGAGTTTCGTTCCGATTGGCCTCCGTTAACCTTGTCTCACAGGTGCTCAAATTTAATTGGCCGATGGCGGCCATGTTTTTTTAGATACGCCAATATCCTTTTACACATACATGGCACCTTGGACCAAGACACTGCATACCAATTTTCAGGTCAATCGGACTAACGGTCAGGTGGCCACACCCCCTTTTATGTTTTTTCTATGTTATAGCGCCACCTAGTGCTAGATCGACGCGGTTTTTTTACTGTGACCTCAAATTAAACTCATTAATATGTGGACCAAGTTTGGTGAAGATATCTCATTTCCTTCTTGAGTTATAGCCATTTTAGTAAAATAGGCTCCTCCCACAACGTTCATTTTGCGCCCCCTAGCAACCGGAAATCGAAAATTCGACTTTTTTTTGATAATTATTGATATTCAGACTCCAGAGAACATTTCTGCACTGGTTTGGTTCCGATCGGGCGAAAAACCAGGGACTAGTTCGCAAAAGTAGTTTTTTGACAAAATTCAAAATGGCGGAAAAATTTGCATACCGGAAATGAAATCGGAGATATACGTTTTTTAAGTCAAGAGTCCAGCTTTCCAATGATATAAGACACTTGAGTCTACGACATAGGGTCTAGGAGTTATGATCACTTTCGCGTTTTTGTTACTATAGCGCCACCTATGGGCCAATCGGGCTCATACTCTCTCAACCTCTCCTCGATTTCTGTGCTACCTTAATCCCAAATATGAAGTCTCTAGCACTTACGGTTTGGTCTGCACGACGCGTTTTACGGCAGAATAATAATAATAATAATAATAAAAATCAGTACAAATACAATAGGTTTTCAGCACTTCGTGCTTGAACACCTAAAAATCAGTACAAATACAATAGGTTTTCAGCACTTCGTGCTTGAACACCTAATAATTAAAGCTGCAAGCAGCATTTAGCGGTGTTCAAGCAGTTAAGGCAGTTAAGCTCAAAAGCATCAAAAGACATTAAGTTTCATGTAGCAAGCATTTAACCACTGACATCATAGATGGAATGACCTTGTTTTAGCATGATTTACCATGATATACCAAATTTTTGTGTGATTTTTCATGATTTACCATGTTCCAGTATGATTTACCATGAATCTAGCATGATTTACCATAGTTTACCATGATATACCAAGTTCTAGTATGATTCACCATGATTTACCCTTCTCTAGCATGGTTTACCAGAATTGAACACATTCTAGTATGATTTAATATGATTCTAGCATGATTTATCATAGTTAACCATGATTTACCATGTTATAGAATGATTTACCATGATTTACCATGTTATAGAATGATTTACCATAATATACCACATTCTAGAATGATTTACCAGGATTGTAGCATGATTTACCATGATTCATCACATTGCTAGCATGATTTGCCATGATACTCCAAGTAATAGTATTATTTACTATGTTTTACCATGTTTCTATCGTGATTTACCATGATTTACCACATTGCTAGCATTGATGTGAAGTGTCAATAGCCATGAAGTGATAAACTGACAAAAAAATGATTGTCTTATAATAGTTAACATGGAAAAACAGGTTTGCTTTAGTGTAGAATAGTGATGAAAATCAAGTCTGTCAAAATGAAACTGAGCCAATAAGTGGTCTTCTACTGCCCTCTGCTGGCCATTATACTTATTAATAAAGTGTTTTCACAGGTATCTTATTTAGACATATGCTTACACACACACACACACACACACACACACACACACACACACACACACACACACACAATTTTGGGATATGTTATTGTGAAAATCTGTTTTAATGGTATATGAGCATTTCACATATTTCTTTGCAATGTAATAATATAAAACTAATTAAAGAAAATGCTTTAAGCATTTGTTTGTTAGCCAATGCTGAAAGCTGATAAAAAAAGATTAAAAATGTCTAATGCTGCTGCTCCATCTAGTGGACAACAGTGCTATTACAGCCTACTTATACAATAGGCCATGTTTTTCATATAATTTAATTTACACACGCTCATTCTGATGTAGATAGAGACATTTGGAACTTCAGGAGCCAATGTGACTCAATTGTCACTTCAATAGACGATTTTTGACTAAATGTTATTGTAAATGTTAAAATAGTGAATTTATAAAGTCTAAATATTAATTATAGTTGAGTAGTGTGACAAAATGACTTTTTTTAAACAGCAGGGGCAGTAAAATACCACTTATTGGCTGTTAGCCTTTTTCAAGCTGTTATAGCTGTTCTTGACCTTTTTTTAAGAAGCTATGAGCATTTATTGAAAAGATATTGGCTTTCGGTCAAGGCTACATATTGAAGTGACCCTATTATAGTCATCCAAATTAAGAAGTTATACATTTTCCTATAATTATTCTTCTAGAGAGTACAGAGCAATAGATGAATTTTGACAAAATGTGATTGTAAATGTTAAAATAATGATTTAATAAAGTCTAAATATCAATTATATATAAAAATATTAGAGAGCAGTATGATGAAATGACAGCAGGGGGCAGTAAAATACCACTTATTGGCTGTTGTAGCCATCCAAGCTGTTATAGCTGTTATAGCCATCCAATTTACACTCTATTATAGCCATCCAAATTAAGTAATTATACCTTTTCTGATAATTATTGATCTAGAGAGTCCAGATAATTGTACTGCACTGGTTTTAAACATTAAGATTTGAAAATTATACGATCATAGATGGAAAAGACCATTTACAGCCAATACAGGCAATTTACCATAGGAAATGTATGGTTTTAAAGCTTTTCAACAGTTATAGCGCCACCTATTGTCTGATCTCCATGGAACTTTGCATGCTTCTTCACCATGGTATGACACATATGCTCATCAATTTTTGTGAAGTTCTGAGTTTTTGTATAGGATTTATAGGCTTTTGACTATATTTTGCCACGCCCATTTTATAAATGACCCTGTTATAGCCAACCAAATGCCAAATTTCAACTTTTTTTTGATAATTATTGATCTAGAGAGTCCAGAGAATTGTCCAAGACTGGTCTGGTTCCGATCGGGCGAAAAACCAGGGACTAGTTCGCAAAAGTAGGTTTTTAACATATTCGTGAATATTTAATGAACGGTTTGATTGACAGCAATGGTTCTAGAGGCAAAGTTGTTCATCATGAGGAGATCTATCAAATGATATGCATTTTGTGGGGATGTGTGCAACACCACGTGATTACAGAGCCGTAAAACTCGTTAGCGCCAACTAGTGGCCGATTTCTTTCAAAACTCTTACAGACCTCTTGGGCCATGAGTCGAACATGACCATTGAGTTTCGTACCGATTGGCCTCCGTTAACCTCGTCTCACAGGTGCTCAAACTTTATTGGCCGATGGCGGCCATGTTTTTTGAGATACGCCAATATCCTTTTACACATACATGGGGCCTTGGACCAAGACACTGCATACCAATTTTCAGGTCAATCGGACTAACGGTCAGGTGGCCACACCCCCTTTTATGTTTTTTTAATGTTATAGCGCCACCTAGTGTTAGATCGACGCGGTTTTTTTACTGTGACCTCAAAATCAACTCATTCACATGTGTACCGAGTTTGGTGAAGCTATCTCATTTACTTCTTGAGTTATAGCCATTTTAGTAAAATAGGCTCCGCCCACAACATTCATTTTGCGCCCTCTAGCGACAGTTAATCAAAATTTCAACTTTTTTTTGATAATTATTGATATTCAGACTCCAGAGAACATTTTGGCACTGGTTTGGTTCCGATCGGGCAAAAAACCAGGGACTAGTTCGCAAAAGTAGTTTTTCGACAAAATTCAAAATGGCGGAAAATCTATCATGGCGGAAATGAAATCGGAGATATACATTTTTTACTTCAGGTTTCCAGCTTTCCAGTGATATAAGACACTTGAGTCTACGACATACGGTCTAGGAGTTATGAGCAGTTTCGCGCAATTGGTTGCTATAGCGCCACCTATAGGCCAATCGGGCTCATAATTTGATAACCTCTCCTCGATTTTTGTACTACCATCTGACAAAGTTTCAAGTCTCTAGCACTTACGGTTTGGTCTGCACGATGCGTTTTAGCGGAGAATAATAATAATAATAATAATTAAAGCTGCAAGCAGCATTTAGCGGTGTTCAAGCAGTTAAGGCAGTTAAGGTAGTTAAGCTCAAAAGCATCAAAAGACATTAAGTTTCATGTAGCAAGCATGAAACACTGACATCATAGATGGAATAGACCTTGTTTTAGCATGATTTACCATGATATACCAAATTTTAGCGTGATTGTTCATGATTTACCATGTTCCAGTATGATTTACCATGAATCTAGCATGATTTACCATAGTTTACCATGATATACCAAGTTCTAGTATGATTCACCATGATTTACCCTGCTCTAGCATGGTTTACCACAATTGAACACATTCTAGTAGGATTTAATATGATTCTAGCATGATTTATCATAGTTAACCATGATTTACCATGTTATAGAATGATTTACCATGATTTACCATGTTATAGAATGATTTACCATAATATACCACATTCTAGAATGATTTACCAGGATTGTAGCATGATTTACCATGATTCATCACATTGCTAGCATGATTTGCCATGATACTCCATGTAATAGTATTATTTACTATGATTTACCATGTTTCTATCGTTATTTATCATGATTTACCACATTGCTAGCATTGATGTGAAGTGTCAATAGCCATGAAGTGATAAACTGACAAAAAATGATTGTCTTATAATAGTTAACATGGAAAAACAGGTTTGCTTTAGTGTAGAATAGTGATGAAAATCAAGTCTGTCAAAATGAAACTGAGCCAATAAGTGGTCTTCTACTGCCCTCTGCTGGCCATTATACTTATTAATAAAGTGTTTTCACAGGTATCTTATTTAGACATATGCTTACACACACACACACACACACACACACACACACACACACACACACACACACACACACACACACACACACACACACACACACACACACACACACACACTTTTGGGATATGTTATTGTGAAAATCTGTTTTAATGGTATATGAGCATTTCACATATTTCTTTGCAATGTAATAATATAAAACTAATTAAAGAAAATGCTTTAAGCATTTGTTTGTTAGCCAATGCTGAAAGCTGATAAAAAAAGATTAAAAATGTCTAATGCTGCTGCTCCATCTAGTGGACAACAGTGCTATTACAGCCTACTTATACAATAGGCCATGTTTTTCATATCATTTAATCTACACACGCTCATTCTGATGTAGATGGAGACATTTGGAACTTCAGGAGCCAATGTGACTCAATTGTCACTTCAATAGACGATTTTTGACTAAATGTTATTGTAAATGTTAAAATAGTGAATTTATAAAGTCTAAATATTAATTATAGTTGAGTAGTGTGACAAAATGACTTTTTTTAAACAGCAGGGGCAGTAAAATACCACTTATTGCCTGTTAGCCTTTTTTCAAGCCGTTTTATCTGTTCTTGACCTTTTTTTAAGAAGCTATAAGCATTTATTGAAAAGATATTGGCTTTCGGTCAAGGCTACATATTGAAGTGACCCTATTATAGTCATCCAAATGAAGAAGTTATACATTTTCCTATAATTATTGTTGTAGAGAGTACAGAGCAATAGATGCATTTTGACAAAATGTGATTGTAAATGTTAAAATAATGATTTAATAAAGTCTAAATATCAATTATATATAAAAATATTAGAGAGTAGTATGATGAAATGACAGCAGGGGGCAGTAAAATACCACTTATTGGCTGTTATAGCCATCCAAGCTGTTATAGCCATCCGATTTACACTCTATTATAGCCATCCAACTGAAGTAATTATACCTTTTCTGATAATTATTGATCTAGAGAGTCCAGATAATTGTACTGCACTGGTTTTAAACATTAAGATATGAAAATTATACGATCATAGATGGAAAAGACCATTTACAGCCAATACAGGCAATTTACCATAGGAAATGTATGGTTTTAAAGCTTTTCAACAGTTATAGCGCCACCTATTGTCCGATCTCCATGAAACTTTGCATGCTTCTTCAACCTGTTATGACACATATGCTCATCCATTTTTGTGAAGTTCTGAGTTTTCCTTTAGGATTTATAGGCTTTTGGGTGCATTTTGTCACGCCCCTTTTCTAAATAACCCTTTAATACCATGCAAAAAATAAAAAAGTTCAACTTTTTTTCAATAATTATTGATCTAGAGAGTCCAGAGAATTGTCCTAGACTGGTCTGGTTCCGATCGGGCGAAAAACCAGGGACTAGTTCGCAAAAGTAGGTTTTTAACATATTCGTGAATATTTAATGAACGGTTTGATTGACAGCAATGGTTCTAGAGGCAAAGTTGTTCATCATGAGGAGATCTATCAAATGATATGCATTTTGTGGGATGTGTACAACACCACGTGATTACAGAGCCGTAAAACTCGTTAGCGCCAACTAGTGGCCGATTTCTTTCAAAACTCTTACAGACCTCTTGGGCCATGAATCGAACATGCCCATTGAGTTTCGTTCCGATTGGCCTCCGTTAACCTCGTCTCACAGGTGCTCAAACTTCATTGGCCGATGGCGGCCATGTTTTTTGAGATACGCCAATATCCTTTTAGACATACATGGGGCCTTGGACCAAGACACTGCATACCAATTTTCAGGTCAATCGGACTAACGGTCAGGTGGCCACACCCCCTTTTATGTTTTTTTAATGTTATAGCGCCACCTAGTGTTAGATCGACGCGGTTTTTTTACTGTGACCCCAGACTGTCCTCATACACATGTGTACCGAGTTTGGTGAAGCTATCTCATTTACTTCTCGAGTTATAGCCATTTTAGTAAAATAGGCTCCTCCCACAACGTCCATTTTGCGCCCCCTAGCAACCGGAAATCGAAAATTCAACTTTTTTTTGATAATTATTGATATTCAGACTCCAGAGAACATTTTGGCACTGGTTTGGTTCCGATCGGGCGAAAAACCAGGGACTAGTTCGCAAAAGTAGTTTTTTGACAAAATTCAAAATGGCGGAAAAATTTGCATACCGGAAATGAAATCGGAGATATACGTTTTTTAAGTCAAGAGTCCAGCTTTCCAATGATATAAGACACTTGAGTCTACGACATAGGGTTTAGGAGTTATGATCACTTTCACGTTTTTGTTACTATAGCGCCACCTATGGGCCAATCGGGCTCATACTCTCTCAACCTCTCCTCGATTTCTGTGCTACCTTAATCCCAAATATGAAGTCTCTAGCACTTACGGTTTGGTCTGCACGACGCGTTTTACGGCAGAATAATAATAATAATAATAATAATAATAATAATAATAATAAAAATCAGTACAAATACAATAGGTTTTCAGCACTTCGTGCTTGAACACCTAATTAAAGCTGCAAGCAGCATTTAGCGGTGTTCAAGCAGTTAAGGCCTTTCAGGCCGTTAAGCACAAAAGCATCAAAAGACATTAAGTTTTATGTAGCAAGCATGATTTACCATGATATACTACATTTCAGTGTGATTTTTCATGATTTACCATGTTCCAGTATGATTTACCATGAATCTTACATGATTTTCCATAGTTTACCTTGATATACCATGTTATATGATGATTTACCATGATATAGCACATTCTAGAATAATTTACCAGGATTCTAGCATGATTTACCTTTTTTACTATGATTTACCATGTTTCTGGCGTTATTTACCATGATTTACCATGTTGATAGCAATTATATGAAGCATAAGAACAATTGAAGTGATAAACTCTGACAAAATATGAATGTGTTATAATAGTAATTGTTATTTAAGTGATTTTATAGTGTCTATATACAAAAAAAGACAATTAATAAGAAGAGTGGCCAGCAGAGGGCAGTAGAAGACCACTTATTGGCTCACTTTCATTTTCAACTACTTTGTTTCTCCAGTATTCTCCAGTGAAGCAAACCATTTTTTTCATGTTAACTCCATAATGCATGCTTACACACACACACACACACACACACACACACACACACACACACACACACACACACACACACACACACACACACACACACGTGTGGGATATGTTATTTTTGAAATCTCTTTTAATGGTCTATAAGCATTTCACATATTTCTTTGTGATGTAATAATATACAACTAATTTAAAAAAATAGCTTTAAGCATTTGTTTGTAAGTAAATGCTGAAAGCTGATAAAAAGATTAAACATGTCTAATACAGCTGCTCCCTCTAGTGGACAACAGTGGTATTACACACTATATAGAGTTGAAATGAATTAATGGAAATTTGGTTTTTCACTTATATCTCGGGAACGAGAAAGTGAAAAAATCTGAAACTCAGAACTTAGATAGTGTCCGAGGAGTACTGTTGAACGAGACCATCCCGGTGTTGGTGGCCGATCGGAGCCGGGAGTTTTGCCCGTTCAAAGGCATATCTTTTGGGGCTTATATCTCGGAAATGCCCAGGCCAAATCGCACCAAACTCGAATCGAAGCTAGGTGAGGACGAGCCCTTTTCAACGAGCTATACCACAAGAATTTAGGTGGTCTAGGTCGGGAGTTACAGCCGTTCAAATTCGGGGGTCTCTCGAATTAGCGATCCGCGGGGGGGCGCTCCCGAGGCCCGCGACGATAGATTTCGATCAAGGCCCAATAGAGGACTTTACCATCCAAATTTGAGCGCGCAGGGAGTTTCCGTTTTCGAGTTATGAGTGAATTTGTACTGGGAGGGCGTGGCCTAACGTTATACTTTCGTTTTCAGCCTTCCTGTGACACAATTGTGAATAATACATGAATTTTAACAAAATGTGATTGTAAATGTTAAAATAATGATTTTATAAAGTCTAAATATGAATTATATATAACAATATTAGAGAGTAGTATGATGAAATGACAGCAGGGGGCAGTAAAATACCATTAATTAGCTGTTATAGTCATCAAAGCTGTTATAGCTGTTATAACCATCCAACTTACACCCTATTTACATCCTATTATATAGCCATCCAAATGAAGAAGTTATACCTTTTCTGACAATTATTCATCTAGAGAGTCCAGAGAATTGTACTGCACTGGTTTTAAACAGGCAATTTACCATAGGAAATACATGGTTTTAAAGCTTTTTAACAGTTATAGCGCCACCTATGATCCGATCTCCATGAAACTTTGCATGCTTCTTCACCATGTTATGACACATATGCTCATCAATTTTTGTGAAGTTCTGATTTTTTATTTATGATTTATAGGCTTTTGAGTGTATTTTGACACGCCCCTTTTATAAATGACCCTGTTATAGTGAAACAAAGGGCAAAGTTCAACTTTTTTTTGATAATTATTGATCTAGAGAGTCCACAGATTTGTCCTAGACTGGTCTGGTTCCGATCGGGTGAAAAACCTAGGACTAGTTCGCAAAAGTAGGTTTTTAACATATTCGTGAATATTTAATGAACGATTTGATTGACAGCAATGGTTCAAGAGGCAAAGTTGTTCAGCATGAGGAGATCTATCAAATGATATGCATATTGTGGGGATGTGCGCAATACCACGTGATTACAGAGCCGTAAAACTCGTTAGCGCCAACTAGTGGCCGATTTCTTTCAAAACTCTTACAGACCTCTTGAGCCATGAGTTGAACATGCCCAACGAGTTTCATGCTGATCGACCTCCGTTAACCTTGTCTAATAGGTGCGCAAATTCATTGGCCGATGGCGGCCATGTTTTTTGAGATACGCCAATGTCCTTATATACATACATGGGGCTTTGGACCAAGACACTGCATACCAATTTTCAAGTCAATCGGACTAACGGTCAGGTGGACAGAGCTCTTTTTATGTTTTTTTCACATTATAGCGCCACCTAGTGTTTGATCGTCGCGATTTTTTTACTGTGACCTCAGAATCAACTCATTCACATGTGTACCGAGTTTGGTGAAGCTATCTCATTTACTTCTTGAGTTATAGCCATTTTAGTAAAATAGGCTCCGCCCACAACGTTCATTTTAGGCCCCCTAGCGACCGTGAATCAAAATTTCAACTTTTTTTTGATAATTATTGATATTCAGACTCCAGAGAACATTTTGGCACTGGTTTGGTTCCGATCGGGCGAAAAACCAGGGACTAGTTCGCAAAAGTAGTTTTTCGACAAAATTCAAAATGGCGGAAAATCTATCATGGCGGAAATGAAATCGGAGATATACATTTTGTTTGTCAGGAGTCCAGCTTTCCAATGATATAAGACACTTGAGTGTACGACATACGGTCTAGGAGTTATGAGCAGTTTCACGCAATTGATCGCTGTAGCGCCACCTATTGGCCAATCGGGGTCATATTCTCTGAACCTCTCCTCGATTTTTGTACTACCATCTGACAAAGTTTCAGCTCTCTAGCCCTTACAGTTTGGGCTGCACGATGCGTTTTACGGCAGAAGAATAATAATAATAATAATAATAATAATAATAATAAAAATCAGTACAATTACAATAGGTTTTCAGCACTTCGTGCTTGAACACCTAATAAAAATCCTTACAAATACAATAGGTTTTCAGCACTTCGTGCTTGAACACCTAATAATAATAAAAATCAGTACAAATACAATAGGTTTTCAGCACTTCGTGCTT
Source organism: Siphateles boraxobius (assembly GCF_051911475.1). NCBI lineage: Eukaryota > Metazoa > Chordata > Actinopteri > Cypriniformes > Leuciscidae > Siphateles > Siphateles boraxobius. The sequence continues at coordinate 36,803,145 of NW_027509208.1, read as the reverse complement.
GAACACCTAAAAATTAAAGCTGCAAGCAGCATTTAGCGGTGTTCAAGCAGTTAAGGCCTTTAAGGCCGTTAAGCACAAAAGCATCAAAAGACATTAAGTTTTATGTAGCAAGCATGATTTACCATGATATACTACATTTCAGTGTGATTTTTCATGATTTACCATGTTCCAGTATGATTTACCATGAATGTAACATGATTTTCCATAGTTTACCTTGATATACCATGTTATATGATGATTTACCATGATATAGCACATTCTAGAATAATTTACCAGGATTCTAGCATGATTTACCTTTTTTACTATGATTTACCATGTTTCTGGCGTTATTTACCATGATTTACCACGTTGATAGCAATTATATGAAGCATAAGAACAACTGAAGTGATAAACTCTGACAAAATATGAATGTGTTATAATAGTAATTGTTATATAAGTGATTTTATAGTGTCTATATACAAATGAATGCAAAATCACATGTGAAAAGACTATTAATAAGAAGAGTGGCCAGCAGAGGGCAGCAGAAGACCACTTATTGGCTCACTTTCATTTTCAACTACTTTGTTTCTCCAGTATTCTCCACTGAAGCAAACCATTTTTTTCATGTTAACTCCATAATGCATGCTTACACACACACACACACACACACACACACACACACACACACACACACACACACACACACACACACACACACACACACACACACACACACATATTTTTGGGATATGTTATTGTGAAAATCTGAAAACCTTCAAGGCCACTTTTGAAAAATCCCCAGAAATGGCATACCCAAACTTAAACAGATACAGTTCATGAACCCTTTGCACTAAAAGCACAAGTATGATCTCATTTGAAAGCTGACACCTAGTAGTTTATTGTAAATGTAGAAATAATTATTGTCATAATGAAAAAAAAAATGTTTAAATAGCTTCAAAGTTTTGTAAAGTTATTAGAAATTTACTTTCATGAAACATCTTCATAAAAATAAAATTGAAGTTGGCCCTGGAGCAATCTAGAAATGCACTGCAGCTAAAGCCATATGTGTGACCATTTTATATTTAAAATCTGCAAATGATAAGTCTAAAACTCTGTATTTAGTTAAATGTTTTTCAAGATCATGTCAAATTACTTTATTTTGATTAGACTCTAAAATGCAAACTGATGTTTAGTCATCTTCTGAGTCATCTAATCAGTCTATTGTCTCTATTATTTTGTGGTGCAAACGAGCCCCATTCAGTGTGAGTCTCCCCTGCACACATTTACACCTCTCCAGACTGGTTATGGCTCTAAATATGCATTTCTTTTGTCTGCATTATAGCTACTAACGACTGGCTATTCACAGGCTATTCATAGGGTTTCAAACCCTAATTTCTTTTATCAAAGTTCTCACTAAATATTTGAAACTGGTATCAAATGCACTGAAACATTTCAGTAAGCATTCCTATTTAGAAAAAAATCATAAAACAATAACTGCTGGTGGCAGGTGCACCTGGGCTAGCTAGCATGTTAGCTTAGCACACCATCAATACACGACCATTTATGAGATTGAAACCATGTTTGTGCTCCAAACTTACTTTATAACGCAAGTCGAGTGTTTTAAATAATCTTCTGTGATCTAATTTGGCTTCAGATAAAAAAAAATCCGACAGAAAATTTATTATTTATAGTGTTCTGCACGATGATGAAATCTATATCGATTAGCATTGCATTATAAATATAATCTATTATTATGAAATACCTGGCATGGCTTGAAGAACACAGGTAACTCAAATATCATTGCAATCATGTTTATTGTCTTCAAAACATCTTTATCTGCATGTTACAGCGATCTCTGTCAGCTACTTTCTGTATCAGTGACGTCCTGGAATGTCACATGACTATGGGTCTTCTTCGTGATCCATATATGGACTGTTATTGTGCATATAGCGCCCTCAGGCTATTGGTATGAATTGAAAACACAGCACATCTCAGTAAGAAGCGATCATAATGATTACATCGACGCATTTGGGTATAAATTCAACAAATATTATTCCTGTCTATAGAAATATGATGTGAATCTATGAGAATATATCAATATTTCTCCAAGTCTGCACATTTTTGAGCTAAAGCCCTGAGGGACGATGTTTTGCGAATCGCTGTCATGACGACAGCTTGGAGTGTTTTTTATGAATGGACCAGCTGACGCTCATAATTCATATTAAAGGTATCGACTCATTTTTCCATTTCATAACTCCTGACACAAATTAAGACATAACTGTCACTATAAGTTTCTCAGAATACAATAGTGGTCAAATACTGAATCTTGAGTATTATATCTTTTTAATGATGTATAGTTTGTCAAGGTATAACATTAAATCTGATAGTAAATTTGAACTAAATAAAAAAAAAACGCTTCAGTGCGCCGACGCTCTGGAAACGGTTAACAGGTTAATGGTAGATGAGCATTTCACATATTTCTTTGCAATGTAATATAAAACTAATTAAAGAAAATGCTTTAAGCATTTGTTTGTTAGCCAATGCTGAAAGCTGATAAAAAAGATTAAAAATGTCTAATGCTGCTGCTCCATCTAGTGGACAACAGTGCTATTACAGCCTACTTATACAATAGGCCATGTTTTTCATATCATTTAATCTACACACGCTCATTCTGATGTAGATAGAGACATTTGGAACTTCAGGAGCCAATGTGACTCAATTGTCACTTCAATAGACGATTTTTGACTAAATGTTATTGTAAATGTTAAAATAGTGAATTTATAAAGTCTAAATATTAATTATAGTTGAGTAGTGTGACAAAAAGACTTTTTTTAAACAGCAGGGGCAGTAAAATACCACTTATTGGCTGTTAGCCTTTTTCAAGCTGTTATAGCTGTTCTTGACCTTTTTTTAAGAAGCTATGAGCATTTATTGAAAAGATATTTGCTTTCGGTCTAGGCTACATATTGAAGTGACCCTATTATAGTCATCCAAATGAAGAAGTTATACATTTTCCTATAATTATTCTTCGAGAGAGTACAGAGCAATAGATGAATTTTGACAAAATGTGATTGTAAATGTTAAAATAATGATTTAATAAAGTCTAAATATCAATTATAAATAAAAAATAATAGAGAGTAGTATGATGAAATGACAGCAGGGGGCAGTAAAATACCACTTATTGGCTGTTATAGCCACCCAAGCTGTTATAGCCATCTGATTTAAACTCTATTATAGCCATCCAAATGAAGTAATTATACCTTTTCTGATAATTATTGATCTAGAGAGTCCAGATAATTGTACTGCACTGGTTTTAAACATTAAGATATGAAAATTATACGATCATAGATGGAAAAGACCATTTACAGCAAATACAGGCAATATGCCATAGGAAATACATTGTTTCAAAGCTTTTTAACAGTTATAGCGCCATCTATGCTCCGATCTCCATAAAATTTGGCATGCTTTTTAAGGATGTTATGTCACATATGCTCACCAATTTTTGTGAAGTTCTGAGTTTTCGTATAGGATTTATAGGCTTTTGACTATATTTTGCCACGCCCATTTTATAAATGACCCTGTTATAGCCAACCAAATGCCAAATTTCAACTTTTTTTTGATAATTATTAATCTAGAGAGTCCAGAGAATTGTCCTAGACTGGTCTGGTTCCGATCGGGCGAAAAACCAGGGACTAGTTCGCAAAAGTAGGTTTTTAACATATTCGTGAATATTTAATGAACGGTTTGATTGACAGCAATGGTTCTAGAGGCAAAGTTGTTCATCATGAGGAGATCTATCAAATGATATGCATTTTGTGGGGATGTGTGCAACACCACGTGATTACAGAGCCGTAAAACTCGTTAGCGCCAACTAGTGGCCGATTTCTTTCAAAACTCTTACAGACCTTTTGGGCCATGAGTCGAACATGCCCATTGAGTTTCGTTCCGATTGGCCTCCGTTAACCTCGTCTCACAGGTGCTCAAATTTATTGGCCGATGGCGGCCATGTTTTTTGAGATACGCCAATATCCTTTTACACATACATGGGGCCTTGGACCAAGACACGGCATACCAATTTTCAGGTCAATCGGACTAACGGTCAGGTGGCCACACCCCCTTTCATGTTTTTTTAATGTTATAGCGCCACCTAGTGTTAGATCGACGCGGTTTTTTCACTGTGACCTCAAAATCAACTCTTTCACATGTGTACCGAGTTTGGTGAAGCTATCTCATTTACTTCTTGAGTTATAGCCATTTTAGTAAAATAGGCTCCGCCCACAACATTCATTTTGCGCCCTCTAGCGACAGTTAATCAAAATTTCAACTTTTTTTTGATAATTATTGATATTCAGACTCCAGAGAACATTTTGGCACTGGTTTGGTTCCGATCGGGCGAAAAACCAGGGACTAGTTCGCAAAAGTAGTTTTTCGACAAAATTCAAAATGGCGGAAAATCTATCATGGCGGAAATGAAATCGGAGATATACGTTTTTTAAGTCAGGAGTCCAGCTTTCCAATGATATAAGACACTTGAGTCTACGACATACGGTCTAGGAGTTATGAGCAGTTTCACGCAATTGATCGCTGTAGCGCCACCTATTGGCCAATCGGGGTCATATTCTCTGAACCTCTCCTCGATTTTTGTACTACCATCTGACAAAGTTTCAGCTCTCTAGCCCTTACGGTTTGGGCTGCACAATGCGTTTTACGGCAGAAGAAAAATAATAATAATAATAATAATTAAAGCTGCAAGCAGCATTTAGCGGTGTTCAAGCAGTTAAGGCCTTTCAGGCCGTTAAGCACAAAAGCATCAAAAGACATTAAGTTTTATGTAGCAAGCATGATTTACCATGATATACTACATTTCAGTGTGATTTTTCATGATTTACCATGTTCCAGTATGATTTACCATGAATCTTACATGATTTTCCATAGTTTACCTTGATATACCATGTTATATGATGATTTACCATGATATAGCACATTCTAGAATAATTTACCAGGATTCTAGCATGATTTACCTTTTTTACTATGATTTACCATGTTTCTGGCGTTATTTACCATGATTTACCACGTTGATAGCAATTATATGAAGCATAAGAACAATTGAAGTGATAAACTCTGACAAAATATGAATGTGTTATAATAGTAATTGTTATTTAAGTGATTTTATAGTGTCTATATACAAAAAAAGACAATTAATAAGAAGAGTGGCCAGCAGAGGGCAGTAGAAGACCACTTATTGGCTCACTTTCATTTTCAACTACTTTGTTTCTCCAGTATTCTCCAGTGAAGCAAACCATTTTTTTCATGTTAACTCCATAATGCATGCTTACACACACACACACACACACACACACACACACACACACACACACACACACACACACACACACACACATTTTTGGGATATGTTATTGTGAAAATCTGTTTTAATGGTATATGAGCATTTCACATATAACTTTGCAATGTAATAATATAAAACTAATTAAAGAAAATGCTTTAAGCATTTGTTTGTTAGCCAATGCTGAAAGCTGATAAAAAAAGATTAAAAATATCTAATGCTGCTACTCCATCTAGTGGACAACAGTGCTATTACAGCCTACTTATACAATAGGCCATGTTTTTCATATCATTTAATCTACACACGCTCATTCTGATGTAGATAGAGACATTTGGAACTTCAGGAGCCAGTGTGACTCAATTGTCACTTCAATAGACGATTTTTGACTAAATGTTATTGTAAATGTTAAAATAGTGAATTTATAAAGTCTAAATATTAATTATAGTTGAGTAGTGTGACAAAATGACTTTTTTTAAACAGCAGGGGCAGTAAAATACCACTTATTGGCTGTTAGCCTTTTTCAAGCTGTTATAGCTGTTCTCGACCTTTTTTTAAGAAGCTATGAGCATTTATTGAAAAGATATTGGCTTTCGGTCAAGGCTACATATTGAAGTGACCCTATTATAGTCATCCAAATGAAGAAGTTATACATTTTCCTATAATTATTGTTGTAGAGAGTACAGAGCAATAGATGCATTTTGACAAAATGTGATTGTAAATGTTAAAATAATGATTTAATAAAGTCTAAATATCAATTATATATAAAAATATTAGAGAGTAGTATGATGAAATGACAGCAGGGGGCAGTAAAATACCACTTATTGGCTGTTATAGCCATCCAAGCTGTTATAGCTGTTATAGCCATCCGATTTACACTCTATTATAGCCATCCAAATGAAGTAATTATACCTTTTCTGATAATTATTGATCTAGAGAGTCCAGATAATTGAACTGCACTGGTTTTAAACATTAAGATATGAAAATTATACGATCATAGATGGAAAAGACCATTTACAGCCAATACAGGCAATTTACCATAGGAAATACATGGGTTTAAAGCTTTTCAACAGTTATAGCGCCACCTATTGTCCGATCTCCATGAAACGTTTCATGCTTCTTCACCATGGTATGACACATATGCTCATCAATTTTTGTGAAGTTCTGAGTTTTTATTTATGATTTATAGGCTTTTGGGTGCATTTTGTCACGCCCCTTTTCTAAATAACCCTTTAATACCATAAGAAAAATAAAAAAGTTCAACTTTTTTTCAATAATTATTGATCTAGAGAGTCCAGAGAATTGTCCTAGACTGGTCTGATTCCGATCGGGCAAAAAACCAGGGACTAGTTTGCAAAAGTAGGTTTTTAACATATCCGTGAATATTTAATGAACGGTTTGATTGACAGCAATGGTTCTAGAGGCAAAGTTGTTCAGCATAAGGAGATCTATCAAATGATGTGCATATTGTGGGGATGTGTGCAACACCACGTGATTACAGAGCCGTAAAACTCGTTAGCGCCAACTAGTGGCCGATTTCTTTCAAAACTCTTACAGACCTCTTGGGCCATGAGTCGAACATGCCCATAGAGTTTCGTTCCGATTGGCCTCCTTTAACCTTGTCTCACAGGTGCTCAAATTTAATTGGCCGATGGCGGCCATGTTTTTTTAGATACGCCAATATCCTTTTACACATACATGGCACCTTGGACCAAGACACTGCATACCAATTTTCAGGTCAATCGGACTAACGGTCAGGTGGGCACACCCCCTTTTATGTTTTTTCAATGTTATAGCGCCACCTAGTGCTAGATCGACGCGGTTTTTTTACTGTGACCTCAAATTGAACTCATTAATATGTGGACCAAGTTTGGTGAATATATCTCATTTTTTTCTTGAGTTATAGCCATTTTAGTAAAATAGGCTCCTCCCACAACGTTCATTTTGCGCCCCCTAGCAACCGGAAATCGAAAATTCGACTTTTTTTTGATAATTATTGATATTCAGACTCCAGAGAACATTTCTGCACTGGTTTGGTTCCGATCGGGCGAAAAACCAGGGACTAGTTCGCAAAAGTAGTTTTTTGACAAAATTCAAAATGGCGGAAAAATTTGCATACCGGAAATGAAATCGGAGATATACGTTTTTTAAGTCAAGAGTCCAGCTTTCCAATGATATAAGACACTTGAGTCTACGACATAGGGTTTAGGAGTTATGATCACTTTCGCGTTTTTGTTACTATAGCGCCACCTATGGGCCAATCGGGCTCATACTCTCTCAACCTCTCCTCGATTTCTGTGCTACCTTAATCCCAAATATGAAGTCTCTAGCACTTACGGTTTGGTCTGCACGACGCGTTTTACGGCAGAATAATAATAATAATAATAATAATAATAATAAAAATCAGTACAAATACAATAGGTTTTCAGCACTTCGTGCTTGAACACCTAATTAAAGCTGCAAGCAGCATTTAGCGGTGTTCAAGCAGTTAAGGCCTTTCAGGCCGTTAAGCACAAAAGCATCAAAAGACATTAAGTTTTATGTAGCAAGCATGATTTACCATGATATACTACATTTCAGTGTGATTTTTCATGATTTACCATGTTCCAGTATGATTTACCATGAATCTTACATGATTTTCCATAGTTTACCTTGATATACCATGTTATATGATGATTTACCATGATATAGCACATTCTAGAATAATTTACCAGGATTCTAGCATGATTTACCTTTTTTACTATGATTTACCATGTTTCTGGCGTTATTTACCATGATTTACCATGTTGATAGCAATTATATGAAGCATAAGAACAATTGAAGTGATAAACTCTGACAAAATATGAATGTGTTATAATAGTAATTGTTATTTAAGTGATTTTATAGTGTCTATATACAAAAAAAGACAATTAATAAGAAGAGTGGCCAGCAGAGGGCAGTAGAAGACCACTTATTGGCTCACTTTCATTTTCAACTACTTTGTTTCTCCAGTATTCTCCAGTGAAGCAAACCATTTTTTTCATGTTAACTCCATAATGCATGCTTACACACACACACACACACACACACACACACACACACACACACACACACACACACACACACACACGTGTGGGATATGTTATTTTTGAAATCTCTTTTAATGGTCTATAAGCATTTCACATATTTCTTTGTGATGTAATAATATACAACTAATTTAAAAAAATAGCTTTAAGCATTTGTTTGTAAGTAAATGCTGAAAGCTGATAAAAAGATTAAACATGTCTAATACAGCTGCTCCCTCTAGTGGACAACAGTGGTATTACAGCCTATATAGAGTTGAAATGAATTAATGGAAATTTGGTTTTTCACTTATATCTCGGGAACGAGAAAGTGAAAAAATCTGAAACTCAGAACTTAGATAGTGTCCGAGGAGTACTGTTGAACGAGACCATCCCGGTGTTGGTGGCCGATCGGAGCCGGGAGTTTTGCCCGTTCAAAGGCATATCTTTTGGGGCTTATATCTCGGAAATGCCCAGGCCAAATCGCACCAAACTCGAATCGAAGCTAGGTGAGGACGAGCCCTTTTCAACGAGCTATACCACAAGAATTTAGGTGGTCTAGGTCGGGAGTTACAGCCGTTCAAATTCGGGGGTCTCTCGAATTAGCGATCCGCGGGGGGGCGCTCCCGAGGCCCGCGACGATAGATTTCGATCAAGGCCCAATAGAGGACTTTACCATCCAAATTTGAGCGCGCAGGGAGTTTCCGTTTTCGAGTTATGAGTGAATTTGTACTGGGAGGGCGTGGCCTAACGTTATACTTTCGTTTTCAGCCTTCCTGTGACACAATTGTGAATAATACATGAATTTTAACAAAATGTGATTGTAAATGTTAAAATAATGATTTTATAAAGTCTAAATATGAATTATATATAACAATATTAGAGAGTAGTATGATGAAATGACAGCAGGGGGCAGTAAAATACCATTAATTGGCTGTTATAGTCATCAAAGCTGTTATAGCTGTTATAACCATCCAACTTACACCCTATTTACATCCTATTATATAGCCATCCAAATGAAGAAGTTATACCTTTTCTGACAATTATTCATCTAGAGAGTCCAGAGAATTGTACTGCACTGGTTTTAAACAGGCAATTTACCATAGGAAATACATGGTTTTAAAGCTTTTTAACAGTTATAGCGCCACCTATGATCCGATCTCCATGAAACTTTGCATGCTTCTTCACCATGTTATGACACATATGGTCATCAATTTTTGTGAAGTTCTGATTTTTTATTTATGATTTATAGGCTTTTGAGTGTATTTTGACACGCCCCTTTTATAAATGACCCTGTTATAGTGAAACAAAGGGCAAAGTTCAACTTTTTTTTGATAATTATTGATCTAGAGAGTCCACAGATTTGTCCTAGACTGGTCTGGTTCCGATCGGGTGAAAAACCTAGGACTAGTTCGCAAAAGTAGGTTTTTAACATATTCGTGAATATTTAATGAACGATTTGATTGACAGCAATGGTTCAAGAGGCAAAGTTGTTCAGCATGAGGAGATCTATCAAATGATATGCATATTGTGGGGATGTGCGCAATACCACGTGACTACAGAGCCGTAAAACTCGTTAGCGCCAACTAGTGGCCGATTTCTTTCAAAACTCTTACAGACCTCTTGAGCCATGAGTTGAACATGCCCAACGAGTTTCATGCTGATCGACCTCCGTTAACCTTGTCTAATAGGTGCGCAAATTCATTGGCCGATGGCGGCCATGTTTTTTGAGATACGCCAATGTCCTTATATACATACATGGGGCTTTGGACCAAGACACTGCATACCAATTTTCAAGTCAATCGGACTAACGGTCAGGTGGACAGAGCTCTTTTTATGTTTTTTTCACATTATAGCGCCACCTAGTGTTTGATCGTCGCGATTTTTTTACTGTGACCTCAGAATCAACTCATTCACATGTGTACCGAGTTTGGTGAAGCTATCTCATTTACTTCTTGAGTTATAGCCATTTTAGTAAAATAGGCTCCGCCCACAACGTTCATTTTGCGCCCCCTAGCGACCGTGAATCAAAATTTCAACTTTTTTTTGATAATTATTGATATTCAGACTCCAGAGAACATTTTGGCACTGGTTTGGTTCCGATCGGGCGAAAAACCAGGGACTAGTTCGCAAAAGTAGTTTTTCGACAAAATTCAAAATGGCGGAAAATCTATCATGGCGGAAATGAAATCGGAGATATACATTTTGTTTGTCAGGAGTCCAGCTTTCCAATGATATAAGACACTTGAGTGTACGACATACGGTCTAGGAGTTATGAGCAGTTTCACGCAATTGATCGCTGTAGCGCCACCTATTGGCCAATCGGGGTCATATTCTCTGAACCTCTCCTCGATTTTTGTACTACCATCTGACAAAGTTTCAGCTCTCTAGCCCTTACAGTTTGGGCTGCACGATGCGTTTTACGGCAGAATAATAATAATAATAATAATAATTAAAGCTGCAAGCAGCATTTAGCGGTGTTCAAGCAGTTAAGGCCTTTAAGGCCGTTAAGCACAAAAGCATCAAAAGACATTAAGTTTTATGTAGCAAGCATGATTTACCATGATATACTACATTTCAGTGTGATTTTTCATGATTTACCATGTTCCAGTATGATTTACCATGAATCTTACATGATTTTCCATAGTTTACCTTGATATACCATGTTATATGATGATTTACCATGATATAGCACATTCTAGAATAATTTACCAGGATTCTAGCATGACTTACCTTTTTTACTATGATTTACCATGTTTCTGGCGTTATTTACCATGATTTACCACGTTGATAGCAATTATATGAAGCATAAGAACAATTGAAGTGATAAACTCTGACAAAATATGAATGTGTTATAATAGTAATTGTTATTTAAGTGATTTTATAGTGTCTATATACAAAAAAAGACTATTAATAAGAAGAGTGGCCAGCAGAGGGCAGTAGAAGACCACTTATTGGCTCACTTTCATTTTCAACTACTTTGTTTCTCCAGTATTCTCCAGTGAAGCAAACCATTTTTTTCATGTTAACTCCATAATGCATGCTTACACACACACACACACACACACACACACACACACACACACACACACACACACACACACACACACACACACACACACACACACACACACACACACACACATTTGGGATATGTTATTGTGAAAATCTGTTTTAATGGTATATGAGCATTTCACATATTTCTTTGCAATGTAATAATATAAAACTAATTAAAGAAAATGCTTTAAGCATTTGTTTGTTAGCCAATGCTGAAAGCTGATAAAAAAAGATTAAAAATGTCTAATGCTGCTGCTCCATCTAGTGGACAACAGTGCTATTACAGCCTACTTATACAATAGGCCATGTTTTTCATATCATTTAATCTACACACGCTCATTCTGATGTAGATAGAGACATTTGGAACTTCAGGAGCCAATGTGACTCAATTGTCACTTCAATAGACGATTTTGACTAAATGTTATTGTAAATGTTAAAATAGTGAATTTATAAAGTCTAAATATTAATTATAGTTGAGTAGTGTGACAAAATGACTTTTTTTAAACAGCAGGGGGCAGTAAAATACCACTTATTGGCTGTTAGCCTTTTTCAAGCTGTTATAGCTGTTCTTGACCTTTTTTTAAGAAGCTATGAGCATTTATTGAAAAGATATTGGCTTTCGGTCAAGGCTACATATTGAAGTGACCCTATTATAGTCATCCAAATGAAGAAGTTATACATTTTCCTATAATTATTGTTCTAGAGAGTACAGAGCAATAGATGAATTTTGACAAAATGTGATTGTAAATGTTAAAATAATGATTTAATAAAGTCTAAATATCAATTATATATAAAAATATTAGAGAGTAGTATGATGAAATGACAGCAGGGGGCAGTAAAATACCACTTATTGGCTGTTATAGCCATCCAAGCTGTTATAGCTGTTATAGCCATCCGATTTACACTCTATTATAGCCATCCAAATGAAGTAATTATACCTTTTCTGATAATTATTGATCTAGAGAGTCCAGATAATTGTACTGCACTGGTTTTAAACATTAAGATATGAAAATTATACGATCATAGATGGAAAAGACCATTTACAGCCAATACAGGCAATTTACCATAGGAAATACATGGGTTTAAAGCTTTTCAACAGTTATAGCGCCACCTATTGTCCGATCTCCATGAAACGTTTCATGCTTCTTCACCATGGTATGACACATATGCTCATCAATTTTTGTGAAGTTCTGAGTTTTTATTTATGATTTATAGGCTTTTGGGTGCATTTTGTCACGCCCCTTTTCTAAATAACCCTTTAATACCATAAGAAAAATAAAAAAGTTCAACTTTTTTTCAATAATTATTGATCTAGAGAGTCCAGAGAATTGTCCTAGACTGGTCTGATTCCGATCGGGCAAAAAACCAGGGACTAGTTCGCAAAAGTAGGTTTTTAACATATCCGTGAATATTTAATGAACGGTTTGATTGACAGCAATGGTTCTAGAGGCAAAGTTGTTCATCATGAGGAGATCTATCAAATGATATGCATTTTGTGGGGATGTGTGCAACACCACGTGATTACAGAGCCGTAAAACTCGTTAGCGCCAACTAGTGGCCGATTTCTTTCAAAACTCTTACAGACCTCTTGGGCCATGAGTCGAACATGCCCATTGAGTTTCGTTCCGATTGGCCTCCGTTAACCTCGTCTCACAGGTGCTCAAACTTCATTGGCCGATGGCGGCCATGTTTTTTGAGATACGCCAATATCCTTTTACACATACATGGGGCCTTGGACCAAGACACAGCATACCAATTTTCAGGTCAATCGGACTAACGGTCAGGTGGCCACACCCCCTTTTATGTTTTTTTAATGTTATAGCGCCACCTAGTGTTAGATCGACGCGGTTTTTTTACTGTGACCCCAGACTGTCCTCATACACATGTGTGTCAAGTTTGGTGAATATATCTCATTTACTTCTCGAGTTATAGCCATTATAGTAAAATAGGCTCCTCCCATAACGTTCATTTTGCGCCCCCTAGCAACCGGAAATCGAAAATTCAACTTTTTTTCAATGATTATTGATATTCAGACTCCAGAGAACATTTCTACACTGGTTTGGTTCCGATCGGGCAAAAAACCAGGGACTAGTTCGCAAAAGTCGTTTTTTAACAAAATTCAAAATGGCGGAAAATCTATCATGGCGGAAATGAAATCGGAGATATACGTTTTTTAAGTTAAGAGTCCAGCTTTCCAATGATATAAGACACTTGAGTCTACGCCTTACGGTTTAGGAGTTATGAGCAGTTACGCGCAATTGATTGCTGTAGCGCCACCTATAGGCCAATCGGGGTCATACTCTCTGAACCTCTCCTCGATTTTTGTACTACCATCTGACAAAGTTTCAGAGCTCCAGCACTTACGGTTTGGTCTGCACGATGCGTTTTAGGGGAAAATAATAATAATAATAATAATAATAATAATAATAATAATAAAAATCAGTACAATTACAATAGGTTTTCAGCACTTCGTGCTTGAACACCTAATAATAATAACAAGCAGCATTTAGCGGTGTTCAAGCAGTTAAGGCCTTTCAGGCCGTTAAGCACAAAAGCATCAAAAGACATTAAGTTTTATGTAGCAAGCATGATTTACCATGATATACTACATTTCAGTGTGATTTTTCATGATTTACCATGTTCCAGTATGATTTACCATGAATCTTACATGATTTTCCATAGTTTACCTTGATATACCATGTTATATGATGATTTACCATGATATAGCACATTCTAGAATAATTTACCAGGATTCTAGCATGATTTACCTTTTTTACTATGATTTACCATGTTTCTGGCGTTATTTACCATGATTTACCACGTTGATAGCAATTATATGAAGCATAAGAACAATTGAAGTGATAAACTCTGACAAAATATGAATCTGTTATAATAGTAATTAATATTTAAGTGATTTTATAGTGTCTATATACAAAAAAAGACAATTAATAAGAAGAGTGGCCAGCAGAGGGCAGTAGAAGACCACTTATTGGCTCACTTTCATTTTCAACTACTTTGTTTCTCCAGTATTCTCCAGTGAAGCAAACCATTTTTTTCATGTTAACTCCATAATGCATGCTTACACACACACACACACACACACACACACACACACACACACACACACACACACACACACACACACACACACACACACACACACACACACATTTTTGGGATATGTTATTGTGAAAATCTGTTTTAATGGTATATGAGCATTTCACATATATCTTTGCAATGTAATAATATAAAACTAATTAAAGAAAATGCTTTAAGCATTTGTTTGTTAGCCAATGCTGAAAGCTGATAAAAAAAGATTAAAAATATCTAATGCTGCTGCTCCATCTAGTGGACAACAGTGCTATTACAGCCTACTTATACAATAGGCCATGTTTTTCATATCATTTAATCTACACACGCTCATTCTGATGTAGATAGAGACATTTGGAACTTCAGGAGCCATTGTGACTCAATTGTCACTTCAATAGACGATTTTTGACTAAATGTTATTGTAAATGTTAAAATAGTGAGTTTATAAAGTCTAAATATTAATTATAGTTGAGTAGTGTGACAAAATGACTTTTTTTAAACAGCAGGGGGAAGTAAAATACTACTTATTGGCTTAATGTGCCATTATATTCATTTAATTTTCTCATTTTTAACTGTTATAGAGACAAATTTTGTCCGATCTGTCTGAAATTTGTCATGATTGTTTGGAGTCATATGGCACATGTTCTGACTTGTTTTTAAGAAGATCTGAGCATTCATTGAAGAGATATAAGCTTTTGGGGACACTAGGTCATGGCTACATTGTGAAGTGACCCTATTATAGCCATCCAAATGAAGTTGTTCTACTTTTTCTGATAATTATTGATCTAGAGAGTCCAGAGAATTGTACTGCACTGGTTTTGAACATTATGATATGAACATTACATGATAATAAATGCAAAACACCATTTACAGCAAATACAGGCAATTTGCCATAGGAAATACATTGTTTCAAAGCTTTTTAACAGTTATAGCGCCACCTATGGTCCGATCTCCATAAAATTTGGCATGCTTTTTAAGGATGTTATGTCACATATGCTCACCAATTTTTGTGAAGTTCTGAGTTTTCGTATAGGATTTATAGGGTTTTGACTATATTTTGCCACGCCCATTTTATAAATGACCCTGTTATAGCCAACCAAATGCCAAATTTCAACTTTTTTTTGATAATTATTGATCTAGAGAGTCCAGAGAATTGTCCTAGACTGGTCTGGTTCCGATCGGGCGAAAAACCAGGGACTAGTTCGCAAAAGTAGGTTTTTAACATATTCGTGAATATTTAATGAACGGTTTGATTGACAGCAATGGTTCTAGAGGCAAAGTTGTTCATCATGAGGAGATCTATCAAATGATATGCATTTTAAGGGGATGTGTGCAACACCACGGGATTACAGAGCGGTAAAACTCGTTAGCGCCAACTAGTGGCTGATTTCTTTCAAAACTCTTACAGACCTCTTGGGCCATGAGTCGAACATGCCCATTGAGTTTTGTTCCGATTGGCCTCCGTTAACCTCGTCTCACAGGTGCTCAAATTTATTGGCCGATGGCGGCCATGTTTTTTGAGATACGCCAATATCCTTTTACACATACATGGGGCCTTGGACCAAGACACTGCATACCAATTTTCAGGTCAATCGGACTAACGGTCAGGTGGCCACACCCCCTTTTATGTTTTTTTAATGTTATAGCGCCACCTAGTGTTAGATCGACGCAATTTTTTTACTGTGACCTCAAAATCAGCTCATTCACATGTGTACCGAGTTTGGTGAAGCTATCTCATTTACTTCTTGAGTTATAGCCATTTTAGTAAAATAGGCTCCGCCCACAACATTCATTTTGCGCCCTCTAGCGACAGTTAATCAAAATTTCAACTTTTTTTTGATAATTATTGATATTCAGACTCCAGAGAGCATTTTGGCACTGGTTTGGTTCCGATCGGGCGAAAAACCAGGGACTAGTTCGCAAAAGTAGTTTTTCGACAAAATTCAAAATGGCGGAAAATCTGTCATGGCGGAAATGAAATCGGAGATATACATTTTTTACTTCAGGTTTCCAGCTTTCCAGTGATATAAGACACTTGAGTCTACGACATACGGTCTAGGAGTTATGAGCAGTTTCGCGCAATTGGTTGCTATAGCGCCACCTATAGGCCAATCGGGCTCATAATTTGATAACCTCTCCTCGATTTTTGTACTACCATCTGACAAAGTTTCAGCTCTCCAGCACTTACGGTTTGGGCTGCACAATGCGTTTTACGGCAGAAGAAAAATAATAATAATAATAATAATAAAAATCAGTACAAAAACAATAGGTTTTCAGCACTTCGTGCTTGAACACCTAATTAAAGCTGCCAGCAGCATTTAGCGGTGTTCAAGCAGTTAAGGCCTTTCAGGCCGTTAAGCACAAAAGCATCAAAAGACATTAAGTTTTATGTAGCAAGCATGATTTACCATGATATACTACATTTCAGTGTGATTTTTCATGATTTACCATGTTCCAGTATGATTTACCATGAATCTTACATGATTTTCCATAGTTTACCTTGATATACCATGTTATATGATGATTTACCATGATATAGCACATTCTAGAATAATTTACCAGGATTCTAGCATGATTTACCTTTTTTACTATGATTTACCATGTTTCTGGCGTTATTTACCATGATTTACCATGTTGATAGCAATTATATGAAGCATAAGAACAATTGAAGTGATAAACTCTGACAAAATATGAATGTGTTATAATAGTAATTGTTATTTAAGTGATTTTATAGTGTCTATATACAAAAAAAGACAATTAATAAGAAGAGTGGCCAGCAGAGGGCAGTAGAAGACCACTTATTGGCTCACTTTCATTTTCAACTACTTTGTTTCTCCAGTATTCTCCAGTGAAGCAAACCATTTTTTTCATGTTAACTCCATAATGCATGCTTACACACACACACACACACACACACACACACACACACACACACACACACACACACACACACACACACACACACACACACACACACGTGTGGGATATGTTATTTTTGAAATCTCTTTTAATGGTCTATAAGCATTTCACATATTTCTTTGTGATGTAATAATATACAACTAATTTAAAAAAATAGCTTTAAGCATTTGTTTGTAAGTAAATGCTGAAAGCTGATAAAAAGATTAAACATGTCTAATACAGCTGCTCCCTCTAGTGGACAACAGTGGTATTACAGCCTATATAGAGTTGAAATGAATTAATGGAAATTTGGTTTTTCACTTATATCTCGGGAACGAGAAAGTGAAAAAATCTGAAACTCAGAACTTAGATAGTGTCCGAGGAGTACTGTTGAACGAGACCATCCTGGTGTTGGTGGCCGATCGGAGCCGGGAGTTTTGCCCGTTCAAAGGCATATCTTTTGGGGCTTATATCTCGGAAATGCCCAGGCCAAATCGCACCAAACTCGAATCGAAGCTAGGTGAGGACGAGCCCTTTTCAACGAGCTATACCACAAGAATTTAGGTGGTCTAGGTCGGGAGTTACAGCCGTTCAAATTCGGGGGTCTCTCGAATTAGCGATCCGCGGGGGGGCGCTCCCGAGGCCCGCGACGATAGATTTCGATCAAGGCCCAATAGAGGACTTTACCATCCAAATTTGAGCGCGCAGGGAGTTTCCGTTTTCGAGTTATGAGTGAATTTGTACTGGGAGGGCGTGGCCTAACGTTATACTTTCGTTTTCAGCCTTCCTGTGACACAATTGTGAATAATACATGAATTTTAACAAAATGTGATTGTAAATGTTGAAATAATGATTTTATAAAGTCTAAATATGAATTATATATAACAATATTAGAGAGTAGTATGATGAAATGACAGCAGGGGGCAGTAAAATACCATTAATTGGCTGTTATAGTCATCAAAGCTGTTATAGCTGTTATAACCATCCAACTTACACCCTATTTACATCCTATTATATAGCCATCCAAATGAAGAAGTTATACCTTTTCTGACAATTATTCATCTAGAGAGTCCAGAGAATTGTACTGCACTGGTTTTAAACAGGCAATTTACCATAGGAAATACATGGTTTTAAAGCTTTTTAACAGTTATAGCGCCACCTATGATCCGATCTCCATGAAACTTTGCATGCTTCTTCACCATGTTATGACACATATGGTCATCAATTTTTGTGAAGTTCTGATTTTTTATT
This sequence comes from Siphateles boraxobius, assembly GCF_051911475.1. Lineage (NCBI taxonomy): Eukaryota > Metazoa > Chordata > Actinopteri > Cypriniformes > Leuciscidae > Siphateles > Siphateles boraxobius. The sequence continues at coordinate 36,784,488 of NW_027509208.1, read as the reverse complement.
TATGATTTATAGGCTTTTGAGTGTATTTTGACACGCCCCTTTTATAAATGACCCTGTTATAGTGAAACAAAGGGCAAAGTTCAACTTTTTTTTTGATAATTATTGATCTAGAGAGTCCACAGATTTGTCCTAGACTGGTCTGGTTCCGATCGGGTGAAAAACCTAGGACTAGTTCGCAAAAGTAGGTTTTTAACATATTCGTGAATATTTAATGAACGATTTGATTGACAGCAATGGTTCAAGAGGCAAAGTTGTTCAGCATGAGGAGATCTATCAAATGATATGCATATTGTGGGGATGTGCGCAATACCACGTGATTACAGAGCCGTAAAACTCGTTAGCGCCAACTAGTGGCCGATTTCTTTCAAAACTCTTACAGACCTCTTGAGCCATGAGTTGAACATGCCCAACGAGTTTCATGCTGATCGACCTCCGTTAACCTTGTCTAATAGGTGCGCAAATTCATTGGCCGATGGCGGCCATGTTTTTTGAGATACGCCAATGTCCTTATATACATACATGGGGCTTTGGACCAAGACACTGCATACCAATTTTCAAGTCAATCGGACTAACGGTCAGGTGGACAGAGCTCTTTTTATGTTTTTTTCACATTATAGCGCCACCTAGTGTTTGATCGTCGCGATTTTTTTACTGTGACCTCAGAATCAACTCATTCACATGTGTACCGAGATTGGTGAAGCTATCTCATTTACTTCTTGAGTTATAGCCATTTTAGTAAAATAGGCTCCGCCCACAACGTTCATTTTGCGCCCCCTAGCGACCGTGAATCAAAATTTCAACTTTTTTTTTGATAATTATTGATATTCAGACTCCAGAGAACATTTTGGCACTGGTTTGGTTCCGATCGGGCGAAAAACCAGGGACTAGTTTGCAAAAGTAGTTTTTCGACAAAATTCAAAATGGCGGAAAATCTATCATGGCGGAAATGAAATCGGAGATATACATTTTGTTTGTCAGGAGTCCAGCTTTCCAATGATATAAGACACTTGAGTGTACGACATACGGTCTAGGAGTTATGAGCAGTTTCACGCAATTGATCGCTGTAGCGCCACCTATTGGCCAATCGGGGTCATATTCTCTGAACCTCTCCTCGATTTTTGTACTACCATCTGACAAAGTTTCAGCTCTCTAGCCCTTACAGTTTGGGCTGCACGATGCGTTTTACGGCAGAAGAATAATAATAATAATAATAATAATAATAATAATAAAAATCAGTACAATTACAATAGGTTTTCAGCACTTCGTGCTTGAACACCTAATAATAATAATAATAAAAATCAGTACAATTACAATAGGTTTTCAGCACTTCGTGCTTGAACACCTAATAAAAATCAGTACAATTACAATAGGTTTTCAGCACTTCGTGCTTGAACACCTAATAATAATAACAAGCAGCATTTAGCGGTGTTCAAGCAGTTAAGGCCTTTCAGACCGCTAAGCACAAAAGCATCAAAAGACATTAAGTTTTATGTAGCAAGCATGATTTACCATGATATACTACATTTCAGTGTGATTTTTCATGATTTACCATGTTCCAGTATGATTTACCATGAATCTTACATGATTTTCCATAGTTTACCTTGATATACAATGTTATATGATGATTTACCATGATATAGCACATTCCAGAATAATTTACCAGGATTCTAGCATGATTTACCTTTTTTACTATGATTTACCATGTTTCTGGCGTTATTTACCATGATTTACCACGTTGATAGCAATTATATGAAGCATAAGAACAATTGAAGTGATAAACTCTGACAAAATATGAATGTGTTATAATAGTAATTGTTATTTAAGTGATTTTATAGTGTCTATATACAAAAAAAGACTATTAATAAGAAGAGTGGCCAGCAGAGGGCAGTAGAAGACCACTTATTGGCTCACTTTCATTTTCAACTACTTTGTTTCTCCAGTATTCTCCAGTGAAGCAAACCATTTTTTTCATGTTAACTCCATAATGCATGCTTACACACACACACACACACACACACACACACACACACACACACACACACACACACACACACACACACACACACATTTTTGGGATATGTTATTGTGAAAATCTGTTTTAATGGTATATGAGCATTTCACATATAACTTTGCAATGTAATAATATAAAACTAATTAAAGAAAATGCTTTAAGCATTTGTTTGTTAGCCAATGCTGAAAGCTGATAAAAAAAGATTAAAAATATCTAATGCTGCTGCTCCATCTAGTGGACAACAGTGCTATTACAGCCTACTTATACAATAGGCCATGTTTTTCATATCATTTAATCTACACACGCTCATTCTGATGTAGATAGAGACATTTGGAACTTCAGGAGCCAATGTGACTCAATTGTCACTTCAATAGACGATTTTTGACTAAATGTTATTGTAAATGTTAAAATAGTGAATTTATAAAGTCTAAATATTAATTATAGTTGAGTAGTGTGACAAAATGACTTTTTTTAAACAGCAGGGGGCAGTAAAATACCACTTATTGGCTGTTAGCCTTTTTCAAGCTGTTATAGCTGTTCTCGACCTTTTTTTAAGAAGCTATGAGCATTTATTGAAAAGATATTGGCTTTCGGTCAAGGCTACATATTGAATTGACCCTATTATAGTCATCCAAATGAAGAAGTTATACATTTTCCTATAATTATTGTTGTAGAGAGTACAGAGCAATAGATGCATTTTGACAAAATGTGATTGTAAATGTTAAAATAATGATTTAATAAAGTCTAAATATCAATTATATATAAAAATATTAGAGAGTAGTATGATGAAATGACAGCAGGGGGCAGTAAAATACCACTTATTGGCTGTTATAGCCATCCAAGCTGTTATAGCTGTTATAGCCATCCGATTTACACTCTATTGCACTGGTTTTAAACATTAAGATATGAAAATTATACGATCATAGATGGAAAAGACCATTTACAGCCAATACAGGCAATTTACCATAGGAAATGTATGGTTTTAAAGCTTTTCAACAGTTATAGCGCCACCTATTGTCCGATCTCCATGAAACTTTGCATGCTTCTTCAGCCTGTTATGACACATATGCTCATCCATTTTTGTGAAGTTCTGAGTTTTCCTTTAGGATTTATAGGCTTTTGGGTGCATTTTGTCACGCCCCTTTTCTAAATAACCCTTTAATACCATGCAAAAAATAAAAAAGTTCAACTTTTTTTCAATGATTATTGATCTAGAGAGTCCAGAGAATTGTCCTAGACTGGTCTGGTTCCGATCGGGCGAAAAACCAGGGACTAGTTCGCAAAAGTAGGTTTTTAACATATTCGTGAATATTTAATGAACGGTTTGATTGACAGCAATGGTTCTAGAGGCAAAGTTGTTCATCATGAGGAGATCTATCAAATGATATGCATTTTGTGGGGATGTGTGCAACACCACGTGATTACAGAGCCGTAAAACTCGTTAGCGCCAACAAGTGGCCGATTTCTTTCAAAACTCTTACAGACCTCTTGGGCCATGAGTCGAACATGCCCATTGAGTTTCGTTCCGATTGGCCTCCGTTAACCTCGTCTCACAGGTGCTCAAACTTTATTGGCCGATGGCGGCCATGTTTTTTTAGATACGCCAATATCCTTTTACACATACATGGGGCCTTGGACCAAGACACTGCATACCAATTTTCAGGTCAATCGGACTAACGGTCAGGTGGCCACACCCCCTTTTATGTTTTTTTAATGTTCTAGCGCCACCTAGTGTTAGATCGACGCGGTTTTTTTACTGTGACCCCAGACTGTCCTCATACACATGTGTGTCAAGTTTGGTGAAGATATCTCATTTACTTCTCGAGTTATAGCCATTATAGTAAAATAGGCTCCTCCCACAACGTTCATTTTGCGCCCCCTAGCAACCGGAAATCGAAAATTCAACTTTTTTTCAATGATTATTTATATTCAGACTCCAGAGAACATTTCTACACTGGTTTGGTTCCGATCGGGCAAAAAACCAGGGACTAGTTTGCAAAAGTCGTTTTTTAACAAAATTCAAAATGGCGGAAAATCTATCATGGCGGAAATGAAATCGGAGATATACGTTTTTTAAGTTAAGAGTCCAGCTTTCCAATGATATAAGACACTTGAGTCTACGCCTTACGGTTTAGGAGTTATGAGCAGTTACGCGCAATTGATTGCTGTAGCGCCACCTATAGGCCAATCGGGGTCATACTCTCTGAACCTCTCCTCGATTTTTGTACTACCATCTGACAAAGTTTCAGAGCTCCAGCACTTACGGTTTGGTCTGCACGATGCGTTTTAGGGGAAAATAATAATAATAATAATAATAAAAATCAGTACAATTACAATAGGTTTTCAGCACTTCGTGCTTGAACACCTAATAATAATGATTATTATCAGAAAGGTTTCCTGGACCCTCTTCTGTGTTCCATTGGTCGAGCAAACTCATAGCCCAGCTCCAAATTCACACCTCTTCAAACTTTTCTGATTGGCCAGCAATTGCTAACATTCTTGGCTGTTTACAAGCTAAAGCCTTTAGCTATCAGTCTGATTTATCAGAAGGATATTACTATTTAAGTAATACATGTCAGGTAGTAGGGTCAGGTTATGTGGGGTATTACTGAGGGTATTTGTTTCTGTACTGCTGACTGCATTCACCATCTGTCACTGTCTACTACACCCAAAACATACATGCCAGTATTTATTCAGCTACGTTCAATGAACCATCTCATTATATTCATATCAGTACGTAAAACACAATTTCAAAAGCATTTTGGCCTTGCCATGTCATAGTGACGTATGCACAAACGTGAAGTCCGGAGACGTCACAGGAATGGTGGACTGCTGTAGCGTAAGGAGCGGCATGACAACTGTGAGAAACTTACAAGCCGATCAGACAGTTTTACGACACCATTGAAGCCTTAGACTGGTAACCATCTACAGTTTATAATCGGAATGATTAGCCTGCGATTCAGAAATGATGTGTTATGGGTTGTAGCGCTTGTTTTCCGTCATAACGGATCGCAGTGCGCTTGCGTGGTCTCTACACTATCCTTACGTAATTTTGGCGCACTGCTTTCATTTATAATGCTGCCTTTGACCTGTTTGTTACGGTGAATATGAATACGAAGCTTAAAGCATGCACTTGGGTGCCTTTACCTAACAGAGATTGACCTTAAAACATTTGATTAAATAAACTGAGGGTATTATTAAACACATTATAACGTCATGTAGTTTATTGTCAGTGCATCATGACCTCATCATTCAGCTGATCGCATGTTAAATGTTGATCAGTATAATATTGATGAATTGTCTTTGTACCCTTCAAATGCTTCAGATGTTTTTGCTATGGCACGTGTCCAAAAATCCTTAGTAATCTAGCCTACGCTTTGATACTATTTGCAAGTGCGTATTTTTGGACATTCTATGGTAATGCCAAATGTTTTGGACGTGCAATGTGGAAATACAGTGAAAATGTCATAATACATGCATTTAATAATCTTTCAGTACACTAGTATATGCCTAAGGGCCCTTATACCATTACTAAGGTAATTTTAAGGGTTTTATTTTTATAATACTTATTTTTATGTAATATGTTTCTAATTATCCTTTTTGTAATATTTTCTTTTTAATTTGAATAATTATTTCATTCAATATCAAAGAGCTGTACAGTAATTACAATTTATATCAGTATAATAGTGGTAATTTCTGGTCAGTTAAAAAATAATTTTGCCTATATTTACTGGTCCGGTATGAAAGCAGATCGATATTTTGAGAATTTCAGTTCTCACTGCACCTGTCAATCTCAGATAGAAATGCCCCATGAATTATTCTAGAAGCACTGATGCAGTGGTTACATTGACTTGCACCATCCCTTATAACTTATATATGCCTGCATATTGTGTTGCAAGATGGACAACAGAAGACGTCATGATGAAAGATATTGATTCAAGAGAAAGGGTTCAAGATGACACATGGTAAGTTCGCTATACACCTCTCTGTATATTATCCGACTTGAAACATGCAAGTATCATTTCACCATTAATGAATGTTCATAATTGAACGCTTTGTTGCCTTCATGAGCTCTTAGGTGTGAAGGGGCACAAAATGATGAAAAGGAGGATGAGGAGGAGGCGAGCCCTCTTAGGTCGAGTTTCTCCGTCGAGGACCTGCTCGACGAGGTGGAGAAGATCAGCAGTGTCGCCAGTAGCGGCAAAAAGGTCAGACAGTTCATATGAGACATCTTGTGTGCAATCGCATTCGGAACATCCAGGTGGTTACCTAAAATAAAAATGTTGTTGAAAAAATATTATATCAAATTAATGTCAGGTAGGGGTGGGCAATATGACTATATTATATATTTCTATTTCATGATATGATACATTTTATTTCATGATAAAGATATACGTATATCACGAAATAGTTATTTTATCTAATTTCTGTTATTAAAAATAAGAAAATAGAAGCAAATTATATATACAAAATACAATATAGCAAAAATATGAATTAAACAAATTAAGTTTTTCAGGTACAATAAGGTGTATTTAGCATGTAGTTAGAATTTGTACAGAAATGTAAAAATCAAATGTAAAAATAAGATATTGCATAGTCTTCACTGTATGAACTAAATATAAATGTATTCTTATTAAAGCTAAAAAAGTTATTAAATCAAGAGCAGTAAGTTATTTTCTCTTTTGTTTGATTTGTTTGAACTGCAGGTAGGTTTATTAGGTTTCTGTCACTTTAAGACCAAACGCACGGATCCATTATACTGATGCACATCGCTTTACACCCAACTGTTTACTTTCACTTGAGACCATTCAAGCGCAATAAGATGTGAAAGAGAACTGAATTTGCCATCACATGCCTAGAGACACTTATGCAAAAGAGCTTATTACATGCTTTCTGCTTACCCTGTGTGTCTATCAGCACATGCACAACATTGAGTTCTTTTCACTGCTTAATAACTCTTTTTAACATCAAACACGTCCTGCACTTTATATTCTCATTCATGCCTTTTATCACTCTGAAGTGCTATATTTTTACATATCGAGATATACATGATGTAGCAAAATCTCTAACGATATACATTTATACCATGGTAACGATATATATCATCGTACCGTCCAGCCTTTATGTCAGCATAAACATGTAATTTCTGATCCACTAGCATCATCAAACAAAAATACAAAAGTTTTGAATTTTCAAAAGTATTCTTGAGGTTGTTTTATGACCGACTTTTACAGGTGGAGATTGTAGTGAGGCTGTGGAAAAATGGCTTCACAGTAAACGACGAGGATTTACGCAGTTACACCCTAGAAGAAAACCAAGAGTTCTTGGAGGCCATTAAAAGAGGGTGAGTATTGTTTTTGTCACTAGCTATGTTTCCATCCATCTATTTTTATGCAAATTGTAGGATATCACATAAAAAAAACGCTGGATTGAAACGCCAAGATGCGTTAAGATAAATTCTAAAAATGCACATAAAAAACTTGTGCGCTCAATTGAGAGGATAAATAAGACGTACTTAAGCATAAACTACGATGAAATCACATTTACCGAATAAATCCTTTGATGCACAACAAAACACTCACCTGACTTTGGATGTGATTGCATAACTGGACTAACCAGCGGACTAATTTAATTGCACAGCATCTAAAAAAAATGGCTTTAAAATAACCATGGTATTATCATGTTTTGTGCCATTTCCCCCATCAAATGATGACATACTGACAGAATAAAATTGAAATATATAATTGTATTGATTTAAAAATCCTCTATATAAAGTGAGCTGCCTCTGGAGCTTGAAGGAAGAGCCGAGGATGAAGAACTAGAAATCAACATGGAGGACATGAAAGATGAAGTTTATGTCCCAAAGAAAAAGACCTTCCACCCGTTTACAGGCCGAGGTTACAGACTGGGAAGGTAGTAGGTCCTCTTTTGCATTGTTTTTTTTTTTTTAAATTGACCAAGTCATAGTAGTGATGTTAGTAAACGCTATTAATTTAGCATAAAAATGAAAGATTTGAGCAAGATTTTAGTTATTCCGACAAATATCCACTAGGTGTCCTCACAACACTTCCACTCTTTGATGGTTTGACTGTAAATGTGTTGAGGATTATCTGGATTATTAGTTCTCAACTGGAGCGTTCAGAGAGCAACGGAAGATTTTTTAAAGGGGGGCATCCAGGTGTTCATGGGGGGCGTTCACGAGTCTACACCAAAGATCTAGGCAAGACAAGATTAAACATGTAATTACTTGCAAAATAATTGCCTACAAGATTCTAAAATCTGCCAGTTTAATGCGACATGTAAGCTATGTATCGCTTCTTTTGCAACAAATCTATTATTTTTCCAGTCATAAACCAGCGCTTTTGCGCTGAAAACAATCCGGGGGTGGCTAGAATCCAGAGCTGACTAGAATCACGCAGCGGAGGAATGGAAAGTTGACAAGCTATTAAAAAAGTATTGACTTTAGAACCACTTATATATTTTCAATAAATCATGTTCCCACTCACTCCGGTTGACGAATTTTAAAATGAATTAAACTCAGTTCTGTTTATAGGGTAAACTTTTACATTTTTAGGCATTAACTAATGCCAATGCCTAATGCTCGCAAGACTGTATAGAGAAAATGACAATTTGACGGATAATTTAAATATATTCTGTAATCACATTTTGGTAATGTATTACCAAATTGCATATAAAATCACATGGCACCACAATAATTGCAGTGCATCTGTTAAAAGCCTATCTTTAGAAACTGATTAAGTTGAAATGATTGTCCTCGGCAGTGTGGCCCCGCGAGTGGTGGCCAGGTCTCGGTCGATACACGAGGACTGTTCTGGTCCTCCTCTCCAGGCAGTGGAGCTGAATGAGGACCTTCCTGTGACCTCACTCCAGATTTGGCTGGCAGACGGTCAGCGGCTCGTGCAGAGGTTTAATCTGAGCCATCGGTGAGTATCATATGGTCATAGAAGGTGAATTTCACGAAAACATACATGGGTTTTACATACACTTTCTAAATACATACACTTACATATACTTGTACATATCCCCCTAAAACTGTGTGTCATTTCTGCACCAGTAATGTTACAAAAATAAGTACATTTAATACAATTGATTGATTATATATTTGTGCCAAGCATCAACTTTAAAAACCTATTATATAACTAAGCATAATATAAATGACTGAATACAATTTTTTTTTTTTTACATTTATTATGATTATTTAAAATTGTATTAGTCTTAAGTTTGATATGTATATATCCTTTGATGCTGGTATGGCGTTAAAGGATACATAAATAAATCTAACTGAATATGCATCCTTTACATAGTGTAATTTGCTTTCATGCAACAAAGATAAAGTTACAGGCTTTAAACATGATTATGTTTGAATGTTTATTGTCAAAATCCATCCCGGGCTTGTTGTGATGCTCTAAATTTTCAATCCTCCCCTTAAAAGCTCTTACATAATTCTCATTCATCATTTATGTAATACAATCATGCAAGGTAAGATGGAAGAATCATAAGCTGCAACTTTGCGGCAGATCAAATCTGATTATGCTGGATTAAACGTGTGCGTCACAACATGTAAGGATTTCATGCCTCCAACTTGAACGTGATTGCTAAGATGCGGCTGCAAAGCTCCCTGAGAAGATGCATTCATGTTGGCTTTTATGTAATTGGTCCAGGATCAGTGATGTGCAGCATTTTGTGGAGCAGGCTCAGAGAACGGACGCTCAGTTCATCCTGACTACATCCCTGCCGTTCCGAGAGCTGACAGATGAGGGTCAGAGTTTGGAAGAAGCCAACTTAGCGAATGCCGTCATCATTCAGAGGCCTCTCAACACACAAGCTCCTTTCAGTCACTCCTGACTGTTCCTGCTTTCACCAGAGACTCTGATCTTTCGGTCCCACCCATGTTTGGGTAACATTTTATAAATCCATCTCCCTTAAAACCGTAAAAGCCAATGTTTTTGTCTGGTTATAAATACAGTAGTCCTTTGGACATCACTATGACTGTATAAATGGCCATTCAACTCAAATAGCTTTAAAGGAATAGTTCACCCAAAAAATGAAACATTTCACTGACTTGCAGCAAGCTAACAACCCACTGGACTAAAAGATTATCAGTAAATTATGACTTAAATTTCAGTCGAAATGCAATGGCATGTGGGTGATTAATAAATGGTAAGGGATGACAACGTTTTCTTATTTAGGTGTATTATTCCTTTTACTCGTATGTTTTATTTTTAGTTTCCCATCATGTTCTTTCAAAACTGGAAGTGTTGGCCTTTTCTGATGCAATGCAGTATGCACAAGCCAAGTCTTTAACCTTCACGATTATACATGTTTACACATAGATCAATGAAGAAGTCAGATCATGGAAGCTGCCATGATGCTTACTGGAGTTCTGTGCTGGTGTACTGTTAAGTTATAAATGTTTATGCACTTTGCCTAAGACAGAGGCTCTGTTATAAAGACCTCTGCTTGCAATAAACCTACTGATGATATGCTGATTCCTTTTTTTCATTTCAAATGTGTTCTAATGTCTCTTAAATGCACACAGAGCTGATAAGTATAAATTTAGGAGACTTTCTGATTCATGTGCTTTTTGTTGCATGAATGGACTTGGATCGTTCTAATAATTTAGAAGTGATATGAGCTCATGAAGGTTTTTTTAAAGATCATGCAGTTCAGTTGTCTTAAGAGTAGTGTATGTTTATCCACTATCAATCTGCAATGCGATTCAGTCAAACCATATTCATCACTAATCTATTTCTAGTCTCCACCATTGTTCCATCTCGTTCCAACTGTCTTTTTAAACTTCCTGTTCATTTCCACATATTGTTTATGGTTGCACAAAATACGTTTACTTGTAATGCCAACCATATGGTTGATGTCCTGGCCAGGGGGCTGAATGTCAAGAATTTCTAAAGTACGTTAAGGTTGGTTTTGACTCTTTTGATCAGGTTTTGCAACCATGATGAGAATTTTTTAATAATTTACTAGCAAGTTTATATCTGGGATTTTTTTTATGAGCAGTTCATGTGTAATTAAATGTGTATTTTCTCTTCTTTTCATGCAAGTCATGGTAAACGCATGTCTATTCAGTCAGGTTGACTACTAAAACTAAAAGATTTTTATTCATTTTGTTTTGCTACTAATTGTAATTTATGCATAAAATATCTGGTTTATTCTACAGAGACTTAACAATAAATGTGTTGTCCACTATAGCTGTGTCTCTGAGATCATACATGACACTATTTTTTACTACTGGTTCTTCAAATTTCTTAACATGTATGAACATAAAAATATTCAGCAATTGAGACATAAACTGAACAAATTTAGCTGACATTTGACAAACAGACATTGAAAAATGGGTCCCTTGAACAAGGGAAGTCAGTGTGTGGTTTGGCCACCGGCTGATTTAAGTGCTACAGTGCGTCTCGTCCTCATGGACGGCACCAGATGTGCCAGATCTTGCTGTGAGATGTTACTACTCCCTTCCACCAAGGTACTTGCACATTCTCAAACAATACGTCTGGTGGGGACACATACAGTAGTTACATGTGGTTTATCACTGTGAGGACGATCAGCTGTCTTAGGCAGGTTACATTATTATGCAGTTAATTGCTCTGGTCACATCAGTCTTCATGCAGGTGATCAAGGAACATGGGATTCTTATCCCTGGTGTTTTTCAGAGTCCTTGGAAAGATCTCTTTAGTGTCCTAAGCTAACTCAGACCTCAAAGGACTATTCCACAGGTGCAGGTGCAATAATTGTTTTTTTTTATTTATTCGTTAATATACAGTATACTGAATAGGCCTAAGGTAAATTTCTTTTTTTGCATCTTAATTTGTTTTTATTTATTTATGTTTATTATTCCAAAACACTGATTTATATCAAATGCCTGTATGCTAATATTTTTATTTAATGTCATGCTGCTTTATTTATTCATTTATTTTATTCCAGCCGCGGCTTTTCTGTAAGGGCAGTTGGGGCAGAGCCCCACCAAAATATTTATCCAAAACATAGACCTCTATATAAATATTAATATATATATTATATTCATCACAATGTATTATCTATATTAATAAATAGTAAATGTGTTTAGCATTCTGTAAAAAAATATTTGCATCTACACTATTTTAATCCGGGCACAGGGTTACCTGAGCCCTGGCCAGCTCTACAGCGCCCCCAATTTTCGCACTGTAAATTTGTGGTGAAAAATGGAACTGCAGCGCGATCTAATTTTGGGCAGATTTCAGACTGCCTGCTTATTTTACAGACTACCTTACGCTCCAGTCCAAACCAAGACGATATCAACCTGCTTCAGATATGTGTACATTAGTTTCCATCAGGTCAGTTACTAGTTGCCACGTCTGTTCTGTGAAATAGCATATCAAATCAATGAAAGAATAAATCCATTAGTTTAAATTGTTTAGTTTTAGTCTTTTTTACAGTCTATGGTTTAAACGTGCTCAGCTCTGTTTTGTTTATGTTTGCTCTGAGATTAGACATGACGTTCTTTTCCTCACTTTACCTTCACAACTTGTAATATTTTAGAACAACTTTCTGAGGCAATAAATTGGAAATTAATTGTAAGATAGCACTTATGCGTGTGTTGTGTGTATCTACCAAGATGTGTGCCGAGCTATTGGAGAGTGCCTGCCAAGAACGCCACCCTGAGGCTGAATAACTCAAGGACACTAGACCTCTGCCAAATGTGTGTCTGCATGTGCAGATAAAGGTTACAAACTGTATTACATAAACTAGCGCTAATAATCTGCCCTACCTAAATTTAGAATCAGGAGCTGCTGGTCACTTCATTTTACTTTAGCCTGTAACCTGGAGTTCATTTAGAGCGTTATGGTGTCTTAGCTAGATGTAGGATCCTGTGAGCTGCCTTTGGTTGTCCTGCAGGGGGGGCGCTCGTTTGTTTGTGATTACTACTATCGAACGTGCTGCTGCAGAGTGCGCGTGTGTGTGTGCGCCAGCGTGTGTGTGCGCCAGCGTGTGTGTGTGTGTGTGTGTGTGTGTGTGTGTGTGTGTGTGTGTGTGTGTGTGTGTGTGTGTGTGTGTGTGTGTGTGTGTGTGTGTGTGTGTGTGAGAAGGAATGAACCCGCAGTTCATCCACCGCTGCAGCAGATATGCATCTCACCGCATCACTCAGGTTAGATATCTATCTATCCATGCTTATGTCTATTCATTTTGTGTGTATGTGCACTCGATATTTATTTAATCAAATGAATATGTTGCTTGATATCAAAAATGCATGGAAAACAAATAATTGTTTTTGCATTATATAAACAAAGTGTTTCTGCTGGAAAAGTGACCATTAGATGTTTTATATTAATATTCACTACCTGAAAATGAACTCTTACTTTGCATATGTGTTTATTTAGTGTTTTAGTGTCTTTGTGACAGCATAGGAATGTATGCTATCCGGTTCAGGTAAGCAGCTTGTTTTGGTAGAGCGAGGACTGTGATTGGCTCATATTTGTGAGTGGCAGCTGGGAAGCATCTGTATCTAACCCTGCCCATCCTCTCGCTGCTGCAGTATGTGAATGGACGCAGGCACAGCTGTAGCCAGCTCTGAGAAGCCAGAGAGTTCAGCTGCTGTCTCTGTACCCGTCACACCGGATGCCATGGCAAAGGGGGAGAAAGCCCGGGTCACATCAGGGGATAAAGTCATGATGAAGCACTCTGAAAGTTCTTTCACCAAGGTACCACCACAGGTAAGGCAATGTGATTCTCACTTCTTTTTTCTTCTGTGTTAAACTGCGAGTAATGTGCAAGCTGCAGTGTCTTTTTAAATCAGCTTGCAATCTAAATGTATATAAATTAATGGTCAAGTAAAAAATTATATAATGCGACTGAATCAACCTGACTGCTTTGGTTTGCACAAATTAATTTTTAGAGTGTCAGGTTAAGGTAAAAAAACAACAAAACAGTATCAACTGTATTGTGCGCTTTGGAGTTGATGAACACTCAGTAGGGGGGAACAGGTGCCAATATACACATATTTTTGTTATGATACCGATCTGAACGGCTCTGGATCTGTACGTTATGAAAGTATGTGGAATGGCATGTTTTAATGAGCACATGGAATGTTTGTGTGGAATGGATGCTTTACCAACACATATGCCCAAAGGTTGCTTAGGCGTAGCACTGACAGGCAGACTGTGAAACCCACAAGTACATACTGCTGTAAAGACACAAACTGTATTTTTAAGTTGTATATTACAAGATTACATTTGAGTTTAACCATTGCACCAGTCAAAAAATCACTTCTGTAATCAGAACTGAATTCCTTTCACATGCCACAGACTGCAGTGTATTATCATCTGGGTTAGAAATAGATATAATGTGCATTGAAAGTAAATGAAAAGCTTGTCCCTGTCATTATCACAATTGAGTGTTATTAATAGATTAAGTATATGAATATTTGCCTTTCTATTCATTTTGATTTTGACCGAGAGGTTGCTTGCATGTTCCTTGACAAGTAAATGAAAGTCAGACAACAAATATTGGCATTTTATTCTATTCAAATTTAAGATAGCATACTATTTGTAGACAGATCTGGAAGCAATATGACCTTCATCCGTGAAAAAAAAAATATCAGGGATGATCTGTCAACTGAAATAAAGTCTGTGCTGTTGTTCTGCGCTGACCCTCTGGCCGTGTGTCAATAATGTATGGAAAACACACTAATGGAGCTCTTGTTCTCACGCACGCCATTACAAAAAGGAAAGACGGAGACTCTCATAGTGGAAGGTTAAAGATTTAAAGTGGAAATGGAAGGGAATTCACTTTTAGCATGGATTTTTTTTTTTTTACATGTTAATACCTTTGTTATACTGTAACTTAACCACAGTATTGTTTGAAATAGCTTGTAAATAATTATCATGTAGCATGATGATGGTAATCATTTAGAAACATGGTATATATTAACGTACCATGGTATTACCTGATACTATCACTGTACCACTACAAAAGTTAAGGCTGCCTGAAGAAAATTGTATTACTTCTCAAACTGTGAGATTTACTATGGATTCATGTGATCACCAATGTGAATGTCTTGATAAAGAGCAATAATGTTACTATGGTTAACTTGACTGTCTGGCATGTTTGTACAGACCAATGTACCAGTTTTTTCTTGCCGTCTGAATCTACTGAGACTCCACGTGAGAACATTTGCCTCAACATTCATGAAAAAATCACATTCAGATTGGAGGTGAAAGTCTAGGGTCAATTTGACATTGCAAGTGTAATGATAAAATGCATTTTTTAAATCCCGCTGGGCATGAAGCCGTAAACCCTTCATTATATCATCCAGATTCATCCTCGCGCAAACGTACACAGGGAAAAGCAGCTTAGAGCAGCAACTCTGAGAAAGTAGGCTAAGCAGTTCAGTTGAGTCTCACAAACATCATGGAGTCATCATGGGTCCTGGTCACATTTCACCCAAAAAATCTGATGGAAAAAAGATCAATTTTTATTACTATTAAGCATGTTTCCCCCTTAAAATATGTGCTTATTATCATGAAAATAATGTCACTATATACAGTATGTTTAACTGCTTGTTAACGCAAATATCTAATCAGCCAATCACATGGCAGCTACTCAAGGCACTTATGCATGTAGACATGGTCAGGACGATCTGCTGAAGTTCAAGCATCAGAATGGCGAAGAAAGGCGTTTTAAGTGTCTTTAAACGAGGTATGGTTGTTGGTGCGAGACCGGCTGGTCTGAGTACTTCAGAAACTGCTGATCTACTGGGTTTTTTCACACACAACCTTCTCTAGGGCTTACAGAGAATGGTCAGAAATAGAGAAAATATCCAGTTAGCAGTATTTCTGTGGGGGAAATGCCTTGTTGATGCCAGAGGTCAGAGGAGAATGACCAGACTGGATTGAGCTGATGGAAAGGCAACAGTAACTGAAATAACCACTCGTTACAACCAAGATCTGCAGAAGGGCATCTCTGAACACACAACACATCAAACCTTGAAGCAGAGGAGCTAAAGCAGCAGAAGACACAACGGTGACACGCCGGTGAACAGGAAACAGGAAAACTGAGGATACAATTCACACCGGCTCATCAATATTGGAAAATAGAAGATTGGAAGAACATTGGTTGATCTGATGAGTCTCGATTTCTGCTGTGTGAATCAGATGGGAGGGTCAGAATTTGGTTTAAACAACATGAAAGCATGAATCCATCCTGTCTTGTATCAACGGTTCAGGCTAGTGCTGGTAGTGTAATGGTGTGAGGATATTTTCTTGACTCTAATAGAGCATCGTTTTAACACCACAACCGACCTGAGTATTGTTGCTGACCATGTCCATCCCTTTATGACTACAGTGTTCACGCCATGTCACAAAGCTCAAATCTTCTTAAACTGGTTTCTTGAACATGACTTTGAGTTCACTAAACAATCGGCAGATCTCAATCCATTGTTGCAGCTTTGGGTTGTGCTTGAACAGGAGATTCACATCGTGGATGTGCAGCCGACAAATCTGCAGCAACTGCATGATGATATCAAGTCAACCAAAATCTCGGAAAGAAAATAAAAAGTTTCCAGCACCTTGTTGAATCTGTGCCATGAAGAATTAAGGCAGTTCTGAAGGCAAAGGGGGGTCCAACCCGGTACTAGCAATGTACCTAATAAAGTGGCCGGTGAGTGTATATATTAAAAGAATAATAATAGTTTTTATTATAGATTTTGGGGTAAAATATTTTCCAAACATGTTCTTGAAAATTCCAAAAGGAAAGTTTGGTCCTCATGTCAGCTGTATATTTACTCTGTCTTCCCACACTTCTGTGCTGCTATCACGCTTTTGCTGTTTTCAATCTGTGAGGAAGTCAGATATTTTGTGTCTCAACTCAACGACTTCCTGTTTGTGTCCATCATGATAACAGCAACAAAAATAAACTTTAGAATTCGAGCGATCCATGATGCTATAGTGTTGTGGATGGTCTCCAGGGTGTGTTGCGAAGTGGTTGTTTACCAATCCAAGTCAATAGATCCCACAATAAGATTCCCTTGATCCCACAGTGTAGATCCCGCAGAAGTCCCTTGTTCAATGTACACTTCCGCTCAAAAGTTTGAGGTGGGTACGATTTCTTTTTTATTCGTTTGTTTTAAAAGACATTAATACTGGTATTTACCAAGGATGAAATTGATCAAAAGTTACAGTAAAAACTTCTTTTATATCTTTTATATTAAACTAATCTTTTATAATAGAACTGTAATGATTCCTGTCTGTGTTTCCCATGTCTTGTGTGAACTTTAGTTATTTCCTGTTCTGTGTCATGTTTTGTAGTCCTTGTAGTTTTTCTAGTTTATTAGTATCCCCAGGTGTTTCTGATTAACCACGCCCTCTTGTTATCTTGTTTAGCTTGTTAGTCTCTTTATTTAAACCCTGTGTCCTGTTACAGTGTTTGTGTGTTCATGATGTTGTAATGTTTGCTGTTAGCTGTCTCTTTGTTCCTGTCTGAGGTTCCTGTCTGAGGTTCCTGTTCTGAGTTTTCCCTGGATTACCTTTTTGTATTATTCTTATTAAAAGTGCTTGCTATTGGATTCACTCTTCGTCCTTGCCTCAACGTGACAGATGAACCCACCACTAACGTGGATCCAGCAGCAATGACCTCCAGGAATCCAGTAGCACGGATTATGTGTCTCCGTCAGGGAGACCGGCCCATTGAGGAGTATGTACAGGATTTTATCGATCTGGCAAATGTTACTCCTATTGACCCTCCGTGCCTCATGATATTTTTTAGAGGGGGACTATCAGAGCCACTGGGGTCAACAATGCCACTGCACCCTCCTCACTGCACTTTAGGATTTTATATTGGCTTGGCCCTGCAACTGAGTGATTGAGATATGCTGTGGGGATCACGGAAGATAAACGTGGTACTCCCACATTAGCCCTCATTCCGCAGCCTTGTCACGTCCATCTGACGATCCAGAGACTGTTCACGTCACTTCGGCCGAGTCAGAGACGGTTCACGTCAGGTCTGCTCAGTCAGAGACGGTTCACGTCAGGTCTGCCCAGTCAGAGACGGTTCACGTCACGTCTGCCCAGTCAGAGACGGCTCACGTCACGTCTGCCCAGTCAGAGACGGCTCACGTCACGTCTGCCCAGTCAGAGACGGTTCACGTCACGTCTGCCCAGTCAGAGACGGTTCACGTCACGTCTGCCCAGTCAGAGACGGTTCACGTCACGTCTGCCCAGTCAGAGACGGTTCACGTCACGTCTGCCCAGTCAGAGACGGTTCACGTCACGTCTGCCCAGTCAGAGACGGTTCACGTCACGTGCGCCCAGTCAGAGACGGTTCACTTCACGTCCGCCCAGTCAGAGAAGGTTCACGGCACGTCCGCCCAGTCAGAGACGGTTCACGACACGTCCGCCCAATCAGAGACGGTTCACGGCACGTCCGCCCAGTCAGAGACGGTTCACGGCACGTCCGCCCAGTCTGAGACGGTTCACGGCACGTCCGCCCAGTCTGAGACGGTTCACGGCACGTCCGCCCAATCAGAGACGGTTCACGGCACGTCCGCCCAGTCAGAGACGGTTCACGGCACGTCCGCCCAGTCAGAGACGGTTCACGGCACGTCTGCACAGTCAGAGACTGTTTCTGTTCCTGAGCCGGAGCCAGTGTCTGTTCCTGATCCGGACCCAGTGTCTGTTCGTGAGCTTGTTCCAGTGGTTCCAGACAAGATGGCCGCCGCCGGGTCGGTGTCTGTTCCTGTTCCTGAGCCGGTGTCTGCTGTTCCTGAGCCGGTGTCTGCTGCTCTGTTCCAGAGCCGGTGTCTGCTGTTCTGTTCCTGAGCCGGTGTCTGCTGTTCCTGAGCCGGTGCCGCCCGAAGGGTCTTCACCGCCGGGGTCTTTTCCGCCGTGGCCGCCCGAAGGGTCTTCTCCGCCATGGGGGTCAGAGGGAAAGTCTCCAGCCTGGCCGCCCGATGGACTGACGTCTCCGCCCTGGTCACCCGATGGGTCGCCTGCTCCGCCTTGGTCGCCCGATGGGTCGCCTGCTCCATCCTGGTCACCTGCACAGCCTGCTCCGCCCTGGTCGCCTGCACAGCCTGCTCCGCCCTGGTCGCCTGCACAGCCTGCTCCGCCCTGGTCGTCTGCACAGCCTGCTCCGCCCTGGCCTCTCGTCCTGTCGCAGTCTCCAGGCCCTCTTCCGTTTCACGGGCCTTGCCCTCCATCCCGCCCCGGGATCCGCCTCCGACCCACCACCCTCCTGGACTATTGTTTTCTGAGGAGTGTCTGGAATCCACTCCTTGAGTGGGGGGGCTATGTAATGATTCCTGTCTGTGTTTCCCATGTCTTGTGTAAACTTTAGTTATTTCTTGTTCTGTGTCATGTTTTGTAGTTTTTCTAGTTTATTAGTGTAGCAATGTTCAGGGAAGAAGGAGGCGGGAACCGGCGAACATTCAAATAAACTTTATTAAAATAAAACAAACCAAACTAAAATACCGCCAGCAGCCCCTCGCGGACGACTGCTGGCTTACCTAAAATAAACACAACGGCCAGCAGCCTCTCGCGGACGACTGCTGGCTAAAATAAAACACAAATACAAAAAACAAAACTCAACTAAAATACAGGCCTGTTCCTCTCTCGATCATCAACGTCGTCGCTCCTCCTTTATGCTTCCGCTCCTCCGTGAGAGATGCGAGACCAGTGTGCTCACAGGTGTTGCTCATTAACAATCGCACCACCGGCCTCGCGCCGTTCTCTCACGTCCCTCGGCCGTCCTGTTCGTCACAATTAGAATCCCCAGGTGTTTCTGATTAACTACGCCCTTGTGTTATCATGTTTAGCTTGTTAGTCTCTGTATTTAAACCCTGTGTCTTGTTACAGTGTTTGTTGGTTCATGATGTTGTAATGTTTGCTGTTAACTGTCTCTTTGTTTCTGTCTGAGGTTCCTGTTCTGAGTTTTCCCTGGATTACCTTTTTGTATTATTCTTATTAAAAGTGCTTGCTATTGGATTCACTCTTCGTCCTTGCCTCTTTGTGACAAGAACATATCATATTATAATTTAATAATTCTATTTCAAATAATTTCTATTTCAAAATATAAAATAATGTTTTCAACAGTGACAATAATCAGAAATATTTCTTGCGTAGGATATCAGTATATTAGAATGATTTCTGTATTGTGTGACACTGAAGACTGGAGTAATTATTTTACTCCATTAAAAATATAAAAGTATTAATATTAGTGCTGTCAAATCGATTAATCGCGAATAATCTCATATAACATAAAAGTTTTTACATACATACAGTGGATAGCATAAGTGAACACACCCATGCTAAAGTTGACTAAAAAGAGGAATAAAAAATCATCTTTTGGAAATTGATCTTAATGCCTTAATTTAAATAATGACGAAAAATCCAACCTTTAAGGACACCAATTTTCTTTGTGAATGAATAATGTATCGTAAATAAATAAATGTTCTCAGGTTGCATAAGTCAGGACACCCCTATGTTAAATTCCCATAGAGGCAGGCAGATTTTTATTTTTGAAGGCCAGTTATTTCATGGATCCAGGATACTATGCATCCTGATAAAGTTCCCTGTGGAATTAAAATAGCCCCACATCATCACATAGCTTTCACCATACCTAGAGATTGGCATGGGGTACTTTTCATAAGATCGTCTTTCAATGCAAATCATACCAGCTATTAGGCTAACTGAAATAACACCATGCCAATCTCTTTTTTATTCCTCTTTTTAGTCAACTTTAGCATGGGTGTGTTCACTTATGATAGGCACTGTGTATATATATATATATATATATATATATATACATACAAACTTTTATTATACATGTATATTTACAAATGAGGTTTATGCTTTAAAACAAGGGAGGAAACTATTTGCCAATGTTTTTAAAATAAGAAAAAAATATTTTTTTTATTTTATTTTGTACAATTCTGCTTTTCAAGTTAGTTTTAAGAGTGTTGAGATATTCTTTGAAAACCAGATAAAAGTACAAAATAAGAAACTGTTTTTTTTGTAACACTTTTTTTGTAATACTTTTTTTTTGTAACACTTGTAACTACTTAAGGGGTTAGGGGGTTAGTTCAGCTCACTGTGTTTAATAGTGATGCTTAACAAATAAACCAGAATTAGAACACTATCGGCCTCTAGTCTAAGCACACAATGTTCCTGATTCATTTCACACTTTAGTACCATCAAATCCTCTTTTCCTTTTTTAGAGGCATAATTGTTGTTCAGTAGCATCAGAACTTAGATTAAATAGACTTGGGTGAACTCTCTGATGTTTTGATTTTCCCGCCTGTGTGATCCGAATAATTACATTTTAATCTCCTAAATTGTTATTTCAGAAGTTATTCATCTTTTTTTCATCATGGTGAAGTTAAGAACGTGAGGGGGAAATTCAGTGAGTTAATTACAGCATCTTTTGAAGAGCGATGGGTCCTGCCCTCTGTGGTTGTGTTTTTAGCGAGGGTACCCAGAGTGCACGTTGGCTTGGAGACGCCAAACACCGGCTTTGATTGAGCGGATGAATGAGTTAACAACTCAAAGAGGAGTGTTTGACTTCTGTAGTATTTTCCGCACCAAATGTCTGTATGACTGTCTCCAAGATCTCTCTCATAAATATATGGCTCTAAGCGGCGGTTTGACTTCCCTTTTATGTGTTGAAAGGATCTCCCCTCCGTTTTCTACTCACACACCGCACATATGCAGTCACACACACATACACATACACACCCTCAAAAACACACATTTACTCTGCCTTATCCACAGAGTTTTCCAAGGGATGAGTGTCCTTTTTAATGTGTGAAACACTTTACATTCAGAAAGCTACTTAAAACGTATGCATTTCTTTAATCATTACGGTAAAGAGAAGCCACTCACTACACCCGTGTTATTTTCAACTTTAGAGAACATTCAAACGTAACGTTTCCATATCGTTCTCAAAGAACGTTACATTTACAGTACATGTAATCATTTAGCAGATGCTTTTATCCAAAGCGACATACAAATGAGGAGAACAATAGAAGCATTTAAACCAACAATAGGGAAACAATATGCAGGTTCTGTGAGTAGTCTCAGTTAGTCTAGCACAGAACGTTAACGTTCACATAACCAAGAAAAAACGTTTAAAAAACTCAATGTTTTGAATGTTCAGCGAACATTCATTTCAATTATTTTCATAACCTAATGGGAATGGTAGCACAACATTAGAACATATTTTTGTTACCTGCGACTGTAAAAAACAAAAAAATCTGTTGAAGCACGGAAAAGCTAATGGTAATTTTCTTCCAAGTTTACAGACATTTTCTTTAACCCTAAGAAACAGCACTTTATAATGTGTAATTAAAAATATGGGGACATTTTTACAGACACTATTTTTTACAGACTTTTTTCCCTTCTTTCAAGACCTATATAGCAACTTATATATATAAATATATACAGAAAAAATCATTCCATAAAAGAAGCTTTGAAGAACCTTTATTTTAAGGGTGTTCTCTGTGATCACATAGCCCGTCACTCACAGCAGTGGAAGCATCTGGATTAAATATTTCCCGTGGTTTCGGGACTGAGGGTCCTTCAAACTATCCCACCCACGTAATGGAGAAAAGAGAAACTCTGAAACGACAGCACAAAGACAGATGCAGTGATTATCACCTAAAAACCTCAATAAAAGAACTCCAAATCAAGTACTGACCGACTACATCAAATCGAGAAAAATTACTTTGAAGAAATTGAAAATAAAAAGGTAAAAAAACACCATTATATAATTCACAGCACAAAATTTTAGAGATTTAACTATTTGCATGTTTATGGTGGTTTTTATGGCTCTGCTGCTACTATCAATAAAAGGTGGAAAATTGTGTATGTATGTATATACTGTATATACAGTGATGTGAATAAGTTAGGAAAACCATGCTAAAGTTGCCTAAAAAGAGGAATAAAAAATCATCTTTTGGAATATGATCTTAATGCCTTAATTAGAAAAATGAGTAAAAATCCAACCTTTAAGGACACCAATTTTCTTTGTGAATGAAATAATGTAATGTTCTTCCTTAAAATACAGGGTGCATAAGTCAGGACACCCCTATGTTAAATTCCCATAGAGTCAGGCAGATTTTTATTTTTAAAGGCCAGTTATTTCATGGATCCAGGATAATATGCATCCTGATAAAGTTCCATTGGAGAGCATCAACATCAAAGAATGGCACAGTAAGAATGGAATCAGCTTCCGAATTTAACCTTAGAAACACAGGATGGTCTTGTACTCTCCAAACCCCAACCCTAAAAAAGTAGTATTTGTGATGGTTACATCTAATTTTCGGACTTTTTTTCAGACTCGTCTGGATCAGAAGCTCACTGTTTGTAGCAAACTATGTTTCGCCATCGGAGGGGCACCGAATCAGGTCGCCGGGAGCGCAACAGCATTCTTCCTTCAGATATATCTACTTGACATTGCACAGGTGAGATCTCTATATTTTAATAAAATATGAAGCCACTGTAAAAAATAAATTGAGGACTTAAAAATCCAAGGCAACTTAAGTTCTCTAGACTCTTTTTTTTGGTCAATTTTTTATATTTATTTGTTTATTCTCTAAATGCAAAATGTCTCATTCAGCCAATACATTTGTCAAGACAACAACAGATTTCTTGTTCAGCTAATTTTCATTTAATAACAAAATAAATGTGTTGTTATAATAGCCATTTACAGTATATGGTCTTGTAGGATACTTAACATGTTTAGTGAACTAAAGAATGATTGTTCTTCTTCACAAAGATAGCAAAGCAAAGATATCCATAATATAGTTTTAAATGGCTGAACATACTGTAGGCCTCAACACTTGACACACAAACAGTGACAATCAACAAATGGAAAATGATGGGGAAAAAATCTATAACAGTAAACACCTAATTTATTCAGAGTCCAATGCATGCTGGGAACTCACAAATGTTTAACATTTCAGCAATTATTTGTTCAGACAACTCGTTTTGCCTAGTTGGGACAACATTTGAGGCAATTCTGTTGGTCTGACATGGGGTTTTGTGTAATTTCAAGACAATTGCATTTCTTAGTTTTTGAGACTCGGAAGGTTTCGGAAACTGGAAAATAAATAGTTGCTTTTTTACTGTGATATAATACTTGAGGATATGATTTTTAATAGAGCATATTCATCACAGAATAGCACCCTATTAATTATTTGATTAATTGAAACAGAGGCCAAAAATAGTTCAACCTGTGTTAATGATTCTGCTCTTGTTATGATTTCCAAGTATGAATAACACATAAGGTTTGATGGTATTTATTAATGTAGACCTAGATGTTCACTTTCTCTTCTCCTAACAGATTAACCCGTTCCAGGCCTCCATGGTGTTGTTCGTCGGTAAGGCTTGGGGGGCAGTTACTGACCCCATTGTGGGATTCTTCATTACTAAGAGTAAATGGACAAAGATCGGACGACTCATGCCATGGTGAGTGGCGAATGAGAACTGGTGAATGAAGCAGTGTGTTTGAAAGTGCACCTATTGTTTCTCTCATACTAAAGGCATGCCATTCATGTTAAATAATTTTTTATGTATTGCTTCCTGATGAGAAAGTCAAGAATAGAGTTGTTATTTTTTTTACAGAAAATAATGGGCATAGAATCCGATTTGTAGCATCCATTTGAAGAATTTCAAACATGTTTGATATTTTGAGCCAATTAAGAACATATACAATAGTTTTCATTTAGTGAAAGAGCATTTAGAGCATAGAGCATTTAGTTTTTCCACTCTTTCAGGGACACTGGTTCTGGAAGTATTTTTTCCATTAATTTTTCTCATATGGATTTTAAAATAAGTCTTTGTTATTAAATCATTATAAGCCATGAACCAAGCCAACCAGAGGTGAATCACAACATTATAAAATTTGATGTAAAGCAAAACATTTTTCGAAAATTGGACACAAAAAACAAAGGTATAAGACTGTGTACTTAACGGCTCTAGTGAGGGAAAGAACTGCAATCCCATGAAGCATTGCAAACATAATCAAATTAAAAATGATGGAGGAATATAAAACTACACATTTACAAATGTTGATTATATATATATATATATAAAACTATATATTTTAATTCCATTGCAAAATATGCATACATATACAAATATTTAAGTATTTTGAGAGCGTAAAGCGAGATCGTCGTTCACAGTGCTTTGTGGGAGTGGGCGGAGCTAAATAGCTCTTTTGGCTCATTTTGCTCTTTTTCGACTCTCTGATTGGTGGAATTTTCTGCAAAGCGCGTAGTTTTTCATCACAAATTGCACTGTTAAACATGATTATTTAAAAAATAAGCTGAAATAATGTGGGTTGATGGAAGCAAATGAAGCAAATAGCATAGATTAACAACCTTGTAGCTTACAGTAGGGCAGTCTTTAAAGTTTTTTAAGTTATTGTTAAAAATAAATTATCCTATGGAGAAAATGAATAGAAAAAATACTTCCAGAACCCTTGTACTTACAAAATCAGCAAGTGTATGATCCCTAGTGTTTTAAGATCTGTTCAGATGTTGTGTAGTGTATTCCTGCCTTAAGTGCAGGATTTAATCAAAATAATACTAGCCAATATTCTAACAAATTACATCTAAGCAAGTAACAAAAACGTTTTTGAAGGTTGAAGGATGTGAGTGCCTGACAGGAAGTTCTGATTACACTCTGATGTGACATCATGGTGTCTGGGAGGAAGTAGTTAGGGTTTGTTTTCAGAGAATCACTGCAGAACATCTCAGCCATGCCCATGTGGGCCTTCTGGTGTGTCTCAGTGTTTATTATGCTAAAGCTGTGCCAACACAAAGACAATATGTTGATTTACAGATTCTACATTCTCTTTTAAAAGGGGGAATTCTGCTATATTACTCATCCTATCGGCGTCACGCTTGAAATTTCTTCTCTGATGCTTGTTTTGTTTTTAGGTACGTAATCAGTGACATTCTCAAAGCACAGGTTTTTGACCTCTTTTAACTCTCATGTTAATATTTTGGAAGCGAAGTGTAGCTCTTAACGATTATCGGACATTTAAATCTAAATCTCTTTCTTTGACGTAAAGTACAAAGAAATTGTGTAATACCACAAAAATATAAAGTCTGTTCCAGAAACAGGGACGTTTTGAGTAAGCTGATTTATAGAAAAAAAAATACTTTTTTATTATCATTATTTCTATGCATTTTTTGGGTAACACTTTCATTACGTTCATTAAATTATTAACAAATATTATATATTATTATATATATTATTCTTAACACATCAGTACCCTATTTATTTATTTGTTTATTTTATCATTCTATTGTAATTTATCATGTTTTATCTTTTTGTGTGTGAGTAATTGTGGGTTGTACAGTGGGGTCTAAAAGTCCACATGAAACATGTTTGTTTGTTTTTTTAATCTGGAAAGATATATTTTAATGTTTAACAGTACCATACATTTACATTTTTATGATTTTGTATCGTTTTATTATATATTTTTCATGTTTTATTGTTCTTTTTTGTGTGTAGAGTCCAGAGACCTTTCGAAGTTAATTTCACGTGTATGGAATTAAGTAAAAACTGCTTAACTAAGTTTTATGTAAAATTATCAACAAGGACCCAGACAGCGACATAGTGTTGGCCCAGATCCGGCCCACATCTGGTATGCATTGAATCCACATGTACCAGATCTGGCCCGGATCTGGTCCGACACTATGTGAATAAGTCAATTTAACTTGGCCAGTTAGACTTTGTTTCTACAATTTCTGCCCCAGTGAATGATAAACAGTATTTGAAAGTTCAGTAGGTTTTACTTAATTTTATAACTTTGATACTTACTCAAAGCACCATTGTAAACAACAAACAATTCCAAATAAAATATACTTATAAGTTCAAGCTTTAATTTCTATTGGCTTGAATTGAGTAATAATATAAAATGTAATTCTTCTTTTTTTTTTCTTCAATGTAGAAATTACATTTGTTTTTTTTCTGTAGAATTTACTTCAACACAGAATAATTTTTGTCAGTGCATTTTAACTAGTGGTCTCAGGCTTTTTACCCTCAGTTTACTTTGCTCCCAGAGTTAAAATATCAGGTAATCTCACATTCACATTCAGCACCTTACATAGTCAAGTCAAGTCACCTTCATTTATATAGCGCTTTTAACAATATAGATTGTTTCAAAGCAGCGTTACAGTGATAATAGGAAATTAAAGTAACATAGATTGTTTTGACTTTACAGCAGCTCTAGAATAAAGTTATTGTTCAGCTAATTAAGTTTTGATTGATTCACTTCCGTCGCAAATATCATTAGTTATTAACTTAGGGGCCGCTTACACGACCCGGTTCTAACAGAGAACCCTTAACGTGCTACGGCCCGCTCATCTGCACAACAACAGTGCCTGGTGGCTCGATAATTTTGAAAATAAAATTTGTTTTATTTTTAATCCCTGCACAAGCTTTAAAAACACAAACATGTGAAAACCATGACAGCGTGCACATGCATATTACGTGTTTAGTCTATAGGTATGCACACTTGAATATATATGTGCGCAGGCATGTAGTCTTTCTTGAAAACTTGACCTCAACAAATTACTTTTCTGGCCTTAAAAATGTATAATACAGAATTATTTATCGCTTCCACGTAGCCATGTGAACTGGAACTATTTTGACCACGTTTTATCTGTACAGAGGTAAAGGGAAGGGAAGGAGGCCTTCACAAGGGAGAGACTAGTTGACACTTCAGAACTGCGTTGTCGTCGTGTCCAGATGCAGGTCCTTCATCAGATCCGGATACGGCCTGGATCCGGCGGACTGCGGTAAACCTCGGGATAAACAAAGAGACTAATTTTAACATTCACATTCTTATGATGTAACGAGTACATCAGGATTTATGGGAAGTGTTCCCAGTTCCGCCTGACCTAATCTATGCAGCCTAACATTGAATTATAGAAGTTTATATTGTGTTATGTGTATGCTAGGTCAAAGAAATATGTTTTTAGTCTAGATTTGAACTGACAGAGTATGTCTGCTTCCCGGACAATGTTAGGAAGACTGTTCCAGAGTTTTGGTGCTAAATAGGAAAAGGATCTACCACCAGCAGTCGATTTTGATATTCTAGTTATTATCAACTGGCCGGAATTTTGAGATCGCAATAGACGTGACGGACTATAATGCGTTAAGAGCTTGCTCAAGTACTGGGGAGCTAAACCATTTAATGCTTCGTAAGTAATCAGCAATATTTTAAAATGTATACAATGTTTAATAGAGAGCCAATGTAGTGTTGATAGAACCGGGCTAATATGGTCATACTTCCTGGTTCTAGTAAGAACTCGAGCTGCTACGTTTTGGACCAGCTGTAGTTTGTTTATTAAGCGTGCAGGGCAACCACCCATAAGAGCATTACAATAATCTAGCCTTGATGTCATTAACGCATTAACTAATTGTTCCGCATTAGTCATTGAGAGCATATGACGTAAATTTAGATATATTTTTAAGATGGAAGAATGCGGTTTTACAGATAATAAAAATGTGACTTTTAAATTAAAGATTGGTATCAAAGAGCACACCCAGGTTCCATACCGTCTGGTTCTCTCCATTCACATAAACCTGTCTGTCCTGCTCTCTCTCTCTCTCTCTCTCTCTCTCTCTCTCTCTCTCTCTCTCTCTCTCTCTCTCTCTCTCTCTCTCTCTCCTGTACGGTGGCTCCTTTGTGTGGCCGAACAATCAGCAGGGCACACAGAAGTTGCTCCACACTGCAGTAGTGGCATCTGGACTGTGCCGGAATTGGCCACTCTCTTTACCTCCCTGTTCTCTATTGCTTGTTTGCTCACAGTTGTTTATTCTCTGTGAAAGTGAAAAGCAGTGTGGCACAGAGGTCAGTGTGTCCAGGGTAAACTGCTTAGAAAGTACCTGACCAAACATTGAGGTTTTCTTTACAGGAACAGGGTTGTGACAGTTCTAGAGTTGACAAGGTCACGTAATTTAGTATGAAAGCCAACAATCTGAATTCAGCATTCAGCAAACGGTTGCTTACTGTGGGACAAGTCTCGCTCCTGAGTCAAAGGGAGGTATGGAAAACAGGGCTATAGACTGTGACTAAAATGCAACAAAAACAAAATCTAGCTGTGAAAGCTTTGTGCACGCGGGTTCGCCAGATCTCTTCTCGTTAGAGCGTGTGCCAATGTTTCCTGCACACAACAATGAACAGCGTGAGCAGTGATGTTTGATTCATGGAAATTGACTCCTGTAAACTGTTTTTTTTTTAAATAAACCATAAAAATAAATAAAACAACAACCTTGAACTCAAGCGTTCAATCCCATCCCTGAACAAGTCAGTTTTCGGTAAAGATCCGGGAACACATTCGTTGATGTACATTTTTGGTTTGTGACACATTACATCACGTCTTTTCTCTATCTATCTATCTATCTATCTATCTATCTATCTATCTATCTATCTATCTATCTATCTATCTATCTATCTATCTATCTATCTATCTATCAACTCATCTTTATCTGATTAACAAGTAAGGTTTAATGACAAACACATTTCAACTGTTAATACATGTAAAGGCATTTCAATGTGTTGGCCAAACATTGACATCTACATTTGCATAATTTCTTTATGTTAAGTATATTTCTGTGTACGCCTTTGCTTCAAGAAACCATGGATAGATTGCACCTTTAAAAAATCTACAAGAGTGTAGAATATAATTTAGCTGATATATGGGTGTAAGTCGCTGAGAAAAGGCACATTCAGCCCTCCAGCTGACTGCCTCTCCCATAATGGTATGCAAGACTTGTATCAGTATGAATTATATATGGCCAAAACATTCCCCACGTCATGCTTCACTCTGTGAAGATTACTTCGTCAGAATAAGACTGTCATTGTGCGATTCACTGTTTTAGATGATCATTCCTTCCGTCTGCTGTAGCGTCCATACAAACAGAGACAACATTGATACACAGATACACAAATCTGCTATAAATGTTCACTGTAGCTTTAAGATGATACTCAAGCTCTCCTTTATAGGTTATATTGATTAGTTCAGAAGCTGAAATGGGAGATCAACCACAGGACATCTATTGAAGACAATGTTATTTAGTTCCTTTCTAGCACTTCCTGTGACCAGAGGACTTTTGCCCGAAATATTGTCCCAAAAACATTTGTTTGTTTGTTTGTTTGTTTTCACATTCTCAATCATGTGCATACTGATAATCATACTCAAGTGATCTAATTTATCTATCTATTTAATGTTGTAAAATTGGACATTGATATCTCACCATCACTAAATAATAAACAATTTTGGTAGCACTTTGTTTTACAGTATATATACTTACAGTGTACTTATCTAAGAAAGTACTGGTTAATATAAGGTAACTACATGGGTTAAGGTTAGGTTTTGGGGTAGGTTCAGGGTTATTACCTAGTTATTGCCTAGTTATTGTAATTACTTTAAAAAGTACATGTTAATTTAGAACAGGCCTGTAAAATAAAGTGCCACTGACATTTTGTCTTTTTACAGTTAATTGCATTCAGACTTTTGTGTCCTTTTCTCCTCCAGGATGGTGGGCTGCACTCCATTTGTGGTGGTCTCTTACTTCTACCTTTGGTTTGTCCCACCTTTTACCAATGGGAGGTTCATCTGGTATCTGGGCTTTTACTGTCTCTACCAAACTCTCATCACAGTAAGTATCCAGCATTGTTCTTAAAGTTGAACTATAATTTAATGGTAAATAATCGTTTACAGATTAACAAGAAAACACATATCTCTTTCAAATAAAAATCCTACTGACCCCAAAACTATTGATAGGTACAGTGTTGCTTCTCGAGTAAATTTAAAAATGCTTGTCAACAAAATTTAGTGTGGTTATAGCCCAGCCTCTTTGATCTCTGCATGGAGTTTTCCATGATTTATTTGTGTTTCTATCCTTTGTTACTATGGCTTGGCTCATTCTGTCCTCCGTAAAAACCCGCCAATAAGTGCTGGAGTGGGGAAGCCGTTCTGACCACATCGGTCTACGCTGTAATGAAAAGTCATTCTAACTACTTGATAAATACATGGTACAACCTGCCGGAAACCACCAGAGAGGATAAATGCTGCTTTCCTCTTTTAGCGTTCTTCATTGTCTGTAAGCACAAAGCTGAGAAACACCAGCTGCTGTTAGTGGACATGTATAAGGTTGTAGTACCGGTAGTTTAACTTGATTCTAATTAGTCCGTTTTTCATAATTAACCTTTGGTTTATGTTTAAATAAACAAATCTTCCAGCTACTCAGAATCAAAACCCTTAATAGAAGTCAAGTAGACAATATAAGGAACTCTTAAGAAACAGAAGCTCTGCTGGAGAAGCACTCTGTAGTTAGATTTATTTTGGTAGCAGTTTGGGCCGTTGGTCTGCCGCAGGGCTGACTTGGCTTTCGTGAGAATTAGAAAAGCTATAGCTGGCAGTAGTGCACATTTATAGTAATCATGCAATGCAATATGTAAGCAAGTTCAATGAATGTTTGCTGTACTTTGATAAATATTGATTTTGTACCGCACATTTATAAGTAGCCTACACAGAACATGTTTTCCTTAAAATGACAAGCATTGATTTATGAGCTTTTTTTTAAATTATATACAACATAATATAAATTGGAAAGATGATAATTATGAAACCACTGATAAATGTACATGCTCTAAATTTTGGAGCACTCATCATTTTGCTTGCCTTTTTTAGATCATCACTTATGAGAGCGTACAGAACGCTCCATAATAATAAACATAAAGCTTCCAATTAGAACCAAAAATAATTTTATTGCCTGAGCCATAGGTGGTCCTATTTAACCTCCATGAGAACTTTTTATTATCTGGTTCTTTATAAAAAACATAATGTATTGCTGCTTTAAAAAACCTAGAAACCAAAACCTAGTCTGAAGAAGCAATAATACAGCCAAAATTAAATCTTTGATCAACCTTAAGCGCAGCAAAAACTTTTAGGAAAGTCTAAACTAAACAATTTGTTTATTCACTGGTTTAATATTGAGAATTTTTAACATTAAGAATATTTTTATTTTTTTTATTTTTTTTGTGCAATAATGTATTGCATTTTCATAAGACATTTATTTCAGTGTTCAGTTTCCATCTTAATAACTGTTTTTCTTGTATTTTATTCTTAATCTTTCTTGCAGTGTTTTCATGTTCCTTATTCCGCTCTGACCATGTTCTTGAGCACCGACCAGCGAGAGAGAGACTCTGCTACAGCTTACCGTAAGCTTACAGCTACAGATAACATTGTTCATCTTTAAACCCATGTTTGGATTCGCTCTAGATAGAATATTAACATCTGATTTCATTGTGCTCCAATAATCCTAAAATAAATGCTTGCTAAGTGCTTATGTTCAGAACGGCATATGTTTGAATGTAAAGAATGATTTAACACTTTTCTGCATGCATATGTGCAGGTATGACGGTGGAGGTGCTTGGGACGCTGGTCGGTGCCGCTATTCAGGGTCAGATTGTAGCGAGCGCACACACTCTGAAGCACTGTCCGCATCGGAACCTGACGACTGGTCACCTGGCAAACAGCAGTGGCACAGAGATCATCAGATCCCTAGCGCTATCACAGGATTTCCTGTCTCATGCTGTACGTGTCACAGTTGTTTAAAACTCACCTAAAAGTGCACTAGTGAACCACTTAAAGGAATACTTCACCCAAAAGTCAAAATTAGCCCATAATGCAATATGCTTTGATATTGTATATGCAGTAGGGGGGAAATTATTTTTATCTGAAATCATCAATCATCATTTCATCCAACCATAAACCCTTCACAACTTAATGAGGTATGGATTTCTAGAGCTTGACCTTTGGAGGATCAATTTATATTCATCAGAGTCCTCAGAATCAATAAATGAATGTGCTTGTTTTGGGAGCTGTTTAACTCTATTTTGAGCCGAGAGCCACTGAGCTCCACGTCACTCAAAACCGACTTGTGAGTGAACCGACAGGCTTGGCTTGTGGATGTGGCTGAGGGTTTCAGAGTGGAAACCCATGATGGAGAACCATGAAGGCCCACAGCTATTTGGAGCTGGACTGCAGAGCGTTTCTCTGGTTAAAGCTGTCTGAGGCGGCCGGGCTGAATCCAACACGCACCGTGTCACTGCGCATTCTTCTGTGGCCGGGCCGTAAGGCGGTAAGATGGAAGGGTGCGCCAACCGTCTCCTCTCAAACGGCTCTTTTGATCTGGAACAATAATGAAGTGCTTGCCGCGGTCCGTGGAAAAATAGCAAACAATCCTGAGGTTGTTTAGGGCAGAGCAGTTCCTGTTTGGGGGAAATAGATTGAAAAGTTCCTCTTCTCTGGGGTTGCACCTAATTTGAGCTCACTAAAATTTACAAGACCAAACTGTACGAAGTCTGAAGCAGCCTCTACAACCAAATTAATATAATGAATTTGGAACATGACAACCATATACTGGAATTAAACTACAACCAAAGATTAAGATGTATTAAAGATAGAGTTAAATGTGTTGACAGACGTTTTGCAGGACTGTTTTCTCATGGTCTGTTTCTCTTTACAGAAGGAAGTGTACATGATCGCTGCCGGAGTGATCGGTGGGCTGTTTCTGGTTTGTACGGTGGTCATGTTTCTGGGAGTCAAAGAGAGAGATGGTGAGCATGTGCAGTAATCATGTGGCATACATTTGTTTAGCCACTGCATCCGAATGGAAAAGTTTGCTTAGTTCACCCCCAAAAATTAACATTTCCAAATGACTTCCTTGTGTGGAATACAAGAGGAGATGCACACTGCTTTTTTCTATACAGTCTAAAGAGAAGTTTGGAGTTGTTGATCTCTGTTAAACATACCAAAACAATAGTCTGTATGACTTTTCAGCTATAGATCTTATGTTTTCTGAAGATACACAACCATTCAAAAGTTTGGGTTGAGATTTTCTATTGCTTGCAAAAGAGAGTCTCTTTTATGCTCATCAAAGATGGATTTATTTGATTTAAAAAAATACATTAAAAAATGATTTCGTGAAATATTAATACAATTTAAAATAACTTTTCTGTTTAAATATATATTAAAATAATTTATTCCTGTGATGTCAAAGCTGAATTTTCAGCATAATTACTCCAGTCTTCAATGTCACATGATCCTTCAGAAATCATTGTAATAAGAGGATTTGATGGTCAAGAAACATTTCTTCTTGTTATCCTTTTAAAAAACAATTGTACTGTTTTTTTTTTTTTGGAAATCGTTTTTTCAGGATTATTTTTGATGAATAGAAAGTACAAAATAACATAATTCATTTAAAATAGAAATCTTTTGTATACATGTAAAGTCTTTACTGTCACTTATGATCAGTTTAATGCACCCTTGTTTTTGCATCCATATTGACCCCACATTTTTGAAGAGTAGTGTATGATATCTTTGTGTGAACAGAACAAAACAGACCAAAATCCATTTACTTATATTCAAATGTGGCATACGCGTCAAGTTTGAATACATGCAAGTACAAATTATATTTATAAATATAAATTACATAAGTGAATTCTAACTTACACACAAAGCTACCGAATGTCTTCAAAAGACTTATTTTATTGCACTTTTTTTTCTTAGCTTGAAAGTGTCTTTCACTCTTTAATTATATGGAAAACTGCAGCATAACTATTGTGTCTAAAATATATTTTTGCATCCCAGTGAAATAAGTGGGGTTTTTTTGGGAGGGGGGAGTTTTCCTTTAAATGTCTCATTATAGTGTGACACTGAGTTACGATGGTGGTTGAAGCAAGGAAGCAGGATCCACTTGCAGCACACACTTTATTAAACAAACTCCAAACTTGACAAAGACTCAGGCTAGGAACAGGACTCAGGGAAAGCACGACCAACATCGACAGTACAACACACAAGAACTCACCAAGACTGGACTGAAACACAGGGCTTAAATACAAGGGCAAACGAGCTGAACAAGATAACAAGGGGGCGTGGTTAATCTGAAACACCTGGGAAGACTAATAGACATGATGGGGAACTGCTAAAACAAGAAATGAAAGGGGAACACAGACTGACATTATAACACACTGTACTTCTAACTTGCTTACATAACTTGTGTTTTCTCCGCTTTTCCATCTGCATTAGATCCCTACGCTACTAAAACGGACAAAGCCATTCCTTTCCATAAGGGCTTTGTTTTGGTCATGAAGCACGGGTCTTACCTCACTCTGACGGCAGCTTTCCTTTTCATATCTGTGGCCATCCAGGTAACATACTTTCCCTCCAGTATTTCATTCTACAATAGTTTAAGTTGTATGTAACTGAATTATTATATTTATTAGCAGCATATACAGTTTCATCATGTTTGAAACTCTGAATACATTCCCAGAATGTAGCCTTCAGGTTTTCTTAAAG
Organism: Siphateles boraxobius; assembly: GCF_051911475.1. NCBI lineage: Eukaryota > Metazoa > Chordata > Actinopteri > Cypriniformes > Leuciscidae > Siphateles > Siphateles boraxobius. The sequence goes on along the minus strand of NW_027509208.1, from coordinate 36,749,080 downwards.
GGATGGTTCACCCAAAAAATAAAAATTCTGTCAATATTTACTCTCACTCATTTCGTTCCAAACCCGTGGGCTATTTGTCCGATGGAACATGAAATTCAAAAACATTCATCTTTGGGTGAGCTATTCCTTTAATCACAGTGTTTTGGGCTGGATGAATTAATGACATCATTATAACTGTATTATACGTCCATTTGCCGCTGTCTCCTTTTGCAGTTGATACAAAGTAACTTTGTGCTGTTCTGCACGTATGCGGTGGAGCTTCGAGATCACTTTCAGAACATTGTTTTGACAATTCTGGTGAGCATCTGATAAAGACATGAAAAGCTGACACCACTATGAACTTTATTCAATAAACAGATATTGTTGATGTCATATCCATTTCAATTGACCTGTCATCGGTTGCTTGTTTGTTGCTGACGTTGAAATGAAGACAAAGCTCTCTATAATTCTCTAATGAACATGTGAACATGTGACTGAATTTCTATATCTTCCCAGATGTCAGCAGCAGTGAGTATCCCATTCTGGCAGTGGTTCCTTGAGAAGTTCGGGAAGAAGACAGCAGCATTCTGCGGCATTACAGTAATTGTTACTTTATCAAGTGTTTTTTCTTAATCAGTGATTTGAATGACTCTGTATTCAGTTATAAATGATCAAAGGATACTACCATATTATAAACAGCAATTATTGGGTATTTTTACTATATAGTGTGTCATATAGCAGTGTTTATTCTGAATGTGTCTGATAATAGTGGCCTAATCAAATCTAATGTGATCTCAGAATTGCAGCCACCATGTTGGGAAACTAGTTTTATACTGAATAAATGGCCTTTTCTTGACCACTGACCACTGTTATGGTACAACAGGTCTAAAGGCACACCAGGGTAAAAGGCACATTTGACTTAATTCTCTTTTAAACTACTACATGGCACAACACAGCTGTTTTCTTAAAGTCCCCCTGTGGTGAAAATCAAGCTTTTAATGTTGTATACAGTATAAGACAAACCATGTGCAAATTCATAAGTCAGCACCATTGTATTTTGTATAATATACAAATAATATACTATATATTATGTAAATAATATACATTTATATATATATAACGACAGTATTTTGTCCTTTAAAAGTGCAGTGAACCAAAGACAGACTCAAAAACGCGGTTAGAAACCACTGGTGTTTCTGACGTCACAAACTACCTTGTAACCAATCAGGTCAGCGTGTGATCGTCAACGAGTGGATCTTTGCTAGTGAGTGGAGGCGGGCCAATTTGCATAGTCATAGAACCGCGCATACTAGATGAGGCAAGGGTGTAGAGATACATTCAAGCTATTTTAAGGCATAAAAAATTATTTTCAAGGAAACTACTTTTAAATATGTAATTTTGGTGATCAAAGATGAGTTTTAAGGGATAAAATGATTGACTACAGGGAGACTTTAACAACCGCTTTTGATGATACACGTGGAAATTTGTCCGAACTTTGACGCAATTGCGGGCAGCAGCACAAAGTTGATTTTGCGCCAATTTCTCTAATATTTAATGTTTCTTTTAAATTTTGTAGATTTATGTAACAAATGAGAATTGATTCAATTATTGTCTATATTTTGAGAAAAAGGTCTTGTTAACGATTTTAGTTCTGTTGTAGGTAATTAAAGCAACAGTTGTTTAATAACAGATGAATATGTAAAAGTATGGTATTCGGGGTAAAAAGTGCTTCTGCTGTTAAGGCACAATAATTAACATGATAATAAACAGCCGGCTGACTTTTCCATTTGTTGACATGACAATGTTAGATTCAGATGGTAAATATATATTAAGTTGGGTGTCCACCTTAGAGATAATCCCCATATTTATAATTAAACCTTTTAAAAATATGATATTAATCGTATCCTATTATAAAATATCATATTTATTTGTTATAACGATTTTTTTAATTATTATGGGATCTCATTCAATGCTTTCATAATCTTTTTTAAATAATTTTGCTAAACATATTTTAATGACAGTATATTTCAGCAAAAATGAATTCTTTTATTTATCAAAATAAACCAAAAACAGTTGCTAAAGTTATTGTTTTGAACAAGTATTAACTTAGACATTATTAAAAACATATTATTTTAGCTAAAGTATGTATATCAATAGTTTGTGCCTTTTACCCCGTGTGTGGAGTCAAAGGCCCACCTCTCCACCTCATACATTTATTTGATTTTTAAACAAACAAACTGCTTTTATGATTTATTTTCACACAAAATCTGATGCTCCATCAATGTTCAATAAAAACATATATATATTTTCATACTCTATGGAAGTAGTGCCTTTAGCCCCCTTGTACCCTATGACTGCAGCCATTTTAAAATGTTTATCAAATGCATTATACATTATGGAGGTTAAAAGCATACTCATTGTAACTTTAAATGGTTTAATGCCTATGTTTCAAATTGTCATCCGTGCAGTGGATCATGCCGTTCACAGTGATGCTGGTGTTCATCCCTAATCTGATAGTGGCATATGTTGTGGCCGTATCATCTGGGCTTAGTGTGGCTGCTTCTCTCTTGTTACCATGGTGAGTCTTCCAAACCGAAATATAATACTGCACTATGCATATACAAAGAATATGCATCCAATACTTTGTGTTTTTTGTTTTAAAGCACAGAATGCATAGATTAGTTTTTGCAGTGGCAATGGAGAAAAAAGCAGCGGCAATGAAAAAAGCGGCATTTTCTTCAAAATGTAGTATAAATATAGTTTGAATATAGTTTGAAATGTCATGCATTTAAAGGGATAGTTCACCCAAAAATGAAAATTCTGTCATTATTTACTCACCCTCAAGTCGTTCCCTTAGACTAAGGGAAGTTGGGAAGTGGACTATCACGACTTCTGTTTCAGGCCTCACTTTAAAAGTGATCCATAAAGAGTGTATTATAACGTTTGTTTTATCCGGCCAAGCTTTAACTTTCATATATAGGTTTAATAACCAGTAATCTCCAAATAACAGGCTTCATGGCAGGGTCATGCTATTTTTTGGTTTTTAAAGATAGACTCTACTTGATTGGAAAGGCCCCAAATGAGTAAATTGCAGTTTTTATGTGCCGTCTACAAAGAGTATTTGGCTTTATGGTACCAATGTCAATGTTTAATACGAGATGATGAATGATGCCTATGTCGTGTTGTGTTTCCTGTTGCTCAGGTCAATGTTACCAGATGTAGTGGATGACTTCAGGCTGGCAAACCGCAACTCGAAGGGACACGAGGCGATCTTCTACTCCCTATATGCCTTCTTCACAAAGTTTGCTGCAGGCATTTCTCTTGGAGTGTCCACACTCTGTCTACAGTGAGAGCTCTCTTTCATTACTCTGGAAATAATGATTCATGACAGACAACTGGTGTAAACACTGTAATATTGAGAATTTGATATTTTTCTTTGCTCATTGACATTTAGAAACCAGTCAGTAGATTAAGTAAATGAATGATTGTTTTTGTGCAGCATATCCCATAAAAGCTGAATGCACAGTTGTTGTTGTTGTAGGTTTGCTGGTTATGACACAGGAGCGTGCAGACAGCCCCCTCCAGTGGTCTACACACTGAAACTGCTCATCGGCGCCGCCCCGGTGGCCTGTATCACCACAGGCCTCATGATCCTCATGGTGTACCCGATCAGCGAGGACGTCAGATTACGAAACAAACTCGCCCTGGAAGAGCTCAGGTAACGGCCCTGTGTAACATTTCAGGCTTACATATAATCCAGATATATTTAAGTATATATATATATATACACATTCATAATTTTACAAAAAAATTAATTTTTAAATAAACGCTGTTCTTTTAAACTTTCTATTCATCAGTTTCTGACATTTATAGAACATATTGTTACTGTTATCAATGGTTCCAAGTTTATGAAAAATAAAAATAAAGTACAGTACATAAAACCTTTATTTTTTATCAGTTTCCACTCAAATATAAAGTAGCTTTATTTAAAAAAAAATCTATGTATATATATGTTTTTATTTATTTATTTATTATTGTAATAATGATTCACAATAGTTTTTATTGTATTTTTGATAAAAATATTTTAAAAAACTACTTTTGAACAGTAGTGTGTGTGTGTATATATATATATATACATGTATATAATATTTTGCATATATTATACGTATATAATAAAATGTATACATGTAATTTATTTTTCAGAAGCCAGAGCATTACCTGCAGATCTCTCAGAGTTGATCTGAACAGTGCGTAACGTCCTCAAACAGCAGATCCTGATATTCTAGCCCAGTGCTGGGATGAGTTGTGTTGGTGTATATTACACTGTGTGAGATTTATAATATGTTTTAATGTAAACATTTCAGTTTGTTTCTGTATTCAGTCTGTTTCTGTATTTTCACATGAACATATAGCCACATATAGCTAATTTATACACATGCCATTAATGGATTATATATCATTTTATATATATATATATATATATATATATATATATATATATATATATATATATATATTTCCTGAGGGAAATATACTGATAATATATTAAGATGTTAATAGTGATTATAAATATTTTTAATTGACTTGATTCCAGGATGAATAAAAAATTGTGCTGGTTCACTTAGCTTCAGCATATTTCAATGATGCTTCAATAAAAATAAAATATAGAATAATGATAATAAAAGTATTGAATATTAATTGGATGAATTAATGTAGTGTGTGTGTGTGTGTGTGTGTGTGTGTACAGTATGTTCTTTAAATAAATCCAAAGAATCCTTTAGATTTACTAAAATAATAATTATAATCCTATAAATAATAATCAGGTAATGCAAAAAGTTATTAAGGTGCTATTGTGTGGTTCATGTGCATGTGCGTTTTACAGAACACAATCACTATGCAGTTTCACTATGAGTTTTAATAATACATTAAATATCTTAATTTTGTTGTATGGAGCAAAATCTAAACTATTTTTAGCAAAAATAATCAAGCAGGCACTCAAGTATTTCTTCTGAAAAATAAACAAAAAAAATTCTGCCCTTGACAACTCTCACGCTACACAAATCTACATCATTCATTAAATATCAAAGAGGCGAACATGTCAGCAAGAAATTTTCCCTGAATTCCAAATTTTGGAATATTCCTGTGTTAGCCACAAACATCCAGCTAACAAAAGACAAATATTATAAATAAATCTTTCTAAAAAGTCCTCTAGCGATGATATGGGTTTCATTTTTCTGCATTGGGAGACTGTGGACTTTCAAAGAGAAATTCATCTGTGCCATTCGGGGGTCTTGCCGGAGATTTCCTTCTGGCGTTCCTGATCGTGAGCTCGTCCTTGTGTTTAAACGTGAGCGGGACGAAACCGTCTGCATCAGCCACCAAGGCGATCCACATGGGACCTGTGAGAAGAAGAAAAAGTCATTTCTGCACATTCATTTGCAGTCTCAGCATAAGTGACAGTGGTTTGAGCAGACATCAGTGCTAGAGATGCACAGCACACAAGGCTGTAAGCTGATTCAACTTTAAACCCTCCAATCCGATTGCACCACCTAATCACTTCCTATTTTAGTCATTGACAATTAAATGAAGCCAAAGCACTTGAACAATCTGTCTTCAACAAAGGATTCTGTGCCTTGCAATTGTAATATACATCTTAACTTATTCAACTTCTATAATATGAGAGAATGTCTCATATTATAACATATGTATAGATCAAGTTGGTAGAATAAGCATTTTGCAAGGTCTCTCTATCATCCAGACGTACCGTGCATCATCTCCACGACTGTCAGGCCGAAGAGGTCCTGCACCACCCGCAGGCAGAGCCGCCCCCCACACAGCAGCAGCGCCCTTCTCTCATCCGTATACACATTCTCAGACAACTGTTTCTGGAGGAAAACGCAAATACAAAGCGCAATCGATGAACACCATGAGTCACTTTAATAAGCATCATTCATAACAGACCTGGTCATGTGGTCACGGATTAAGTGATGATTCCCCTAAGACAAGTTATGCCTAGGCCAACATAATCACTTCAATCTGACAACTGCTGACAAAGGGTTGTACTGACAACAGAGTTGGCGTGATGCTTTACAATGCCTGATGGTCTGACTAAGAGTAAAATGGGCTTTGTGGGAGTCTTGGTTTGGATTAAGGCTTATCTCCAGAAAAAAAATAATTTAATCAAGTAATCATTTATTTTTGGTGGTATTTATTAAGTTTAACATTAACTCAATGGCAACGTCTAAGGGAATCCCTAATTGTAGAGGATATTTGACCTGATTTGACCCATAAAGTGGCTCTTCAGCTTCAGAAAATGAAGAAACTACTGATAAATTCAACAAACAGAAGTCTGATAAGAACCACTAATGCAACTATTGCATAAAAATCAATACAACTAACTAATCAATAATTTAAAAGAATAATTATAAAAATTAACAATGAAAATGGTTGACAACAAATGCCATCTTTTATTAAGGCCTGTGCTCTTATATTGTAGCCTATTGTTTGCATTTAATTTATAAATTATTGTAATGTAATATATTAGAAATAACAATCAATATTGTTATTATTTATATCAATTATGATATATATTATTTATAAATTATATTTTAATGTGTAGTGGTGTTAAATGTAATAATAATCGTAATATATTATTATATTTAATAATAAAATAAACTATAGTATTAAAATTATTCTAATACAAAATTCTAAATTATTCAAACCATTTGCATCATATTTTTGTTTGAGATAATTTGCATATTGAGATTAAGATGTTGGTTTTTCAATACAATGCCACAAAACGAATTCATGCAATTAATCGAACAAATAAAATCAACAGATTAGCACACTTCACTTTTCTAGTACAGAAGACTGCAGACTTCCCTTGCTTAAGTTTAGACTCCACTGTACAATAATAAAAAAAAGAATTCATACCTGACACGTAATGTGCACGTATTGCGGTTCATAAGCGGACGGATAACTGCATGCGATCTTCTTGCCATTCTGGGTGAAGTCTCTGATTTCTGAGAGGCACTGCTGGAGGTCAGCAAATCGGGTGAAAATCCTCTCCATGTTCTGCGTCAGCTGCTCCAGGTTGTTCTCTTTGGACTGAAAGCTGTTCTTTGGTGGAGTGGCATCGGAGTATGATTTTTCCGAGGCCTCGTACCTGGGCGAACACGGCCTACTGGAATCCCGGCTGGCCTGACCGGCTACGGCGAGCGTGGCCATGCGGCTGATGTGATCCATGTCGTAGTTTTCTAGAGTAATGGAAGAGGAACTGGACGCTCTATCTGAGAAGTCGGCGGAGCTTGCCACGGGGCTCAAATCCGAGCTGCGTACCTCCTCGATTAGTTTTTTCCGACTGGATGGCGAAACAATTACAGAACCTCCGGGAAGAATTAGATCCTTAATTGATAGACGATCCTCTTTGGAAAAGTTCTCAGAATGACGTCTAATCCCATGATGTTGGATTGGAGGTTCGGACTTGGGAACCACTGGGGAGACACCTTCCTCGTTGAATACCAGTTCCTTGGCTGTTAGCCTCAAGATGTACTTGTCCGTGTTGGAGGAGGGGAGGAAAGCAGGATCATTGGATTTCTGCCGGCCAATCATAAAGAGTAACATCTTGTTGGTAAAAAAGCACACCCCTTTGGGCCTCTCGTTCTTTTGCAGCTGGATCTGTTGCACGTTGGGCATGGAAGAATCCGTGATACAGTAAATTAGGATCATGTTGCACGTGTTCGAAGCCACGGCCATCGTGCTCCCGCTCGGATCGAAGGCAATGATGTCAGGTACCAAGATGCCAGGGATGCTGACCTTCCTTGTAGTGGTGACCTTGCGTTCGTACGTTACTAGAATCAAATGTGAGGAGTCCTGACCAGTTCCCGACAAATGATCCCGTCGCCTCAAGTGAATGAGAGGGCTCGGGTCTGATTTCCTGTGTTTGGCCAGAATGTGCGTTAGATCCATGGGTCCGGATGAAGAGGCGTGTCCCAAGCGTTCAGAATCACATGACTTCCGTCTAGAGTCCAAATAATAGTCCGTATCCACTGTCAAAACAGGAGAAGGCCGACAAGTCGATGCCTCTGACTCATTCGGTAGGTCGAAGGCGATGCCCGCATTGAGCCCGCAAATTTTATCAAGTGGAAGTTCAGTTGCCACAGCCACCTGAGCGTCGCCGGTGGACTCGATGGCGCAGATATACCCACCTATATCGAAAACAGGGCAGAAGGAACACGCCACCAGGCTTTTTTGGATGTCGTTCCAAATGTACGAGTGCAATGCGCTACCAATGGCGACCACAAGGCGGGTTCCGTCTTTAGTCCAGCAGGCACAATGGATCAGACCGCTGCCCTTGATGTCGGCCTTCAAGCGACGATTATCGACCCGCACAGTAAACAAAACCGAGGCGTCCCGCTTGGTCAAAACAGCTAAGATGTCCATTTTGGGATGCCAGACACATCCTTGGGACAGCAGTGGGAACGGCTCGCTCATTTCGCAGGTCTGCGTGCACAGGAGTTTGTTTTGCTCCAAAGCGCTCAGCTGAAGTTGCCAGACAGTGATGTGCTTCTTGTGCTGCACGGCAAGCAACGCCGGGGACCCGGAGCAGCACAACGGCCCCCAGAAGAGTCCCAAGACATGTTCGAATTGTCCAATGACATTGGTGTCACCAAATTTGGGCTCACCGTCAACGGAATACAACGACGTGAGACAGACCTGCTTACCGTCCGTCCAGGCTATTCCGTGCACAGGGTGAATGGCTTGGTGCAGGGTGTTTAACCCTGTTCTCAGAAGTTTGGCTTTTCCTAGCTCCATGCTTGGTTCAGATTCTCCAATGGAAAGGAAAATAATGTTCCTGGTTATACAGGAACTGAGTCAGAATTGAGAGATAGATGCAACTCTGTGCTTCAGTATGAGAAGACTTCCATCACATACTCCAAGAATAGGTAAAGCCTCTTCCCTCACTCTCTAATCCTATTGGCCCGAGTGAGGCTCCACTCAAGGATGACCAGATTAGGCTGACACGATCCCCGACGTCATAAAACCCTCGGAGGTTTGGATGCTACATCTTTTTTTTTTCTGCCCCAGGCCTGAAATTCACAAAAATATATGTAAGACAAGACATATGCAAAGACTGAACATAACAGAAATGTCACTTTGGAAAATGTATGCTGATATGAAAAAATTTAAATAAAAAAAAACATTACTATGGTAAGTTACTACAGCTATTATAACTACAATAAAACTTTGGTGGCTTTGAATTAGCCAGCATGGTAATCAATGGATCAATAATTAATTAGTTAATGCTAAATGTGGTAAAAACAACTGTATAAAAAATTATATTAAAAAACTATGGTTAATATTTGTAATGGGAAGTCAGTTTACCATAACAGACATGATCAAAGACTGAGAAGAATCATATAAAATTCCCTTTAAACATAATACAAAATAACCCCTTACTAATAGTTAACGTTAGACCTCAAAAATATTCTAAAAGCGCATTGTTTGAAGTTGAAGTTTAGAGTAGTAACAATAACTATCATACGCAAAAAAAAAAGTTTTTGTCTAATTTCTCAGTAAAGGTGCGTTCGCGAAACTATTTTATTCACATGTATTGCCACAATCCCACATGTTAGCATGTGAAGAAGATCTAGAACAATCCTGACCTGAACATAAGAGGAAAAACATAAGATAAACAGCAAACCAGCATTTTCAGAAGGTAAGCTTAAAAACATACCATAATGCTATTGACAACACTGCGGAAGCCATGGCAACTTCCACAGAGAGAAAATCACGTAAACCTGAGCAGTGTCCGCATTTCCCCGCGGAGACATTTGAAGTCATGGACAAACGGAAAAAGAATGACTCGGGCATTCTGGGAGTTGTAGTTCACATACGTTTAAACCTAAAATCGCGATAGGAAGTCTGATTCATTTCCGCGAATCGATTCTTTCGAACAATTCGTTTGTTCAAATATAAGGTTTAGTTCAAATATATTTCATTATTATTAAACTTAAAACAAATTAAGTCGATGTATAGTCAGAACTGCAATACCACATATACAACATAACATAACTATTTTACAAGTGTCGTTAATGGATGTTACACACAGCACACTATTCCAGAATCACATAAAAATTTAGGTCATCAGAACGGAATGTTGCCCAATATTATATTTCACCACGGGTTGACCATCGCGCATACAGTTAGGCTGATAAGACAGTGGGCGGAGTGCAGTAGCGCTGTTGTCTCCCACTCTGTCTCTCTCTCACTCACTACTGTAGGAACTATCCGCGCGAACAGAATGGGTGTTGAGATTGAAACAATATCTCCAGGAGACGGTAAGATGCTATGATCTAATAAGTTCAAATTTCAAATTCCCTAACGTTCTATCTAGAACGACTGGCGAATTCGAATGTTGTTTTGGTACATTGTATCGGTGAAAGCGGGATTGCGGGAACACTCTGTCGTTCTAATTACATAATATATTAACATTCTTGAATTTTCATTGCATATTAATTGCGAAGAAGAAGTCAACACTAATACAGATTCAACGAAATACCCATCGCTATGATGAAGATGTTTCCGCTCACTGTCTAGTCAGGGATTTATCGTGTGTCTGTGCCCAGCAGAATAATGTGCCATGCGTGCCAACTCAAACACTCTTCTCATTATGATTCCTCACTGCAGCTGTCACAAATGTGGCTTCAGGATTTCCTCTATAACATGCTTGTAGAATGATTTTGCTGATGAAATGTAGGTAGATGCTGTTGATCGTGTATGTCTCAGATGGCAGCATTCTTGCCCTGGCTAGACATGAGCTTTGATGTTAATCCTAGGGGGCTTTGCAGGATAATTTGGCACAGTTGGCAGAGTCTCTGCTGGTCTGGTCTAATGGCACAGTAAGGTGCTGTTATGTGTGCCACTTGTTGCATTACCTGTTTGCAGGTGGCAGTGGCACCAAACTGACCGGTTGGCCATGATGCCACTTTCATTGACACAATTCAGAATTGTTGACATTTATAGGTGGATGGATGTATATCTTGTATCTGATTGGCCAAACTGATATAAAGTATAACTAAAAGCATTGGGACCACACATTAATTCATAGTCTATACAAACCACTCAAAAATGTGGGGTCAGTAAGATTTTTATGCTCACCAAGGCTGCATTTATTTGAGTGAAAATGCAGTAAAACAGTAACATTATGAAATATGATTACAATCTAAAATAACTTTTTTTCTTTGATTAATAGAAAGTTCAAAAGAACAACATTTTTGTGAAGTATATTTATTTGTAACAACCTAAAAGTCTTAACTGTCAATTTTGATCAATTATTTTGTCCTTGCTGAATAATATGTATGTATGTATATATGTATGCTTATATGCTTAAAATGGTTACGTTTGTGTTTTTGTTTTTTTATACTCAGAATTTGTGGCTGAGAGTCTGATTATTCATTTATAAGTTTATATGGACCAATTGGAAAACACTAGAGTCATAATAATGAGCATTATTATGAAATGATCAACAGAAGCTTTAAATAAGTGCTGGAGTGACCATGAGCTCATATGATTTTGACACCTTTCAGACGTAAAATTCTTGGCACAAGCACAAGTCATCAAACTCAAGAACTGTCTACCGGGGTTACCAGCGTCAGGAATGAATCCGTTGTAATGGCGCTTTTATTTTTCTTGCTTTGCTCTGGTCGACTGACATCCTATCTGACCCCCACCAGCCTGCTGTCATGTGGCTCACATTCCTGTCCACCTCCCACACACATTAATCAGACGCCACCTCCACACACACACGCACACGCACACGCACTCACACACGCACACTCGCACTCACACGCACACACACACACACACACACACACACACACACACACACACACACACACACACACACACACACACACACACACACACACACACACACACACATATGATAATGACAACATGGCGATCAGTTTGGTCGGTGTTTACATGGCGCCGGGAGCTAATCTTAAAGAAGCCCAGCGTTTACTTGCCGATCAGATACTAAGTGTGGAGCGAACAGTTATCGTACTTGGCGACTTTAACAAAGGTAATCTCAGCCATGATCTCCCCAAATATAGACAATTTATCAAATGCCCTACCAGAGAAGATAGCACTCTGGATCACTGCTACACTACGGTCAGTAAAGCCTACCACGCAGTCCCTCGTGCAGCACTGGATCACTCTGACCAAGCCATGGTCCACCTGATTCCTGCTTACATGCAGAAACTAAAACTCTGTAAACCTGCTGTGAGGATATCAAAACAGTGGACCAGTGAGGCCTTAGAGGACCTGTGGTCGTGCTTGGACTCTACTGACTGGGACATGTTCAGGTCTGCTACCAATAGCCTGGATGAGCACACAGAGGCTGTAGCGATGTACATCGGTTTCTGTGAAGAATGCTGTATTCCAACACGCACCAGGGTGCTTTTTAACAGTGATAAGCCCTGGTTCTCAGGTAAACTCAGAAGGTTGAGGGCAGAGAAAGAGAAAGCGTTTAGGAGTGGGGACAGAGATAAATTCAAGGAGTCGAAAAACAGGTTTGGAAAAGTTGTGAAGGAGGCTAAACAACTGTATTCAGAGAGGCTTCAACACTAGTTCTCTGCTGGCGACTCTGCTTCTGTCTGGAGGGGGCTCAGGCAGATTACAAACTACAAGCCCCCCACACCAGTAACGACTCTTGCTTGGCCAACGACCTGAATGAGTTTTACTGTAGATTCGAGAGGCAAATGGAATGTCCTGTTGTCCTGTCCTGTCCGCCTGGTGCTGGCCACCTCAAATCAATCACAGACTCTCTCCTGGACCCCCTGCAGGTTGCCTACAGAGCCAACAGGTCTGTGGACGACACAGTCAACACTTCACTTCACTCTCCAGCACCTGGACTCTCCGGCAACCTATGCCAGGATCTTGTTTGTGGACTTCAGCTCCGCCTTCAATAACATCATCACTGCCCTGCTTCAGGACAAGCTCTCCCAGGTCAATGTACCGGACTCTACCTGCAGGTGGATCACAGACTTCCTGTGTTGTGACAGAAAGCAGTGCGTTAAGCTGGGGTCACAAGTCTCTGCCCCTAGTCCATCAGTACTGCCTCCCCTCAGGGGGGGGTCCTTTCTCCTCTGCTTTTCTCCCTATACACCAACAGCTGCTCCTCCAGTCACCCGTCCGTCAAACTCTTGAAGTTTGCGGATGACACCACCCTTATTGGGCTCATCTCCGATGGGGATGAGTCTGACTGCAGGTGGGAAGCTGACAACCTGGTGTCCTGGTGTAGCTAGAACAACTTAGAACTTAGAGCAATGCTCTAAAGACAGTGGAGATGGTTGTGGACTTCAGAAGGAACACAGCCCCACCTGCCCCCATTAATCTGTGCGGCTCCCAAGTAAACACTGTGGAGTCATTAGCGCAAATTGATACGCCCAATGGAAACACGTCAATTTCGCAAAAACTCCCACTTATCGCAAAAAAGTTTTTACGCTCGCATGAGGTGGTTTTGCAGTCAATTCGAAAAAGAAATATTTCGCAAAATGCAATGGAAACACTTTTTGCCTATTTACAGGTCATCTGACATAGATGTTTGGTTTGTTTGGACAGAATACGAGACAGAGTTCTTTATTAAATTCATAAAAGACAAAATAATTACAGGAATACTGGATTCTAAACCTCAAAGAAATGCCAGAATCAAGACTCGAATCAGAATCAAGAAACACTTCATATGTGCCGCTCTCAAACATAAGGCTCTTTCCTTGCCATTAATTTTTGGATAACACACATACGTCTCCTTTTAATAATAAATATTGCCAGTGCAGTGGCTGGGGTATACATAAACCTACCAACCTCTGTTGCCATGATTTTTGGAATGACTTATCGCAAAAGGAAAAAATGAAGTATAACATGGGTTAATGGAAACGCCGTCATTTCTCATTAGTTTTTTGTCAACATTTAGAAAAAATGCGCAAATCTGTAATGGAAACTCGCCTACTGACACTGACTTTAAACTTGGAACTATAAACTCTTAACCATGTTATATTTACAGATTATAAACTATAAACTCTTAAACACTGCCATAGTTGCACTGACTTTAAACTATAAACTGTTAGCTCATTGCTATATTTGCACTTTAGCATATTTGCACCATTGCCTTAATAGGTATCTCATGTGAATTTTTGTGCTCTTATATACTGTATCCTATATGTTGTATATTATATGTATGAACCTTCCTGCCAAAGTAAATTCCTTGTCTGTACAAACATTCAGGGCGAATAAACCCCCTTTCTGATTCTGATTCTGATGTAGTACGTCTGGATTACATCCATACTACACACACTCATACTACATAGAACATACTTTTTAACGGTCGTGAAGTAATTACTATTATTCAAAATAAGTACCTAGTCAAGAGAGTATGCAATTTCGAACGCAGCCAATGCTAGTCAGAAAATATAACAAAACAACCTGTGGTTTGTTGCTTTACATGCCAATCAGACCTTTTCTTCCTGTTTGGGTTGTTCTTGGCCATAAAGAGCTGCTAAGGGGACAAAACGAAATGTAGTAAACCTGAGGTTCTTTCAAAGATTCAATGCCACAAATCTTGCAACCCTCCGAAAATCTGTTAAAAGCCTCAGAAGTGATAATTGTACATTTCCTGGTCACCCTTGTTACCCAGTTGACTGATTAAGACGTGAGTCTTGAAGCTGTGTGTCAGCCAGGCAATAAGATTGGACCTGGACACTTACCATTTTTATGTGCAGAACACATCAGATGATCAGTGAATAGTCAGCAGGGGTTGTCGTCTTAACTAGGAGTTAATGAACTGATAACATTAGCTACAAGTTGAAAAAGCTTCTTCATCACCAGACTGTGATGGTGCCAGTGGATATTGCGGTATACAAGGTTCACATGCTATGATTCTTTGCACTAACTGTCTCATTCTCTTCTTTCCTCACAGGAAGAACTTTTCCGAAGAAAGGACAGACATGCGTTGTGCATTACATAGGTAAACTATCTGCTGATGTAAATGTTCACATGTGTTGTTTATTGGAGGTTTCACTCAGACGACCAGTGCGCCCTGCAGACGACCACTTCAGACAGACCGGAAACAGGATGTCGATAACAACATTCTGTCTCCTCTTGTTTAATGTTTTCTTTTCTCTCAGTATCCCAGTGATTCTCTTTGAAAACACAGGTAGAACTTGATAAGTGTTGCAGTTCTTTCCCTGTATTGAATTGCTTGGTCTTCAACTACATAATAAGCCCTTATAAGCCCTTATAACTTTGGACCTTTACTATTGTGCATGACACACAGTATGTTGCCAACTGGATCAGAAAATTGATGCCTTTTCCACTCATTATGTTCATATTGTTGCCGATAATACAATAATACAACAAAAAAATCGTATAGAAGCCAAACGTTACCTTTCAACAGTAGTGATTATTTTTGTCTCTGTAGGACAAAATTGTTATTTCTTATAGAATATTTATAGAATATATAGAAGAATATTTTTAATACTGCCAAAAAAAGACAAAAATATGATTCTTTTCTGTCTTTTCAGAGGGATCTGCACTAGGATTGATGTAAACAGTTTGAGAGCGAACTCTCAATGTTATTATAAGCTAGATTCAGGCAGCAAACAGGGTCAGACTCACTGTAGACGTCAATACAGCCCTTCTGCAGCACTTAATATAGCACTTCAGGGCCTTTGCTGAGAGCCCTTGAGCCCTCGAGCCCTGGAGTGAATCAGATACAGCACTACCGCCAGAGACAGGCAAGTCATCACTATTCAGCCACATTCTTTTTGGATGAAATGGACAAAAATCAATAGGGCAAATGTTTGGAGTGCAGAGCAGGAGGGAAATCTGGGTTTAATATTCAGAATTTAAAATCTATCTGCAGTGACCAGATTAATAAAAGAAGCATAAAATGTGAAATTAGGGGTCAGAAAAAATGTTTCATTGAGGTCAGATGCCATAAGCAACAGAAACCGTTTTCTAGACCATTTATTTGTTTATTTTTGTTTAGCTCATATTAGAGAATTAAATCAAAGCAATCCAAATTGCTGACTAAAAGAAAAGCTTTGTGACTGACTGTCACTTGTCCTAATATGACAGAAAAAGTCTATATCTGGGTATCGTTCAAAAATGTTCGATACCGATACCTTGATACCGGTTCTTGAACGATACCTTTTCAGATTCCAATTTTATGAAATCTGTTTAAACAAGATTACATTATATTACCTTTGGTTTTATTTGTTAAGTTTGTTGACTTTTTTTTTAAAGACTCAATGAATGCCTCGTGGTCAAGCGCACGCATAAAGCTTGCCGTAAAGCACTGGCAAAGTAGCCTAATGATTATGAATGTGTTTTCTGAGTCAGTGTAGGCTGCAAAGATTGAAGCTGACCTTGCTGACTTGTCATCTCTGGAGTAGTGAATGTGCATGCCTATAGAGAGAAATGGATTACATAATCAGAGAGAATTTGTTTTCGAATCGAATTGGTTCGTTTAAAAGAAGACATTTCAAGCTTTCTTATATGCCTATTTCTAATGTCTGTAAGGAAAGTAGCCTATATGCAGAGTTTCGGTTCATTTGTGACGTGATCCAGTTCTTCTTGCAGTCGAAGACGGAACAATTGTCTGTTCTTAAGTTTATTCCGTGCACTGTCAAGTGCTTCATCAGATTTATCGTGTTGCCAGTCTTGGCAGCAATTATCTTGTGTTGGCATTGAGCCTGGTGAAATGTAGCCACACTTTTGATCTTTTCCACATCTTTAGCTTTTATGGGGGTTGGGGCGCTTACACACTACATCCTCTCATATGAGCTCTGGGCGTAACCAGCGTAAACTAGTGTTTTTCCTTGATGCCTCGCCACAGCCAATCATGCTGCATGCTTATTGACTCACTGATGTTGATGAAATTAACCCCTTCTTAGATATCAAAATTTGGTACCGAACAACAAGAGATTTTTTGATACTCGATGGTGTCGAGGCAATTCGCTCGTGCCTAAAAAGTATCTAACTCGATACCCAACCCAATCGCAAGCTAGATGTTTTTGTGGTGTCATTACAATTATTTTACTGCTCCCGATTGTGTTGGAGCACACATGATCCCAACCGTAAATATCAAACTCTTGATGGGTCTGCCTCTGACGTGATACCTGCGATAGCCAATTAGAGTGAGTAAGCTTCACCAACCGGATGTTACGTGCTTCTAAACTTGGCAGCCACAAACATGCCACGAAAGTGTAGTATTGAGAAAGAATATCACCCATATTCTTTTATTCTCCTTTGTTTTTCTTACAAAACTCACGCCAGGAGATCAGTTGAAGACGTTTGATCGTCCTAAGTCACGTGTGATCTCGCGAGTCTCCTTGAGATCTACTCTCACTGTGAAAATGTTACTACAGTCGTTAGGTGTCTGGTCGCGCGGTCTGGACGAATCTTCGGGTTTGTGTATTCGAATGATTCAAATGCTAAAAATCGGTTGAAACTGCCCTTATGTCTGTGGTCTCCCACGGTTTTAAAATTGGTTAAGACGTGAAAATCGTCTAGTGTGTTCCAGGCCTAAGACAACAAACACAATCAGAATAAATATGACCCTGGATCACAAATCTATTCACAAGTCGCACGGGTATACAGTATTTGTGGCAATAAGCAACAATACATTGTAACGGTCAAAACTATCGATTTTTCTTTTAGGCCAAAAATCATTAGGATATTAAGTAAAGATCATGTTCCATGAAGATATTTTGTAAATTTCCTACCATAAATATATATAAAAAAACATATTTTTGTGAGCGAATGCAGCACAACTGCTAACATAAATGGACAACTTTAAAGGCGATTTTCTCAATGTTTCGATTTTTTTGCACCCTCAGATTCCAGATATTCAAATAGTTGTATATCGGCCAAATATTGTCCTATCCTAACAAACCATACATCAATGGAAAGCTTATTAATTCAGCTTTTTGGATGATGTGTATATTAAATGAATTAGCAGAGACCCCCGCCCTGTTGCACACCTACCATTCTCTGACCCAGGCGGGCAGAACAAATCAATTAGCCCAGTCCCACTGGGTCCCCTGGGGTTTATTATTAGAGCAGGAAGCCATCAGATGTCTCGTGACTGGCGGCTCTATTAATAACAATGTGCAACACTATGTATAAATATGCTCTGAAGAGACACCCATGTGATTGGTCGTGGCACTAGGAGAGCACTGTAATGGTAATAAAGAGTAACCCACTAGGTGTCCAGTTTCCTGAACCCTGATCAGGCATTCAGAGGCAGTAAAGTAGTGATGTCATGTGCAATTATTATGGATATATTCCCTTCTTTAGATTTTAAGACATACTACCTTATGTCCGAGCCACAGTTCAATTTTTTAAAGGAATAATTGACCCCGAAACAAAAATTGTCTCTACATTATGTGTAGTAGGTAATATGTTTCATACATTTCATTTTGTTGATGACAAATTTTCAACATAATTTTTTTCTCTTTGTATTTTTATATCATTTAAAAGCAAGATTATCCCTTTCAAATCTATCTAATAAATTGCTAAAAGTAAGGTCAAAAGTAATCTAAAAGTAATCAAAAAGTATTCTGATTATATTACTTAAAATGTGTAATGTAATAGATTACGTTAGTTTACTACAATTTTCATCATGTAATGAATTACAATTTGTAAGAAATACCCAGCACTGAAAACATACATTTCTAATGTAATCTCGGTTCTCTCTAGAAGAGGGAACGAGTACTGCTTAATATCTTACGCTAGGGGAAAAACTCTTTTCCACGAGATATTGAAGCCAAAAAATTATCCTTAATTTTGAATTAATGTAAAACGCATTGCAGCAGCATGCAGACAAAGACAAGACGGCTCGCGTGCCTATTGGCTGCCCTGCAGCAACTGTAGCAGCCTATCGAGAGAGGCTTCGCTCCCACTACGTCACGTCTCGCCGAAACGGGCTATAGAAATAAATATAGCGCGATGGCTGATATAATCTGGTTTCATCGCCGAAGCGAACCATCGTGTTGCAGGTACGGCAAAGTTACGCAGTACTCGTTCCCTCTTCTAGAGAGAACCGAGGTTACATTAGTAACCGAGTACGTTCTCTTACGAGAGGTTCTCTCGTACTGCGTAATATCTTACGGTAGGGGAACACAATGTAAAACACCGTGCGTGCTGGGATCCAACACCAAACTCCCAAGGGCAGGTGCCCGGGGCTCATATAGTGCATAATCACCAGGGACTCACAGAGAGTCTGAGAAGAGAGGCTAGAAGTGTCATTCCCTACAAGTAGCATCCTCAGGGAGCTAACTACATCAACAGTGTTCCACACAGTCAGGTTAAAAAATATCCGGTCTGAACTGGGTAACAGTATGGGTCTTATTTATGAGAGCCATAAGAAACACTGTCTTGAACGACAAATGTTTCATCTCTGACAAATGGATTGTGTCGAACGGGGCACCTTTCATGGCTTCCAAAACCGTAGAAAGGTCCCACATGGGGACTGAAGGGGGTCTGGGAGGATTCAGCCTATTAGCTCCTTTAACGACTAAGGGACTAAGTTGTCTTCTTCCCACTCCCTTTCAGGCAGATTTCGATTGTCATAGTTTAATACTGTATGTTTGTTTTGCACTGTATGACTTAACAATATTTTGTTTGCCTTGTACTCCTGTACCATTGCCTGAAATAAATTAATAAATGAAATGAAATGAATGAAGGAAGCGGATAACCAGGTCGTCCTTCCTCAGTGACTGGCCAGTGGCTGGTTTAGTAAACGCTGCTATGGCCGGCACATAAACCTTGAGCGTGGATGGGGTTCTGCCCTTATCCAGTAGCTCTTGAAGGAAGGAGAGAACTTCCGTAACCCCACAGTCTGGGGCTGAACAGCCTCAAGCTTTGCACCAACCAGAAAACACAGACCATTTTGAGGAGTAGAGTCCTCTAGTGGACAGGGCTCTAGCCTGCGTGATCGTGTTTAACACTCCCTCCTGGAGGTTAGCGGTTACCCGTTGATGGCCCATGCATGTAGGGACCACAGCTCCGGGCGAGGATGCCAAATCGAGCCCTCGGCCTGAGAGAGGAGGTCTTTCCTCATCGGTATTGGCCATGGGGCAGTGCTGGTCAGCTGCATCAGAACTGGAAACCAAGCCTGGTTTTTGTGTTGGAGCTTCTCTCATTCTGACCACTGGCCAAAGAACGGTGTGCCCTCGAGCAGCGCTCCCCATCCGGCGTCCGAGGACACCACCTTCACACTCGAGGGAGTTCCTAGGTTTACACCTGACTGATACCAGTCGATTGCTCTCCACGGTTTCAGAGCTGAGACACATTTCTGATCGACCTTGAGGCGAAGCAGACCGGAGGCCCACGCCCGAGGCGGTACTCGCGCTCTTAGCCACAACTGCAGCGGGTGCATGCGAAGCAGACCCAACTGGAGTACTGAAGATGCTGAGGCCATGAGACCCAGCATTTTCTGAAACATTTTGAGTGGGACTATAGTGCCGCAGCGGAAGGATTTCGTGACGCGCTGAATGTTCAGCCTGAGCTCCGGTGACAGGCGCTCTGTCATAGACAGCGAGTCCAGTTCTGTGCCCAGAAAAGATATTCTCTGACTGGGAGACAGCAAACTTTTCGCCCAATTGACTGTGAGACCTAGATTCTCGAGGTGTTCGAGTAATATGGTCCTGTGTTCTATGAGCTCTGAGTGTGATCGAGCTAGAATAAGCCAATCGTCCAAGTAGATCAATACTCGCATGCCCCGAAGTTTCAAGCGCGCGAGAGCTGCGTCCATGCACATTGTAAATGTACGGGGTGCCAGGGACGGGCCGACGGCAGGACTGTGTATTGATATGCCTGGTTCTCGAAGGTGAATCTCAAGAATCGCCAGTGACGTGACGCTATTTGTATTTGGAAATACGCGTCCTTCAGATCTATTGACAGAAACCAGTCCCCTTGGCAAATCTGCACGAGGATTTTTCTGGTCGTGAGCATTCTGAACTGGCGTTTCACAAGCACTTTGTTCAGCTGTCTCAGATCTAGAATGGGTCTGAGTCCCCCGTCTTTTTTCGGTACCAGAAAATATCTACTGTATAGACCCCCTTCGCTCTGAGCTTGAGATAAAGGCTCTATGGCCCCTTTGCTCAATAGTTTTGCTATCTCGGCCTGAAGTAGATGAGCTACTTCGTTTTTTACCGTAGTTTCGACCCACGCCATGTAACGGCGGGGACGTCGAGCAAACTGCAGCGAATAGCCTCTCTTTATAGTGTTCAGCACTCATTCTGATGCCCCGGGGAGCTTTGCCCAGGCATTTGCATGAATAGCTAGGGGTAGAATGAGATCTGAGCTCTGGCCGCAACATAGTGGCGACCGGAGAGCTCCGGTGTGCTGTAACGTAAACACTGTGCTTGCAGCATCTGAGGTGGGGGGTGCGCTGATCACAGCGGGCAGCCTGGCCGCGCTCGATTTCTCTATGGCAGTTTGTGAAGAGAAAGTGAGCGGGGGAAACACGTGGGGTTTAACATGTCTGTGAGTGAATGTGGGCGCGGGACAGCGGGCACATTTACTGCACTTAAAACACTGTCTGCCTGAGCTGACTGAATATTTGTTGGTTTCGTTTTTACAGAAACCGTTGGACATGCATTGTGTAGTGTTTGTGGGCACTGGGTTGTGGGCACATTCACTACGTTTAATGCACAATCGACATGAGTCAATTTTATTTGTGCGAGCCCTATACTGTGGCGGGCTGTGCTTGCGTGTAGGAATGAACACTGATTCATGGGCATTTTTATTACACTCATAACACCATCGGCCGTGGCCGGAATACCAGAAATTACACTCTTTCTGTGATTTATCTGGGTCACCGTAAAAACGGCGTTTGTGTGCAGGCAAGCGGGTCGTGGTACCGGCTTGTTTACTGCAAAATACACTGGAACAGTCACATTTTTTGGAACTGGACGAGCGAAAAGTTTTGGTGGGAGTCAGGCCGCAGCGAGACTTAAATACCGTTGTTTTCCTAGAAGGGCTAGGAAGACTTTGAGGCCTCTGGCTTTATTTCAATCATTGGCGGCCAGTAGAGCGAGAGCGTGGTCTCTGGTCCCGGGCCTGGCGGCGCTGTGGAGTAAGTTCTTCGAGCAGACGGCTGTTTTGAGCGACCTGCTGCGGAGCTAGACCGCTTCAGAAGGAAGTGTGACATCTTTTGGGCTACAGCGAATCTGTCCGCAAGATCTTTGACGGCAGATCCGAAGAGGCCAGCTGGGGAGAAGGGCGCGTCGAGGAACACAGAGCGCTCCGAGTCCGTCATCTCCGATAACGTCAGCAAAAGGTGCCTCTCAGCAACGGTGAGAGAAGCCATAGTCTGCCACATGACCTGTGCAGCGGATTTTGCGGCGCGAAGAGCCAGGTCCGTAGCGCTCCTTAAATCCGGCACGCTGATAGCTTCCGGTTTTGCAGATGTTTTATTGTCCAAGTTGCTCTTTGTTTATACAATAAAAATTACGTTTTTGGTCTCATCCGCAGCAAATTGCTTTTCATCCATAGTGCAAGAACTTATAGGTAACCCTATTTGAAAAATAGGCTTTGAATCCCCTCTGGAAATAGTATACCATCCGGGCACATTTG
Organism: Siphateles boraxobius; assembly: GCF_051911475.1. NCBI lineage: Eukaryota > Metazoa > Chordata > Actinopteri > Cypriniformes > Leuciscidae > Siphateles > Siphateles boraxobius. Next base: position 36,726,454 of record NW_027509208.1, on the reverse strand, counting down.
GGTTTCCTTTTTCCAACTTAACTATGATTCAAGATGCTGGCATATTCTGGGATAGTCTGGAAATTGGGATGCAGCCAGGGTTTCAAGTTCTGGGAATGAGTTGTACAGGTCACCACTCGGCAGCCGTAATATGAGAATGAGTTAGTGTGGAGATTATTGGACAAAATGAAGACGTATACACTACCTTTTAAACGTCAGTAAGATTTTCCTCTATGAAAGAAATTAATACTTTTATTCAGCAAAGATGCATCAAATTGATCAAAACTGGCATTCAAGCGTTTTATATTGTGAAAAAATTCTATTTAAAATAAAATGATGTTCTTTTGAACTATTAAAGAATCCTTAAAAAACGTATCATGGTTTCCACAATAACATGCTTTAAAAATTGATTATAACAATCATGTTTCTTGAGCAGCAAATCATCATATTAGAATGATTTCTGAAGGATCATGTGACACTGAAGACTGGAATAATGATCCTGAAGAATTCAGCTTTGCATCACAGGAATAAATTACATTTTTGAATATATTAAAACAGAAAACAGTTATTTAAATTTGTAATAATATGTCACAATTTTACAGTTTTTGCTGTATTTTTAATAAAATCAATATAGATTTGGTACTAAAAAGTGATGTCTTATATGTATATGTATATGTATATGTGCTGTTTTTTGATGTTGAGATAATTTATCAGAAGTCAGCTGCATTTTTAATATCAACAGTTACGGATTAAAATAGGAGCTTTAATATGTATTATCATCAATAATTATTAAGACCATCATTCTATTAAAATACCAAGTATTGTTTGTCTTAATCATCATCAAACACTATTAGAAAGCACTGTTTTAGCTTTCTCTCTCTGCATCTGATGTTTCCGCCGGAATACTCCTGTTTGATGATACATGAACCCATGAGTTTGCCATGCCACGTGGTTTTCTGCTGACATGTTTTTGAGTTGAAATGTGCCAACAAATCTAAAAGAGGCAGGTGTATTCAGGTAGCGTGTGCATCTGATTACATTTGACGCTGACTGAGAGAAACCGACTGCCAGCTCGGGTAGACAGATACTGTAAGCTGAGGTAAAAATAACCATCCTGGCCTCCGCCTGCAGTACTGGTTCACACTCTTTCCCACCGATCTCTCACGCACAGGCTCAGGAACCCAAATTGACTTTAGTTTTTTTCCCACTGAAAGCAGTCAGTAGATCAGGTTCATCTGCTTGTTTACATCCATCGGGCACAGAAAAACTCCCACCCAACATGACCGCTGATTGTAATCATGGAAAATAATTTACAGTGGAGCTGTAAATTACAAGCTGCGACATATTCTGTGACTTGTAACGATCCTGGGTTTGTAAAGGGTCTCTGTTTGTAAAATCTCTGTTTGAAGTCGGCATGAAACGGAAGTTGCAATGTTTTTTTCTTTTCTATTTTGACATATAACCCATCAAAGTGAAACGTTTTTTGAAAGAGAACAAAAGTTGGTCATCTTGTTTTTTTTGTGGTTTGCTATTGGTGGATCTCATGAGTGACAGGTTGCCCCGCCCTCATGCCACTAAACACATCATTAGAGAAGAGAAGAGATGATGCTGCAAGAGGGAGGGGAAGTTCTTCTGATTAAAGTTTATGAGGCACATGAACTTTTATAAAATATGCATGGATAAGTCATTTATAATATATGCTGGGATATTCCATTAAAAAAATGTGTCATGCTTCATGCGTTATCACAAATAACACAATTGTCTCCAAGCAAAACTATGTAATATGCTTACAAAAGCTTTACCACATTTTTAAATAATATTTAAATATGTCAAGGTCAAGATGTTAGGCTTTTGGCCACTACTGTATACAGTATACAAATAACATGACTTGACTTATACTTATATTTGTTTTTGGAGTATTTTTAAATTGATGGACAATTATAACAGTACACCTTAGGAACAATTTAACAACATGCTAAAAACTTTTACTTGGGCAAGCACTATTCACATTCTGAAAAAGTCAAAATCTAGTTTATAAATGGTTATTGTACAGAATGATAAAAGTTCCATAGGTTTGATAGAGCAACGCTGGATAACTTCAGTCAGTTAAATTCATTCATAAATATGCTTTAGTTCATCCTTGTAGTAAAACAAGCTTCTAGTATAATATACTGTCTGGTTTTGGAACGGAGCCCACTCTGCAGATATCTTGGCGCAGTGAGCTTCCTGGAAGTCCCAGTGAAATTCAAGGGGGAGTGAAAGCTAATACTTTACTGTACTGTAAGAGAACCATCTCTCAGCATAAGGAACCTTTATATGTCCCTCAACATGGATGAAACTGAAATGAATGCTTCTAATGGAGTGTCAGACAGACTCCCCATGTTATAGTGTTTATGTTTTGCTGTTAAAAAGGGGGAAAACATTGGTACATATCTAGTAGCACGTTTGTAACCATATTAATGTTCTAATAATTAGCCTTATTATAGCCTATAAAGTCTTATTGTTTAAGTTAAGTATTTCATATGAAATATATGAAATATTATATTATTTTACATAATATATTTTTGTAATTTTATTTTAAGATTTAGGTTTGGATTTATTATAATAGGTATGTTAGGTTTGGATTTCTAGGTATTTTTTTCTTTTTTTAATTGGTGATGTCAATTTAATGGGCTGATTAATCAGAAAAATCAATTAAAGGTGGTTAAAAAACAATAGAAATATATTTTTAATTGAATTATGCTGATTAATATTAATCATCATATCGTATAATTAATTCATAATTAATGTTTTAGTTAAATATTATTTTCAATTTGATTTCAATTTTGATTGACACCCCTTAGTTAAAATATAAATGTATAAATGGAGATATTTAAAATGGCATTATTTATTTATTATTTTTTACACTTCTCATTTAAGTACTGTACATCTGACAAAACTAGGCAGCTTTTGTTGCTAAATATTACAATCTTTTATTATGCTTTATTTTACATTTGGCCTTTATGACTAAAGACCTATTCTTATATGCATGCTTATATTATAATAATAGAGGACCAGAGTGTTTCTGTGTGTATATTCCTGTCTCTTTCTCTTTTTCTTCCTTTGATAGACGGAGGCAAAAGGGTGACCTACTTAAGCCAGCTGAATAATCTGTTGAATTAGGCCAGTGTTTCATATTTCATTCTTTTTGTTCATTTAGATCACAGAGCTCAGATTCCACAGGAGATTTTGATAAGCACTCCCTCTGATAGGTCAGCTGTGTGTTAGTGTACAATGCATGATTTTAAAGCCTGTTTGACTGAAGGCACCCTGAAAACATCCTGAAGGAGTTAACTAAAGAGAAATGAATTTAGCATCGACCTCTTAATCCTTAAAGGATTAACATTTGGATTCTTACATGCACAAAATGAAATGTAAAGGGAAAAAACATCTATAGACTTACATTTAAATAGAAACTTAAGGCATATCTGGAGACCAGAATATCACACAAGAATATCACACAGACTTCTGGGGCCACCCAGTACACCCTAAAAACATCCAGACCACCTTAGCGACCACCTAGCGACATCCGAACAACAAACCAGAACATACTAACAACCACCTATCAACACCTAAAAACAACCCAGAATACCCTAGCAGCACCCTAAATACATGCACAACACCCTAACAATAACAACCACCAAGAACACCCTAGCAACACCATAGAAACATTCAGAACACACTAGCAATACTCTAAAACATCCAGAACACTCTAGTAGCAACCCCCTAACAACCACCAAGAGCACCCTAGCAACACCCTAACAACTACCCAGAACACATTAGCATCCACCTAAAAACACCCAGAAGACCCTAGCAACACCCTAGAAACATCCAGAACATCCTAACAATACTCTAAAACCACCCAGAAGACTCTAGCAATACCATAACAACCAGCAAGAGCACCCTAGAAACACCCTAGAAACACATTAGCAACCACCTAGCAACACCCTAAAAACCACACAGAAGACCTAGCAACACCCTGGAAACATCCAGAACACCCTAGCAATACTCTAAAACCTCGCAGAAGACCCTAGCAACACACAAGAATCATCCAGAAAACCCTAGCAATACTCTAAAAACACCCAGAAGACTCTAGCAACACCCTAACTACCCCCTAGAACCCCATAGCTTCAAGGCCTGTGCAAAAGTTGCTTGCGAAAATGTAAAAATCTAGTTGTCACTGGGTTTTACGGGATTTGACATCAGTGCAAACAGCTGTTATTATTACATCTGTGTAGGTGGCCACTCCACAGGTGGCGGATGGTTGATGTGGACTGTCTGTTTCACCAGCTGTTGTTTTGGAATCAGTGTTGAGCTGTCAGATTTTTTCCACCATGTTGCACAGTCTGAATCTGCAGTTAAACGGACGCTTGAGGATGTTGTGCTGATGGTATCTGTTGAGCTCTTGGTCCAAGTCTGCAATTACTGTCTCATACGAGCCGGGGAACTGCAATCGTGCTTGTTTCTTCATCAACTGCTCATCTGTTTAGACGTGGTGGCATTTTCTCCTTAATCTTAGGATTAGATTTTTGCTTTATGAACAGTAAAGGTTTTTAGGGAACCACCCAGAACACTCTGAACTGAGTGGTTCTCTTTTTTTTCTTTAGAAAATAAAAAAAATGTGTTTGTTGTAATGATGATAAGTGTGTATTTTAATTGTATGCTATTTAATTGCAGGGATGCTGCAGAACGGAAAGAAGTTCGACTCGTCACGAGACAGAAACAAGCCCTTCAAATTCAAGATCGGCCGACAGGAAGTCATCAAGGGCTGGGAGGAAGGAGTTGCACAGGTATTCGAGTCTGACTCTGAAGATATGCTGCATGTACTCTGGAGCTAATCTTTCTTTGGAGTATACTTGCTCTATAATATTCTACCTAATTTCAGATGAGTTTGGGTCAGCGGGCGAAGATCACCTGCACCCCAGATATGGCTTATGGGGCCACAGGACACCCTGGTGTCATTCCTCCCAACGCCACCCTTGTCTTTGATGTGGAGCTGCTGAAACTGGAGTAGACACTAGCTGTTATAGGGCTGAAGTCCTCAAACGGAGAAGGAGAAACACTAGTCCCCGTCCCACCAACAAAACCTTCATCTAAACACTCTAGACATCATCTTTTATGTTTGTTTGCCAACAAATGCAATATGTAGACACTGTTTAGTTACTTTAAATCTTTTCTACACATGAAATCTTTTTTTTTCATACTACATTTTCCTGAAAATATGTAAATACAATATAATCATTAAATCAGTATTTTAATTTGTACCAGACTGAATCCACCGCCTTACTGAATTTAGTAGGGTTAGTATTTTACAGAAGGGTATAATGGGTTATAATTCTGTATTCCAAGGGGCATTAACAACCACTGTCTGCATTGCCACTTTTGATAAAAATATAGCCTGCTGAATGCATGTGATATAAGGATAATGTTACTGTATTTACTATATATTTTATATATAAATCTATCCCTTATAAATATTTGCTGTAAGTCTCATTCGTGGAGCAAACTGAATATGAACGATGGAGTGCTTTGGCTTCAATAAACATTTTATCAACTTGCTCTTAATAAAGACACTTGAACTCTTGGAAATCTTTGTGCTGTTGATGTAATTTGATCTGATACACTAACAGTGTAATGATTATCTGTTCTCCTGCTACTGTGTAAAAGATAAGAGAGAGTAGGAGATAAGAATATTTGGTGTTTCATAACTTGGAGGCGAGACATTACATTTTACATTAAGCATACATTTTTCAAGCTAATGTTATTCTTTAATATAGTACAAATTAAATAGGCTGAAAAATATTAAATATTAAAATATTTTAAAAATAAAAAAAATATTTTTGTATAAAAAAATATTGGATAATTTGTATACAAAATATTTATGAAACATTTCATGAACATATATGAAACAAGGAAAGATTAAATTACCTAAATGGTATGGCCATGGGCAACCTGTGAATGTTTTAAAGTGAAATAAAAGAAATTATGTAAAAAAATTGGCCTTTGGACCGGAGCCTTACACTGTAGTCTGGTGTTTCATAATAGATATTTTAATTACGGATAATGTGTGCAAAAACAATACATTAATGCAGAGACACTACAGGTTTGCCAAATTATCAGTTGTTATGAATTGTGATAATGACAAATAATTGTGCAAACCTGCAGGGAAAATTTACATATAACTTGGCATATGTCACCACCTGCTGGAATTAAGGTGACATAACGATTGCATCGATATATTCGATTGGGCGGCCATATTGGAACGGTCCAAAAACACTAGTTTGTCTGTGCGTCTGCAACCGGAGTTAGAATATGAATTTGTATGAATATCTACATCTGCAATAGACTTCAGCAGATGATTTTGCTAAACTAACAAAATCAGCGAGACGGTGAAGTATCTCATCATACAAAACTAAACTATACTACACTAGTTATACTATAACTATAACTGTATTTTGGCTATTCTTATCCAACAAAAAAATCTAATATTTTTTAAACACTAAACGGAACCTTTGATTCAAAGCCTCAATATCATCCGTGAAGTTATACAGTGCACATCCGGGTCAGAGTTGATGCTGATTGGCTGAATCTGGTTCGCTGTTAAATGTGATTGGCTGGAGCGCAATACGCCTGTCAGCTTGTCGTCGTCAGTGTTTGGTAAATAGAAGAACGCAAGGTCAGAAATAGCTTTTGTTTTGCTCTTAAATGTTCTGTTATAAAACATTATGATGTGACCGCTTGTATTTAAGTTTTATTTCGTCGGGCACTATCCTAGATGATCAATTATTGTTAGTATGCAAAGGCTCCAAACGGGATAATATAAATAGGCCTGTAAGTTTGCAAACTTTAATGGATAATAGTGAAAAGTGGCAGATGATCCGTGATGTATACGGCTTTAAATGTGACATTTGCTAATATATTTTGTTTAATGGTAATATAAATGTAATGTGATAAAAATGCTATAATATAAAAGGTACTGTGGAGTGGAGGCTTTACCAGGTATTTTTAGTCATAACCGTCCTATTGTGTGGGTGACTTTCAGTATCCAGTATCAAAGACTGCATGCTAATCACCATATACTGATTTATACACACACACACACACACACAATAAACCGCATAATAATTTTTATTTTTTTTTTGCAGTGAAAGACTGTTTCTTTGTATTTCTTTCTTTTTTATTAGATACCCTTGAGTAACTAAACTCGCTCACATATACCCAATGCATACAACATGTTGACCGCACGGAAGGCATGCGTGTCTTTGACAGCCAGACGACTGCTGGGAGCGTCTGTATCCTCGACCCTTGACCTCCAGCGCCACCCCAAACAGTTCCGTACGGCCACCCCACACCGAGATGAAGTGAAGATCCACGAGGGCTGGGCTGCCCTGGCCAAGAAGCAGCTGAAAGGGAAAAACCCAGAGGATCTGATCTGGAAGACCCCTGAGGGCCTCTCCATTAAACCCATATACACTCAGACGGACACGGCCGCGGTGGAGGATGAGCTGCCCGGAGTCTTCCCGTTCACCCGAGGGCCGTACCCCACCATGTACACTTACAGACCCTGGACCATCAGGCAATATGCTGGCTTCAGCACTGTAGAGGAAAGCAACAAGTTTTACAGGGACAATATTAAAGGTATGACATCACAATATTCAAAATATAGTAATTTTAGTTAAATGTATTCATTAAATTATTCAATATTTTTTTTTTTAAATATCATAATCAAATTAAAATATTTGATGTGTATTATATAAAATGATATAAATATTGTATACATATTTTATTTGTTTATCTGCATTTCATGTGATCATTAACTGACAGAAAACCGTGAATGTGTTGTTGAATTATTTAAAAAAATGCAATATTAAAGGAATAATTAACCCAGAAATGAAAATTCTGTCATAAATTTCTCACCCTCCTGTTCTTCCAAGACATTTCGTTTATCTTTGAAACACAAATGAAGATTTTTTTAAAATGAAATCTGAGAGATTTCTGTCTCTCCATTGATAGTCTGTTCTCCCAAAGCTCTGATGCTTCAAAACATTCAAATAGAGGCCGAAAAAAAACCCCAAATGAATCAGGCGGTTTAATCCCAGTCTTCTGAAGAGACTCGATTGCTTTATATGAACAGATTGAATTTAGTCTTTTATTCACATGCAAACATCAATCAGAGAACATCGAGCACTCAATGAACGGCAGCTCAGCCGTACTATCTTCATTTGTGTTCTGAAGATGAACGAACGTTTTATGGGTTTGGAACGACATGAGAGTGAGTAAATTATGACAGAATTTTCATTTTTGGGTGAACTATCCCTTTAACTTAAAATCTTAGAGGGTCTTAAAATAAGTATTTTAGGTTAAAAGGGGTTCAGTTTACCAAAAAAAAAAAGATAAAAGTCATATAACTTCCCTTTTCAGCGGGCCAGCAGGGCCTCTCTGTGGCCTTTGACCTTGCGACGCACAGAGGTTACGACTCGGACAATCCCAGAGTTCATGGGGATGTGGGAATGGCAGGTGTGGCTATCGACACCGTAGAGGACACCAAGCTGCTGTTTGACGGCATCCCGCTGGAGAAGATGTCGGTATCCATGACAATGAACGGAGCCGTCATTCCCATTCTAGCCATGTTCATCGTGACCGGAGAAGAGCAAGGTGTGCCCAAGGAGAAACTGACCGGAACGATCCAGAACGACATCCTCAAAGAGTTCATGGTGCGAAACACCTACATCTTCCCTCCAGAGCCGTCAATGCACGCCATCGCCGATATCTTCGCTTACACTTCAAAGGTACAGCTTGTGTGACATGACATATACATGTCATTCTTTCTCTCTCTTAGGCGCATTCTTTTTATATTTCTTCCTTCTACACAACTTCTATAATTGCTTCTTTTTTGTCTATGAACTTTTAAAAACTACTTTCTAATAACATTAATT